>NC_071539.1:25355133-25685363 GCF_026979565.1 Vidua chalybeata
GGCATTGTTGTGAGAGACACCCCATGGATTAGGTGAGTTAGGGAATGCAGAAGATGTCTCCTGAGGTTTATCAAGAAAAGGGAGTGGAGCTATTAAAGTGATCAGCAATGTGCTGTACCAAAGCAATGTAAATTCTTTATCAGCAGCTTGTGGTTAGCTCCTGTACCAGATGGAGGCACTCAGGAGAATGAGTGCATTGAGTGGACCCAGTCAAACCCCCAAGAAGCTATTTGCTTATTTTCCAGCCTTGTTGACTCATTATGTACTACAGTGTGAAGCTTTGGAGTACAGCATGAGTTGGATGACACTGTGCCCTGGCTGTCACTGGTCTTCAGGAGGAGCAGGAGGTGCACAGGTGGAGCTGCTAAGGCAGAGCTGAATCCCACAAGTCAGACTGAGTTGGGCCATTTTCTCTATGGGTCTGGCAGATTTCACCTCTATGGGAGAGGAGCTATTTGGTTTTGTTTGCAGCTGTGTGTCTGCCATTTTGTATCAGATGGGAGAGAGGGTCTCAAGGTGTGACTCAGCTGATTCTGTGTTTCTTAGGTTTTTGGTGGGACTAAAGTTCTCCATAGATGAGGGATGATTAATAACAAAACTGAGTTTTCTTGAGTATTTCTGCAGAAGCAGCTTGTTGAATGATGCAAACCATGTTTTGCTGGTTCTGTTGCAGAGGAGGAAACCCCTTTGAGCAGAAAAAGCGTTGCTTTATCAGGCTGTGATGTTGGTTTGTGAGTCCTCCCCAGGAATACTGGCTGCAGATTGAGTAGAGGACATGGAATGTCAAGCATAGAGGCATAAAAGTCAGGTATTTTTAACTCAATTAGTTCATGCAAAGTCTGGGATGGAGGAACTGTTTGGGCTTTGTGAAAGAGTAGCCTGCATTTGAATTTTAACTCTGGATGAATTCACACTCCTTTACTGAACTGCCTGCTGGCTTTTGGCATCATGGCCCTGGGATCTCTGTGCATGTTTATTTCATTAATAAATTGAAGTTGACTCTAGTTATTGCTGCATGGAAGCACCATAACACAAAGATTAACAATAAAATTATTGATGAGCTTCTTTAAAGATCATATAGCAGGCTCTCAGATGCAGAATCTTCTCTCTTAAGACAGAGGTGTGCATGTGTAAATCTTCTCTTTTTATGTCTATAAAAAGTTTTCACATGATTCAGGCAAAACCTTGGCTCAGGGGTAAAGGATCTTACTCGTTATTGCTGAAGGTTGTATGTCACATGTACAGTTTCTAACATGTTCACACTGGTCAGATTTGATGTTTCCAGCTCATTTCTTCAGGGTTAAGTTTCTTGAGGTGTTCTCATCCTCCCCATTGAGTTCCCCCAGGGCAAGTAATATTTTGCAGTATGTGGGAATTGAAGTGATATGCCTTTATCCAGTGTTTTGTTAGCTCCATTGCTTGTATGCATTGGATTGCCTAGGAAACCATAACAATCTTGTTAAAATAAAGATTTCATCTCTCTGTGGCAGTGGGGCTAGTTCAAAAGCCACACTAACACTGGCAGCTCGTCACAGAGCACATTAATTTAGAGCATTTCTCTTTCTGGGAGGTGGCTGAGCTCTGGCACCTCCCAGCCCTGCCCTCAGAGCTGGGCACCAGCAGCAGCCCCGTGGTCACCGTGGTGCAGCAGGGCTGGGCTCCAGGGCTGACCACTGCAGCCTGGGGCAGCTGGAGAGAGCCTTGAGCAGAGCCCTGTGTCAGCATCTCCTGCAGGATGAGCCACAGCAGGTCTGCACAGCAGCAGCTCCCAAGGACACAGAGCCAGCTGCAGCAGCCACCAGCTCAGAGCTGCCTCTCTCAGCCTCTCCTGTACCCAGAAGAGTTGGGAGTGGAATCATCTGCATTTCCCCATGTTTGGGTTGTGGCCAGCTCGTTGAATGCACTTTTATAAGCTCTGTTCTACTTAGTGTTTCCCCAGTTACATGTGCTGTTATGATTTTTAGCAAAAGAGTAGGCTGCCTTCTCCTCTAGCTCACTGGGAGATCCCTCTGGTGTGGGCTTTCCAGGAAGGAATCTCCAGTGGCCTCCATCATCTCTTCCACAGAACTGTCCCAAGTGGCTGGGGCTGGTGTGACCCAACCCATCATCCACTGCTCAGGATGCTGAGACTCTGGAGTTGGCTGTTCCTCCCCTCTTGGTCACAACTTTCAATGTTGGATTGCATCAGGTCATTTGTACATACGTAGTTAGGAAATGAAACCAAAGTATTGACCTCTGTTAACATCCAGCAGCTCCTTCAAACAGCTCCAGCCTTTCTTCTCTTCCCTGGTTCTTAATTTGCACTTTAGAGAGCGGGCTGCTGCTCTGAGTTGCTGATCGAATAAAACCTGTCCCAGTTTGAAGATAATCAACAAAGTTAGTCCATGAAACAATTTCTATGATATGAACAAGATCAAAGCAGTATCAGATGTGGACACCAACAGAGTAGGCTTTGATAATTTAATCTACCAAATTACAATTTTGGGGCATTTGATTTCTTATTTCTTCAAATTAGAGGCCAGATGCTGCTGCTCTTAGTTTTTAGTCTCTTAAAAATAGAAGAGATTACTGCCAGAGGAATGTGCTGCTCAGGCAGAGTGATGCTGGTTAACTCTTCCTGTAAATTGTTTTAATTGCAGTTTGTTTTTTTTTCTGTGACAATGTAACCCTATTGCTTCCAGACGGGTGAGCCCATCAGAGCTGCCTGGTGAAGCAGAAAAGACTCCTCGTGGTCTTGGCAACTTCTTCCTTTGATTTGTACATTTCTGTCTTATATTTTTCTGCTCTGACTCCTGCTCTCAACCCAAGTGGGTCCATACTGCTTTTTCACAGTCTTTTCATTTCAGGAGACACTGGCTGGATTGGTGCTTCTCCAGTATTCTCTGAAGAAAAGATAATGAGTCTGGCACTGATAAAAGCTGCTCACCTCATGCTGCTGGGTGGAGGAGGCTGGATTATGTGATGGGCAAGTCTGTGTCTATGTATTTCTGATGAGATTAAAGAGCCTGTGTTTGACCTGGACAGTTCCCATGCTTTGGGCTGTCTGAAAAACCTCCCCCAGGGAAGGGAGGTGTCTTCAAGGGGCAGAGAGTTTTCTATTATGTAAAATAATACAGAATAAGCTCTTGTGTTATAAGTATGTTTTACTGTCTATATTTGCTCAGCCCAAATTAATTCAGCATGTTTTCAGGCCATGAGAACCTAGCTGAGCCCTGCCAGCAGCAAATTTGGTAGTAGCTGCATTCTATTTTTTTCAGCAATGAATACACATTAAAGCTCAGAAAAGCAGCCCCTGGTGGGGGAAATTTCATCCTGGAAGGGAGATTTGAAAAATCCCTAATTGTGGGGCAGAGAGCCTGCAAGAGACAATGAGATGATACATCTCCTGCTGCTGCTCTGCTCTCTTCTTACTCTCCTGAAAGCTGGTGTTGAAACACTTTTTCCTCTTCTGCTGACAAGTGCTTATTATGGCCTGATTTTTGGTGAAAATTTGGAAGTGAGCATTTTTGTTTCTCTTTACCAGATCAGGCCCTTCCCCAGCTCCCCACACCCAGCACCCTCCTCCCAAGTACTCCTGGCATTTCATCCCCTGCAGCTGGGTGCTGATGAGGCAGTACATGTGTCACCACACAGCCGTGGCCTTGCAGAAGGAGAAGCACCAGCTCACACAGAAAAAGGGAATTACTGTGTCCTGCAGTGTTGCAGAGGACACAGTAATGTTACAGGATAACCTGGCCTCCTTCATCTCATTCAGTCATTTTGGACTCACTGATCTGGAAGATCTTTTCCAATCTTAATGATTCTCTTTTCACCTGTCTTCTGACTAGCAGAGGGCAGAAGAAATGGGGAGATATCCTGGGGAAACGTGATCCACTTTCCTCTTGGCAGGAGCAGGACAAACCTGGAACAAAGCATGTGCTCAGGACAGCACCTCTGTCCTTCCATCACTGGAGAGTGTCACTGAGCTGGTGCCAGCCATTCCATTTGCCAACTCCAAGGAGAGCAAGGACTTCATTTAACCACATCACCAGAACTGCCAGCAGGGGATTCTGGTGTTTGGAGGTTTTTTAATTTAAAAAAAATCCAGATAGTTAACAGGCCTTTGGAGTCTGTCTCACTCATTTGTTAAACACACATAAAAATAACAACCCTGCTGTTTTTTGAGGTCCCAAGGGAGCTGCTTGAGCTTAGCCTCAGCACAAGGAAGACAGTGCTGAAGGAATGCCTGAAAGGATTTCACAGCAGGAAGAAAAAATTATTAACAACCTCAGCTGATGGCTGCTGGGCTCTGGCAGCCTGCAGCTACATGGCAAGCTGCTGGGTTTGTATCAGAGGAACTGCAAATTGTGGATGGGCTGAATGATGGAGCTCTGCTGCAATGTCACCCCTTGGTGGGGTGAGAAAGCCTACTGTCTGATCCTTCATGGAGAGATACCAGAAATGAAAGCCCAGACATACCAGCTCAATTACCCTTCAGTTTTCCATATAGCTTTAGCAGTAAATTAACCAGAGATAAAAACATGCATGCATTCATTTTTCTGTCAGGATCCTCTCTCACACAGCTATGGTGCTGTGAGAAGTTTCCCTTTGCTCATGCCTGGAGGGGCAGCCGCTGCTGGGTGGCTGGAGCAGCCACACCTCCATGATGTTTTGGCTGGGTAGAGCAGGGAATGCCATGTTCCACTGGCAGTGGCAGTGCTGCAGGTAGCATGTAAAGCACTACAATTAGCTCCACAGCGGTGGAGCATGTGTTTTATAGTTCCATTAATAACAACCATTTATTTGTTATTGCAGTATATTGCAATCTATCAGGTGTATGTATACAGGACATGAAATTATAGATTACAGGTGTGCAGAAAGTTGGCAGAGGAGGAAGGAACTATTTGTAAAATTTCCTGATCTTACAAATACACAAATTTTCCTGGGGGCAGTTTGGTATCTGCTGTTTGCTGTGCTCAAGCAGCAATATACCCTTGGGACATTGGGAACCTCTCACCTTTCATGCTTGCCACCAGAAACCTTTTCTGTGTATTGCTGAGGTTGGATGTACAAAGCCACAGCACACACAACCCCTCTAACAGCAGGGCAATGGATGTTTTCTGGGAGGAGGTTCAGCACTGCCTGGGGCTCAGCAAAATGAACCCTGATGAATATGTGGAGACTGGGACCAGCAGCATGGGACAGTTAAAGTCAACGTTCCTAAAATTGCCTTTCAAAAAACCGCTTCCAAATCAGTCTGAAATGATTTAGAAAATGTTTAATGTTTCATGTTAAACCAATAGCTGAAATACAAAGGCTGAAATACAAATATCACCCCTAAATAATTCCCACACACTCCATGGGAGCCGTGACACTGAAGAAGCACAAAACCCACGACAGGCAAAGGCAAAACAAAAGAAAAATGCAAACAAAGAACCCCAATCCCACCAAGTTCAGTTCTCAGAACTCATTTAACTTGTGTGACCTCTCCCATTGACTCCTGTAAGACAATCAGCATGCTGCAAATTAAGCACAGGCACAGATGTTGTTCCTGAAAATGTCTATTTGTGGAACAAATTATTTATAATAGAAAATGGCATCTGTGTCAATTTAAGAAAGCACCAGGAGAGGATAATGGGTGCTTTAAAGTCTGAACTGCTGTGGGGCTCAAGGTGAGCTCTCCATGGGTGGGGTGGTGGCTCTGCAGCCCTGGAGAGGCACTGAGGAGTCACAGCCTCCCTGCTCCTTGCTTCCAGGGTGCACAGTCTGTCAATCTATTGTCAAGTCTATCACTCTGGTAATTTTAGTGGAAGCAATTTTTGCATCCCAAGCCCCAGGCCTGCCTTTTGCAGTTTATGGAATATTTTAAATGTAGAAGTAGAAATCCTATGTGATAACCCTGAAATTCTTGTAGGAATTACTGGCACCCAGTTGTAAGACTGTGAAACAGCAAAGAGGAGGGAATAAAACTCTGGCAGTATAGGGAGAGAAGTTTCATATTTTAAATTCTAAAAAGATTTAAGGTCGTTGATTCCAATAAGTTTAGTTGGGGCCCTCTGCATGCCTTCCTGACCTCATCTATAGAGTAACTCCTGAAGTTGCACAAGTCCCTGAGCCTTAATATTAAATTTTGCAACAGTTCAGACTGCAAGCAGCCAGGAGCTGCCATGCAGCTTGTGAGCCACAGGAGGGGAAAGCTTTTGTTGCTATAAAATCATTATTTTTTCCTCACTTCCAGAAAATAGGGCTGCAAATGCAGTGTTCACACGTGGGCACTGCCAGCAAGGGCTGTAAGATTGAATCTTCTGTGCTTGGGGGTTTTTGTATTGTGCTGATGAACTCTAATAATTAATAGCAAAAGCTTTAAGAAAAATAGGAATTTTGGTTTGAAAATAATGTTTATGTGTGCATTGTTTAAATCACTAGCTTTTTCTTACTAGTGGTAGCATAATGAAGTAATTGCAAAACTCAGTATTGTGACGAATTGATATTTTTCATATCAAAACAAATGGAAATCTCAGAGATGACTGGATTAAATTGAAGAGGCCAATATTACAGCTTTTTTTTTTTTTTTGCTTTTATGTGTGGAAATTCAGTGTCATCTAATTTTTGCTACTTTTTGTGCAATTTCATGTTTGTTGAAACCACTGCTTTCCAATCTTCTTCTCCTTCCCCAGGGATAGCCCAGTGTTAAAACCCTAAAACACACATAATTTTTCAGTAAAAGCAATTACTGGTTTTGCTTTGTTTATGGTGGAAATCAGCAGTACTTGATAGCCTACCTAAATTATCACTGATTCGATTTTTATGTAGTGTGAAATTATTGGCGAATCAAACTCCCCACTGTGGCAGATGACTCAAGATTGTAATAAATACTCTGGATGAAGAATTCTTCTACTAAGGAATGTTCTTCATCCCTTCCTCTTACCTACCAAATGCTTCCTCAGGACCAGCGGGTGTTACAGAAAAAGTCAGAAAATGTGCAGAGAGCTCTGATCCCTGACTCCTGCAGCAAGGAGGACGTTCAGATGGTGCTGGTTGATGTTTCCTCACATTGGGGCAATAAAAAGCAGGTTTGTGTTGGAATAAGACCTTTGAAGTGAGACACCCTGGGATGGTGTGCACTCTTATCTGTGCAATAAATATGTGATTTTTGTATTCAGTGGCACATGGTTACTGAAAGGTCTCTGAATTGCTGAAGAAAAGTAATTTAATTGAAGTCAAACATGAAAATACAAGACAAACCCAAATATAAAGAAATTAAGTATATTCAGCTGATCTTATTCTAGCAAGGGGTTTATTTTTAACTTTATGATTATGGATTTTTATAATTTCACATCAACATAAAGGGCTTTTCTTCACAGCAAGAGCAGAACAGAGGAAGCCCAAATAAATGAGATCCAGTGTCCTTCAAGGAGGCAGTGGTAAACATGTTCTCAAAGATGGAAAAGTTCAAATATAAACTAGCTATTCTTGCTGTGGAGAGAGAAAAGAAGACGTGGATTATGTTTGAGAAGACAGCTGGTTAAAGACCAAAATCAGTATTGTTATCCCCAAAGTCTGCCACTGTGGTATTTCAGAAAGCCATTCAAGCCTCACATGGCACAGACAGACAAAAATAAATCTGATAGAGCTAATTCAGATTAAAACCAAACTGCAGAAGCCCTTCAGATACATCAGAGCCTCACTAGGAAAAGGAAAAACATGAGGGGAAAGGAAGAAGAAGAACATTTTGGGGAGAAAGCTCCACAAAACTAATGCCAGTGGCTGTGGTTGTGCAAGCTGCACGCCCACAGGGCCTGCGTGCAGGCAGGGCACTTGCCTGGCATCTGTGTGGGATTCTGCCCTCCTGGCTGCCACAGAGAGCCCAAAGCGCCACTATCCCACCTCTGTTAGCACTGCCTGTGCCTTGGTGTCCTCAGGAGCTTCAAATCAAATTAGTACAGAGGCATGAGTCCCGTGGTTCAAGCTACACTTGTCTTGCAGCTGATTGTGACCCTGCTAATGAACACCAGCTAAGTTTTATTTTTAATAACAGTACTTTAGCATCATGGTCCAAGTGTCAGCCTAAGTAAAATTTAAAACAGCCTATTTTAAGGGGATTAGAAAAAGGAGTGCTGTTAGATCAGACCAAGTGATAGAAATGCCAAGGGCTGTAACAGTAATTGGACTTAGTTCAAGCTTTCAGTGACACAACTAAAGTTAGTTCCAAAGTGCACACTCCACCTTTGATAGTGCATGTCTGTTCTCCAAGTGGTCTCATCCCAGTTTCTGTCGCACAGCCCTTGTATCCAGAGGCAGAGAAGCAGAGAGGAAGGGCATTGCTTGCTCTGCTTAGGATTGAACCCCCATTTTTCTCTCCCACCTGCAGGCTGAATCACCTGGATTTGTGTTGTTGGTGTTGTGGTCAAGGAGTCATCAGAGACCAATTGCCCATACTGAGGTGCATAGAAGCTTCACACCTGTGCATTCTATTCACAGGCAAATGCAGGTGACTTTTGTTCCCAGTCGCTTGCATTCAAGTGCTTTCCCCTGAAAAGTGTCAGGAAGAGTGTAACAGGTCCTGCTCAGAAGGGTGGCTGTTAGACTTGAGAAAGTAGTGCTGTGTAATTAAAAAAAAAAAAAATCAGCAGGAATATGTTCTGCTTTAATATTGTTACAGATTACTTCATTCTAAGGCAGTTCTTTAAGGAGACATCTTTTACTTTCTCATTTGTTGAGGATGAATTGGTACAGTGGTTTCCATGGGTACAGTAGGGTCATTTATTCTATAGATCTCTTATAAATAAGTTGCAGCTATTTGGCATCTTGTTCAGAACTCATTTTAGCTTCTGGACGTGCAGCACCATTCTGCTGATATTTTATGACCAGCTTTTCTATTATTTTTTTTAACATATTGTCCAAGTGGTTCCGTGAGCACTGGAACTAATGAAATCTGTTTTTCTAGGGCTTTGTATTTCATGCGCAATTGACTTCCATGTCAGAGAAGGTGCAGGATCCCACTGAAGATGTTCCTGAACTCAGTGTGTTTGTAGTGTGCCCCTCTGTATTCTTCTAGGAGTCAGGTTCTCTGAGCCTTTCCCATGCAAAAGTTCTTGGCTCAGAGGGTGCTGAGGCCCTGGCACTGTTGCCCAGAGAAGCTGTGGATGCCCTGTCCCTGGAAGTGTATGGCCAGGTTGGATGGGGTCCTGAGTGACCTGGTCTCTGGTGGGTGGCATCCCTGTCCATAGCAGGTGGGTTGTAGCTAGATGATCTTTCAGGTCCCTTTAACCCAAACCATTCTGTGATTTCATGACTCAGGACAGCACGCCGAGGTATCTGTCTTCTCCCTGGCCTGCACTCCCTCGTTTCCCAAGACTGGTAGGAGTGTGTTAATACCCATCTCATTCAGTCTATTTGATAGGCCTGCTTTGAATACACTAGCATGTTCAGCTCCACCCTAGAGGATGGACTAGCATAGACAAGAAACTCTGCTTTTTTTTTTCCCCTCTTTCTTTTAACTTGTTCAGTCCACTTGCACAGACTTCCACATGCACATCTGGGCTAGGTTCAGAGATGTTACAGCCACAGTGCAGACTGCCAGCTCTGTCAGACTGCACACAAAAAACCTCATCAAGGAGCATCAGCACCTCTGTCACCAACTCAGCAACTGCAAAGACCTGCAAGGACTTCTTCCCTGTTTGCAGCCCCACAAAGCAGCAGTGGTTTGTACCACTGCAGGACACTGATGAAAGGAACTGGAGCAGGAGCAAGCTCCCAAATGCCAAGGGCTTCCTTCCCCAGTGTTTGTTATGAACGGCAGGGAGGTGGTCCCACAAGAGTAACGAGTTAATTAAATTAATTGAGGGGAGACTGAAGCTTGAGGCCTCCATTTGTGTGATGTAAGCAAGTACAGATGGGTGAGTGAAAGGATGAGTGGCAGAACTACCACGTGGTGCTGAAGGAAGGCCTGGGCAGATGGATCATGCAGAGCAACTCTGTTGGTTGTGTAGGAGAATGATAACAGCAAAGGATCAAGGCAACAGTGTCAAAAGCTTTGAAGGCTCAAGGTTTGGTTATCTGCAAGTATGAAATGGGCATAGGGGAGCATCTCCTCATAGATCATTGCCTCACTGATACTGGCACACAAATGCCACCCTTTCCTCGTAGTTCTTGTCCTTTTCTGTGTGCAGAATGAAATGCTGTGGGCCCTGCAGCATGCCAGAGGGACACAGGGAGCTTGGGAGGAAGGGAGATTACCTTTCAACTTGCTAATCAACAGTTTAGCTACTCTTTCTCTTTTCAAAGAGATTAGAGCAGCATAAACACAAAGTTGCCAAGCAAGTAGCTGAAATGAGAATTAAAAGAGAATTAAATCAGCTCTGTAAATTGTTGGTTCTGTGCAGCAGTTCCATGGTGTCAATGGGGATTTTGGAAAAGGCACTTTGACAGCATGTGACAGTCAAGGTCTGGTCCTCCTCCAGTCAGCTGCTTCCACATCTGTGTGTGTGGGCTAGGAGTGCTCTTGTGCTCCCCTAAACATTGGGAAAGGTCATTCAGTTTGCTTTCTGCTATTTAAACTGCACATAATTGTACTTGCATCCTTTTGAAGAGCTCACACAACCCAAAATTGGTTCCTCGAGACACAGATTGGCTTACTCAGAGGACATTCTCTGGGGAATATCCATCACCTCACCACTAGTATTTTCTCCTGAGCACACCAGGAATTTATATGACTGCTTTACAGTCAGCAAGTTGAAAGCAGAGTTCAGCTGAAACAGCTGGGTGGGCCATTGATCTGAACCCAGATGGAGCATCCTAAGGGAATTAAAGACAAATTGTCAAATTACCCAGCACCGCAACAGGCATGGAAAAGTCAATATATAGGATGGGCTCTCCTTACCAGAGAGCCTTAATGATGGCACTGCTCAGGCTGTCTTGTTATCTATTGCCTCTGCCCAGGGCTGACACTAAGCTGCATTTATTATAATTGTTGTTTCAGTGGTAGCATAAGATAGCTTTGTAGGTTTCCATAGATTCACTAACAGGCACAGGAGATGTTCAGGTCTCACTCACTGGTGTGTTTGTAAAAAAAAAGCTGGATCTGTGTCACCTGGACAAGCTGTTACTGAGCTGGGCTATGCCATGGTGTGCTTCACCCAGCGTGAGCTCCTGTCCAGAAAGCAAACAGTGGTGCAGCACACAGCTTTTCATTACAGGAGCTATATAATTACTGTCCTAATTAAGTTAATCACTGAGCTTCTGGGTTATGGAAGATCTCTGGAGATACACTAAGGCACAACAAGGTCACAGGAGGGTATTTGCTTCAGGAAGAGGGGGCAGTGCTGGAAAGAGGAGCTTGGCCAAGGCTCAGGTGCTGGTGTGTCATGGTTTGACACTGGCGCAATGCCAGTGCCCCTATGAAAATACACCTTCCCAAATAAATGCTGTGAGATGTTATCAGGAACAGAGCAGAGCAGGCCCAAGCTTAATAACAAAGGAAAAAAACATTATTAAACTACTACTACTATAGAAGACACACCCACTAAATCCAGGATGAAGACCCTCTAAAACACCCCTCCTCCTCCCAATTTCCAAAACAACCACCATGAAACATCACCCAGGATTCCTGATCAAATTACCACCCTTCAGATAATCAATACTCAGTCTATCAAGGGAGAGAGGAGTCTCTCTTGCGCCATAGACCCCCACCCCCCCCCACCCAGGAAACACAGTTGCCACACCCTGTGTTTCCATGTCACACATGGTAACTGCCTGGAGAAAATCTGCCAGTGTGACACTCTCCTCTCCATGTCACAGTGCTCTCACCACCGTGCATGGACAGACTGCCCATAGGGCTCCTTTAAGGATGCTTTGCCATGGACCAAAAGAGACAACAGTTCAGCTTCTCATCTTGGGACTACAGTCCCCCCTATTTTCTCCTGGGGCCAAGGGTCCAGGAACAGAGATCATCTTCTTCCTGAAGACAGAGGGCATCACCATTCCCTCCTCAGCTTTCCTCTGTTCTTGTCATTCCTGTGCTGGTGGTTGCCGAAGCAGGTCTCCTTGGGTCACTACTGCATCCCCCCTAAAATGCATTCTCTATTGCAGGAGAATTTGGTTCAGTCTATGGCTAACAAGAAAAGTGCAGCCAAAAGCTACTCCATCATCTCCTCCTACCTAAAAATTTCTTCTTCTAACATCTCAGGTCTCAGACTGTCTCTCTTCCACTACAAATCGAGAAGGAGCAATATTTTACAAAGCCCTCATTTCCCAGGAAAGGGTTAAAAGTTCAGACTCCCTGGACAGCTGAAATCTCTGCCCAGCACTCTTGACTCCCACGCTGGGCATCACCCCCCCCCCCCTTTCTCCTTCTCCTCTGCTGGCAAATTTCCAGGTGCCGTCAGGCTCTCTGTCTCTTTCCCTCTGGGGGGGGACAAAGGCATCTCCGCTTCTTTCCGCCCTTCCGTCCGCAGGACCTGGCCTGGTTCCAGGCCTTCAGCCCCCTCAGCCCACCTGGACAAGGCCGCATGGCTTCCCCTCCCCCACCCAGCCCATGGCATGGCTGGGCCCATGGCTGGGCAGGGGAAAGTCTGCACTCTCTGAAGACCAGAACCAAAGAGAGAGTTCCCCTGGGAGTTCTTGCTTTTAACCCCCTGTGTTCTCAGAGGCGTGTCCATACTTTCAGTGGTCACTCCAGGTGCCAATATCCAAACCTGAGCACTGATTGGTTTGACCCAACTTCCTGAAAAAAAAATTCACTTCTGTGTCAAACCACGACATGGTGGTAGGAGGCTGCAGGTGCCCAGTCCCTGGTGGGCCAAGCAGGACCCAGTGGTGGCCCTGGGCTGGGTGTGGTGCGTCTGTGCTCTGATTCTTCTTTTCCCAGAGAACAAAATTCACTCTGATTTTTGCCTCAATCTTGAGAGTATCCTGGGCCAATTAGTATAATGGCAATTAGTGAGTTGCACCCTGGCTTACAGAGAACGTTCCAAAGGTATCCTGTGTGCCTCTGCCCCAAGAATGTTCTGTGCTTCCTCTGCTACCCGGGATGTCTTGTTGGCTTTGTTTCATGTCCACCCAATGGACTTGCTTTTTTTTCAAATTTGATCATCTGTATTTATTTTAGGTCTCAGCATCCAAGACATTTTGTAACAGGAGTCAGGTTTTTCATAACTTGGCTGTTTAAAATAGTATTTCATTTTGTCTGTTCTAAATCTTCTGCCATATCTGAGAATATTTTGAATGGCTTCAAACACTTGTGGTTAGAGGAAAAGGTGAATGACAGCTGCTTGTCAATCTCTCTGTGCATCCCTATAAATTCATTAATTTATCAAGGTGTTTAATGAGGATTTTAATCTATGTTCATGGGAGGACATTTTAAGGAGATCAGAGTTTATTACTCATGTCCAATTCACTGGTGCAATGTACTTCAGATAAAAACCTGACAGGAAAATAAAGGAAAGCTTTATCTTGGTTAAGTGAATTAAGCACATGCTTTGAACAAGTATCCATTTCTCCCATCATTCAAATTTGGAGCAGAGCCAGAGATGCTTCAAAAGCAGCAGAAACCCCAACTCAGGCAGGAGGAGCGTGCCAGCATCTCAGGGTAACCAAAGCCTTTTTTTAGATGTTGTAAATTAATTTTTTAAAAAGAGGAGCACGTGTAGTTTCCTGTCTGTTTTTTCCTAAATGTAGCTGCAGCCAGAGTGCAGTTAAGCATTCCAGTTCCCAGTTAATATTTTCTATAAGGTGCATTTTTGGTCTCTGTTCCATAAGCTGGGTGTCAGCCAGGGGTGGATGCAGATGTCCTCAGTCACTGATGTGTCCAGGGACAGTCCTGAGAGGCACAAGGCACCCAGGCAGGTTGGCTTTTAAGGTTTTGTTGTGCTTGCAGATTTGAAAGTGATGTGTGTTTGATGGATACAAATTTCAAATATGTGTGTTATGTGTACATCTCAGAACAGAATTAGTGAGGATGGGAGATGAGACATTTCTCAACTTTTTGCAGACTCTTTCCCAAGCCTTCAAAATTGTATTTCCTCCAGATGAGGTTTCAGATGAGTTCTAAATGTCCATTGACAGTGTGGAGGTGACTGCCAATATCCCAAAGCAAATAGATTTTGTGGCAGGTTTTCCATGCTGGTCACAGTTATGATGTGACTTATACACAAGTAATAAATCAAGCCAGTAATATGTAATGGTAAAATATTTTTACGAAGAGGCAAGTTATTTTCTGAAGGCACCAAAGGAGAGAACACTAGAGATTAAGGGCTTTATACAGACTTAGATAAACTCCTACAATAATAACAGGGGAACTTAATGTAATGTGTATAGTCCACAAACTAAAAAAAAAATATGGTTTTGTCTGTTAGAAAATATATTCAGACATAATTGTAAAAGGTCTAAGTACTGGACAAGGTATTTTTTCTACCTCGATGAAATTAAGCAAAATCAACCAGTAGTAATTCAGTAGATGTACAGCTAGGTGTCTGTAGGTTGTGGTGTCTCTGTGTTTAACTCATTCTGCTTTTGAACTGATTCTCTTTATGAGGCTTGCAACACCAAGTCAAGGGTCAGGACACTTGAGCTGGTCTGCATCCATCCGTTTAGAAGGAAGTGTTTCCACTTAGGTGCTTTTTTGTGGTCTAACACTCCCTGAGTGCTCAACCACCTGTCCTTGGCTGCAGCCAGCACTACCTGGGGGTTTTAGCAAAGCTCCCATGCTCAGAGAATCCAGTGGTTTTATCCTAGTCTGGTTATAGCCAGTATATGCCTAGCAACCTTTAAAAAAAACAACAGACACTTTGAAAGAAAAGGCTGGATAAGCTAAGCTTAAATCTCCCTTTAGGATTGCTTTTTAAGTGACTTTGTATTTTAAAACAGTAGTTAGATGGTGCTAGGGTCTTTGAAAATCTGTCTTTATCTAGATTTTTATCTTTGGACAAGGTGAAGTTAGAGGCGTTTAACAGAGCAGGTGCCATCAGATAGGGCAGAAACTAAAATTTGCAACTGAATTTATTATTGTAATATCTGCCAGGGAACATGAATTTCTTTTCTTCAACAATTGCTAAAATTTGCTTATTTTGAAGCAGGCACCTGGGGAAAAAAGTACCATGTGCTTATCCCTAGGAAAATCCCCATGCATTGAGGGGGTGCTTTGTTACCCACATCTTTCTGACTGTTCCAAATTTCTAAAAGTGTGCTGTAATTAATTATTAATAATAAATATATATATATTATTCACAATAAAGATAATATTTATATATTATAGAAATATATATTCATTGCTAATAATAAATATAAATTCTATTAATTAATATTATTTTAGAAGAGCTGTATATAATATATCCATATTTCATCTATATTAAAATAGCAATTGAGACTAATTTGTTTGAGATTCCAGTAACAGATGTGCATGTTTCTGTTTGTATGTACACTCCCAGCTGTCAGAGGTACACCTGTGCTGCATTCTTCAGGTTGCATCTCAACATCAGCTGTCTACAGCCATCTCTACCTATTTCTCCTTTTCATACTGGTTCCATGGGAGCAAAATATTTTTCCAAAGAGGCAAGTTATGTTCTGAAGGCACTAAGGAGAGAACACTAGAGATTAAGGGCTTTATACAGACTTAGATAAATTCCTGCAATAATAACAGGGGCACTTAGCCTGTCTGGAATATTATCCCCACAGCCAGTAATTCCTATCCTCCCTTTCCCTTTGGGAAAGTCCACATGTCACATACTCAAGATTCTTAGAGATTCAAGGACCATGTGTCTTAGATACTCTTAGACTGCAAAAATGCAGTGGCAAGCATAGATCCAAATGATCTAATTAACCCAACAATAAATAGTTTGTCTAGAAGCCATTCAGAGCAGAGGGCACCGCTAATGAAGAAGATAAAAACCCAGTTCTGTCTCACTGACACAGCTTTTGCAAAACTCAAACAAGGAGTTTTGATCTGTAAAATCATGTAATGGGGATGCTCAAGCCCCTCTGTGAATACAGAAAGTGTCAAAAATAGACACAAACCATGGGCTGTTTCCTCTGCTTTTTTTTCAGAGACAAATACATTTAATTCTAAAGTAATAGTTCACTGGTATTTTCACATTTAAAATAATACTGCAAAGAGCCTGACTGAATGACAAATTGGTTCATGGTATATCTCATAAGTAAGGAAGAAATTGAAATATGTATATTGAAATGTATAAAGGCTTGATTATTTTCAGCCTCGAGCAGTGTGGATGGGAGCAAGGGAAGCACCCTGAGCTGTTGTGCAGGTTAAGGTGCAGCTCTCTGGAGCTTGCTGAAAGGGGCAGAAAGTCAATCTCAGCCTCAGTGAAGCTGGCTGGCATGGTGTTCCTGGGAAAGTGACAGCCTTTGTGGGTTGTCACATCCCGAGCAGATCCACTGATTGTCTCATTCCTGACATGTTTCTGCAGCGCCTCACCAGCTCCACTGCTCAGCTGGAGTAAAGGAGCACTTCTTTCTGGAGGGAAAAAAACTTTTGCTCTAGAGGTGTGTGCTGTATCCAGGGTGTATATGACACCTTTTAAAACTGCCAGCAACCCTCATTATTGTTAAACATCTGAGTTCATTTTACCCTTGGAGAAATGGAGCCCTTCAGGTCTTACTGAGTAAACCTGGAAAGGAAACAGGCAGTATTAACAATTAATTTTACTGTCTTTATGTTCCTGTCACTGTGGTGCTTATTGGTTTGCTTTTAAATGCAGGCTTTCTTGGAGGAAAAAAATGAGAGCTAAATTTATTTCACAAAATTTCATTTATCCAAAAGTTCAGCTTGCTCTGGCTCAGTTATCCCAACTCCTACTACAGTCCAGAGGGAGAGGAGTGGCTGTAAAGAAGAGCTCAGCTCATGTTAAAGAGGGAGGTAGGTGCCTGCCCTTCCTCAAGTGAGGACTGAGCTGCCAGGTCAGACTTGACTCCCAGGTTATGAATCCCACCCACACATCTCCCCAGTCCTTATCTAAAAGTCAGGTACCTCTGAATCTGTTTGATAAGAGCCTGCTGGGGCAATATTTGCAGTTCATCATTTGCTGCAAGTCTCTGGTTGTAGCACAGGTATATTTAGAAGGTGCCATGATTAAAATCCCTTGCCAGCTCAGACCCCAGGAAAACACGTTGGTAAAATAATCTTCAGATTCACATCTCTTGTATTTGCTTGTCCCACCCTGGATGCAAACAGAGCAAATGATGCCTCACGTTTTAGCTTTTCTATTTTTCAGATTCTGTGCTGCTCTAGTGTGCACTTCTGAGCTTCATAGGAGAGGATGGTGAGCTCTCTGCACAGAGCAGGGAGACAAAACAATTCCTTCTCTAGCTGGGGACCAAGGACAAATGATCCAAATCTCAGGCCCAAGAGCACAAACAACGTGGGCTGAAGAGAGAAAAACAAGCAGGATGGGACTGCATGGGCTAAAGCTGGAATTGGACAATGAACTCCAATGTGCAAATGGAGCAGAACTTGTAAAAGTGAGAGCCCCCGTGAGCGGTCGTGCATTTTGGGACCATTTTCGTTCATCTTGGGTGCAGCCCTGGCTGGGCTCTTGTGCTGCCCAAAGTGGATCCATGGAAGCATTTTAATAAATCCCTACTTTATTCTTTAGCTCTGTCTAGCCTCTCCTCTAGGTCAGCCTGTACAAGGCATCAGTGACTCCTGTTAGTGCTGCAGTCTATCACAGGCTTTGCTTCTGTGTCCTGCCACTCCTACAGATCATTTTGTGTTCTTTACTCCCAGCCCCAAGTGACTCTTGTCTCAGAAGATTTCTTGAACTTGACTTCAGGGGTGTCTTAAGGTTTGCACAGAGCTGTTTCCAAGGGTCATCAGGATGGAAATACTGAGTGCATTGGGATCATCAAAGCCTGAAGTGGTTTCTTCACCAGCCATGTTTTGGAGAGACCTGCTGCTGGGGCTGGAGAGGGTCTCTGTGGCTGTGCTTGTGACACCCAGGCTTGTTGCTGTTGCCTTGGGTGACACCCTGTTGGGCCCTAGTGCTTATCAGGAGGACAAGCAGAATATCCATCTTCCCACTGTTCCTGGAGTAAGGGCCAGCTCTTTCCTCTGGGGAGCTTCCCTGCCAGGGAACATCCTCCACTCCCTTATTTTGATAGCTGGATCCAGTCCTGCTTCACTTAGATAAAGGCAACCTGTCTTGGAAAATCATAGAAACAGAGGAGGGGCAATATGCAGAAGAAATAGCTGCAAATAATTACATCTCTCTGCCATTCAACACAATGAAATGAAAACGTCGTCCAATTCCTGGCAGGAAAAGTGCAGTTTCTTTGGAGTGACTGGAGGTGCTCCTCCCGGGCAGAAGCTCCTCTCCTTACTAGCAGGGCCCTGCTCCAAACAGCATTTCCATGCAACAGCATCTCTGTTTTGCAGGAAAAGGTTTTTGTTTTCTCAAAAAGCTCTCCTTTTCCCTACCACAAGAAGCAAGCTGTCTGCTGTATGTCCCAGTCTAAACCAGTTTCAGGAAGGCCAGCTTTTGCTCTTACCCAAACGCAGCTCAAGTAAGAAATGGTAGAGATTCTGTCAAATCCTACATCCAAAGCCTGCTTCCACTGTTGCTCGTGGTGTGTCTGTTCTATCAACTAATCCATCTCAGGAGACTTCAAAGATATTTGCATCTGTGCCTTGAGTAATTAATTAAGCTAAAGAAGATGGAAATTAGTAAAGGAATTATCAGGTGAACTAGCTAAGGGGGAGGCAGCAATACACTGTGTTGAAAGATAAGCTCCTGGCCTGGAGGGGGGTCCCAGTCATGGTTCTCAAGACAGGCCTAGGCCCCATCCTAGTTAACAGCCCCATTAAAACTGGCACAAATGATAGGAAATGCAGTCATGAGATTAATTTGTGGCATAGTGCTGGGAAAAGTTGTCACTATTGAAGAGTATAGTGGATAACCATGACAACCAAACTAATAGAAATAGGATGAAATTCAATATTTCCGAGTTAGGCACACAACTAGGGATTAATTGGTTGGAAATAGCAAGGGGGAGAATTAGGGATGTACCAGTTGGTGGCAGAAAGTCTGTGAAATGCTAATGTGATGTGTTCCTGAAAAAGGCAAGTGCAGTCTTGGCAGTATTCACAGAGTTATTGCCAGTGAAAGAAAAGAGTTGTTCTTTGTGCTTCTGACCACGCACACCTCAGAAGAGCTAATGCCAAGTAGAAGAGGTGAAGAAAAGAGCTAGTGGAGGGATCCAGAGGACTGGAGAGCCTGTCAGGTGTAAAGAGGGGAAAGTACTTTCATTTGTGTAGGAAGGCTGCATGGATGCTGAGAAAGTGTGAGAGTTGGTGAGTAAATGTCTCATAGAGTGAATTCCAGGGGAAAAAAAAAAATTAAAAAAAAAAAAAAAAAAAAAAAAAAAAAAAAAAACCTATTGAAACTACAGGACCATATTGGCAAAGACCAAGTGGATAAAGAATGAACTGCAACCAGAAATTGAGAAACGAAGTCCTCCTATCAGAGGAGGTGCCCTGGACCAACCTTCCAGCAGGATTGAGGTCAAAATCTTGAAGTGCTTTTGTGCTGGGCACTGAGCAGGTTTAGGAGAGTACAAAATTGATCTTGCATGGCAGAGCTGGCACTTTTTGTCTCATTGACCCACAATATTGCTTCAGTTCTGTGTTCCCACACAGCTCTCAGCACACACTCCCAGGACACAGTGTGCAGAGGAAATATCAGCCAAGTGGTTCTTTGGAGCAAATCCTAACAGTTTTGAACTTGTATTACCTCATAATTCTTGCATCCTAGCACATTCATTCACACTTATCCTTTGGCTTGTAGGGAAAAGCTGGTTTTATATCTTTTTTTTTTTTTTTTCCAATCCTAGTCTTGATGCCTCTTTGGTCACAGCCACCAAGTGGGGGCGGGATGTACACGGGAGCGATCCAGAAGACAGCAGAGAGGGACTGTGTTCTCCAAGGTGGCTCAGGACTGAGGAAACAGCCCCAGAGCAGCAGTTTTACAGGAGTGTGAAGCTGTGAGGAGGAAAATGGCACCAGCATTGCTGCATCCAGGGCTATCTGCACGTGGAGCTAAGTCACTCAGTCCCACTGTGGTTATTTCCTGTGGAAGGACACAGCCAAGGTGTGAACCAGAGTATATCACTGCTCTTGGATTGATACCAGCTCTTCAGCATAGCCATGGATAGTGCTTAATTTAGTAATAACTATTTTATAAATAAAGTGTCATTGTACTTGAATGAATAAAATAGGCATGACTGCATTAGAGTTAGTTTTTAATGGCTTAAACCTGTTGCTGAATTATTCCCTCCTAATAGTAGGTTAACTGCAGGAACAGCATTAGAACCAAATGCTGGAGAAGCAAATTGGTGTTGGGAAGTACAGCAGGTATGAAATGGAAGCTCAGCCCAGGGAAAGACTCGTCCTCAGACCAACAGGGCTGGCACCGAGCAGAAGTTCTGCTGTAGCAGACATCTCCATCCTCTTTCTTTCCCTGCTTTGGCTGGGGTTCAGGACATCACAGAAGCAGCTACATTTCCTCTCCTGTTCTCAGTCCAGTCCTGACACACAGCACTTTGTTCATAGAGTATTTGCCCAGCCTTCCTCCAGAGCTCTGTGGCTCTGGCCCTGCATGAATTCCACCACAGGCTCGTGTGCTCACTCAGAACTGAGAAATTGATCCTCAAAACTGAGGATCTGATACTTCCTCCTCCTCATGTTGTTGCCCCACCTCCATCTGTCCTGGCAGTGCATGGCAAGGCCCTCAGACCACAAATAGAGCTCACCAGGCAAAGCTGTCTGAGCAGAAGGAGGGTTTTAATTTCACCCATTGCTGCAAAACTTCCACAGCATTTTCACAAGAACACCATTGGTGTTCCTCAGTCTCAACTCTTCCCTGTTGTGTGTAAGACATTTTGTGCTGCAGCTTTCTGCTTAAAATTTTAATAATATTCAGATTGAAAGTAATTCAGTCACCTTTCTCCATTTCTCATATTTCCTCTAGCATACCTCTCAAATTTGATGGGGCTTGAAGGAAGCCAGCCCTGCCACCTGCCTAAAGAGCATTTGGGTATTCTTCCTTCAGTGATCTCTTTCCCTCCTGCATCCATTCCCATTCCATCATTGGATTAGTTGAAGAAACCCCAGTGAGTTCCAGATGTTGAGTGATCAAATGGTAGCAGAGAGCTTGGATAAAGTATTCAGTGCTGGGGGGCGGTGAGGAAGGAGGAACTCAAAACTTTCTATCTTCAGAAAGAAACTGCCGGTCCCTGCCGTGCTGTTCACAGCTTCCCAATTTGAATCCAGAGTTGTGAAAATGTGAAAACTGTGAAAATACGAGCTGCGAACACTGGGAAGCTGTGAAGCAGGGAAATGGGTGGGGATTTGCAATCTCTCTTGAATGCAAAGGTTATAGATTCTGGTTGAAAACTTAATTCTCTGAGAAGTAAGTTATTGTCACTACAACAGCAAGAGAAAGCCGAGGTGGCAGAATTGTGTCAGTTGTAGAAACCTTTCATTTCTTTACTCATAACTTTCTGGCATCTTTGCATTTGAGGCAGAGTTCTTCAGACCTGGCCTCTGCCAAAAGGCAAATTTATTTTGAGCAAAGCCAGTTGTCTTGTTTCTGAGCCTGGAAGTGAGAAGCAGTAATAATAGTAATAAAACAGGTTTCCATTTCATTTTCTTTTTCTTTTGAATACTTTGCAGCAAAAGGGTGTGAGAGGTGATGTTTCATGTAGGAGCAGCCTTGGTTGAGGAGCCGTGCCTTGCATTGGCCCGGGAAAAATCAAGTTTGATTTGTCTGAAGCACTGGTGTTGAAAGCCACCTGCTGGGCTTGGCAGTGTTGTGTCCCTCAGCTGGCAATGATGAGGAAGGACTCATCTGTCAGTGGCTCCTGAAGGAAACTTTTTGAAAGAGGGGAAGGCCAGTCATGGATTTAGCAGGTTACTCGCAGGGAGGTGTCTCTGGCTGGTACTGTCAAATTCCTGGGGCTCCAAGAAGCCAAGAACAGCCATGAGTTTTTCAGCACAGGTCCACAGAACCTGTAGCTGCTTTCTTGTGACTCAGAGGGGAAGCAAATGCATCCTTTCAGAGGGAAGGACCCTCTGCAGAGCCACCTCCACTGTGCTGCTGCCCCCAGGGATGGGAGGGCAGTGGTGCCTCCTGGAGCCAGAAGAGCTTTATAGCTACAGCACAGGCTCCTTGTGAGCCCTTTCCCTGCATCCCTGCCATTCACAAGGTGACAAAGCCCTGTGCTGCAGTGCCTGAGTAGTGCAGTTCATGGCTTGAGCCTGCTGCTGGCACAGAGGACATGGAGGCAGCAGAGCTCAGGGGCTCGGGGCTGTGTCCAGCTGTGACCTGGGTGAAGCTGCTCCATGTGCTCATGCCCTGCCTGAGCTGAACACTCCAGTGGTGCTCTGGGAGCCAGGGCAGACCCAGCAGTGGTGACCAAGTGGGAGCTGATACATCCAAAGGGACCTACTGGCCCTGTTACTGGTGGCTCCAGGTAGCAAGAGTGGGACAGCTGCCTTATTGGACCCCATTACCTGAGGGTCCCCCACCCACCATGGCTGCAGATAATGGGCTGCTCCCCCTCAAATAAATAATTCCTTCTACCTGAAATCAAGGTAGAATGGCAGGAGCCTGAACTGTGTCTCAGCAGGTTGTCTTATCCCAAGGCCCTGCATATCCTTAATTTGTGCCACGTGCCTAAACTCATTAAAAGGCTGGACATTAGCAAGCAGGGAGTGTTCAGGAGAAGATGCAGTGTTACTGGGAGATCTCGGCTGACACTTTACTGAGGAACAGGATGTTGGCATCCCTCTTAACAAGCCTGACTTCGTGCTACCTTCTGATGCTGCAAAATGGGCATTTAAATTCCCTGCCAGGTCAGCCATTCATCACAAACACGTGTAGACTTAATTGTTAATTAATTTTCCCTGGCTAGTGTAGATATTTTTCCCTATGCATGTGAAATCTAGAAGAACTTTGTGAGAACCAGCCACAGATGAATTGGCTGTAATCAGTGTTCCCTCACTTGGGTGAGAAGTAACAGTTCATCAGCCCTTAATTAGCTCTGACTCTTTTGAGAGCAATCTCCAATTTTTTGACAGGGAGATATATATCTTGTTCCTCTTATAGCAAAACAAAGAAAGTATTTTTGCCTTGAATTGACAAATTGGGCTGTGTTTGTTGGTGTTTTCTTCCTCCTGATGGTGAGTGCTAAGCTGCATGTCATACCTCAGTTGCTGAGCAAATTGTTCAGTTGTGTCTCTTGTCACACTAAAAAGAACACTGATTGTACAAGAGTTTGAGTTCAGTTTAATTAACTTGTGAATGGACAACCAGAGGTGTTTGAAGTGATTCATTAAGGTAGGGAGCACATTTTAGACACTTCATCAGCATGAGAGAAACTTTGTCTTTTGTTTCTGTTGCAGGTGAGTGTAGCATCTCTTTTTATTAATCTGATGGGATCAGCTTTTGTCTTTTTTCCTTACTGAGAACCCCCCATTTTAACATCATAGGTGACTTTGATGCCCTGACACCTGATGTCTGTAGGAAAAAATCCAGTTTTAGTGGGAAAGGTGCATGATCAGTCATTTGAGAGATGGAGGGATCCCAGGAAAAATGGTTGGAGATTACAAACTTCCAACCCAGTCATGTTGAATAAGAATAAATTTCTTCCCAAAGTACATTTGAAAACCAGTTTTTGTTCAACATTCCAGATAACAGATTTTTACTTTCTACTTCTGCATAAGTAATTAAACCAGACTTCTACTAAGACTAGTTGCCCACAAACTTTTAAAAACAAAAATCTCTTTGATCAAATTTTGATCTATTAAGCAGCGCATGATAGCGGCTGGAGAAGGCCAGGCTATTAATGCTCAATATTGCTTTGTTAAAATAGTACAGGAATTTTCATTCATTTCAGTATTAGCACCCTGTGGTGTAGATGCAGAGGGTTCTTTTCACTTGTTCGATTCACCTGTTAAGTTTTAGCTTCATTCAAATCTGAGAAACCAGTGAGAGATTATTAATATAGGAAAGCTTGTATGGCCCTTCTCAGTCAGTGAGTATAAGCAAAATTTATGGATCTGAGCTTTACTAGTTCTACAATTTTAGAGGTCTTTAATTGCAGTCAGTGCCATTCCCTCAAAAAATACTTTGTTTAATAAAGCTTTTTACATGCAGTATGCATTTTTCAGGAGCTTCTCTTTCTTTTCTTATATGTCTAGCACTGTGAAGTTAATGTATGTACCTAAATACATGCTGTTTGATTTTAATTGGATAACAGTTTCTTTGCAACTAGGGCTTATCATGTATCACAAAAAAAATAGTAATTTACATTTAAAGAATGGTTTAATAAGGTTTGCTTCAAACAGACCCAGAAAGTACAAGTGTACTTGAAATTAAAATTATTATTTAAATTATTTTTCCTGCTACTGGCTTCAGTGATGATTAAAGTTACTTATGTAAATCTATTAATTGGATCAGGCCAATCCTTCTATGAGTTCCCTACTGTGCAGTCTCAGCCTGATGGTAGCTGGCAGGTGAGATGATGGAAATACCTAAAGATGCTGGGAAGGGAGGGGTCAAATCTGTCATTCTTACCCTACTGTGTGTAGCAAGAGAGTCACATTTCTGTCACATTTGAGACCACTGAACCACAGGTGTAAAACCACTCTGTTATTTATGCTGAAACAAAAGCAGGATGCATACCCAAGTAAGCAAACGGGATGAGAACCCCAGATAACGTTGGCCTTGGTTAAAAAGCCCTTGGGTACAGCCCTGCCTTGGACTCCGCAGGAAAATGTGCCTGTTCCTGACACTGCACCTGGACTCTGGCTGTGCCCAGAGCTAGCCTGGCTGCCACCACCAGGGATATCCCTGCGCAGGGTTGGCACCATGCTGGCAGCCCTGCTTCATCTCACCAGGGCTTTGGAAATAACATCTGGCAGCTTAGGGTTTGTGTAAGCAATGCCAGCTGTGAAGAAAACTTATGAGTGACACTGTGACACCTTGTGGATTCAGAAAAGAGCCCTGGCTTTGCTTCCAGGTGAGGTTGCTAGAAGAGCTGGAGAGGCCCAGACCTGGGTTCTCCAGCATGAAAGGTCAGGGGAGGTTCCTCCTTCTATCTTCATGACTAAGGCTCAGACCTGAGAGTGTGGGTGATGCTGATTGGAGAAAAAGCTCTGTTAGGGCCCTTCTCTTTTCTCGGGGTACTCAGTTGTGCTGCCCAATAACACAGCCTGTTGGGTTCCAGCTTGTCTGGCTGACACATCACCTCTCCTTTTCTCATCTTTCAGGTTATTTCCAGGATTTGTTGAACAAGTCAGAGAAGGCCCTTTACGATGCCTTTCCAAGCATGTATGGAGAACTGTACACTCAAAACGTGAAGGTGTTCAAGGACTTGTACAGCGAGCTGCGCCGCTACTACCGCAGCTCCAACATCAACTTGGAAGAGGCCCTCAATGAGTTCTGGACACGGCTGCTGGAGAGGCTCTTCAAGCTGCTGAACTCCCAGTACCACATCACGGACGAGTACCTGGACTGCATGGTCAAACACGCCGAGCAGCACAAACCCTTCGGGGAGGTGCCCAGGGACCTGAAGGTGAAGGCAACCCGAGCCTTCATCGCGGCACGCTCCTACGCACAGGGCTTCTTGGTGGGCAGCGACGTGGTCAAAAAGGTGTCTCAGGTATGCTGGGTGCTTCCTTCTCCTCCATCCTCACGTTGGCTGCAGCCACTCAGCCACTGCTGTTGGGAGGGGTGGTTGTTTCCCCTTGTTTTCATTGCAAAGCAAGCAGAGACTTTCCAGTTTTAAAAAATAAACTACTCAAGGGTTACCCATCAGTGGGAGGGAGCAGCAAACCTGGATTTCTACAGGCACTGCCAGCAGCACTGAGGCTGTGAGATGTAACTCACCACAAATCAGCTTTTGCCTCATTTTAACCCATGCAGCAGAGTGCCAGGGAGATGTCACTCAGCCAGGCTGGAAAGCCATTCTGCTGCTTGCCCAGATCCCTCATGCTTCCTGACATGCCTCTAAATCACACTGCCGTGTTTTCCTCCTTGATGGGGATGTGCTGCAGAGCTGGATGGCCACGAGTGTGCTGGGAATACAGGCAGAGGGATGTGTTTCAGAGGCTGGCAGTGGGATCCTGTGTCTGTTTATGTAGCCTGTCTATTTGAACAGCTTCTGTGTACAGAGAGGGGGAGTTTGTAAAGTGCATTGGGATCGTCAGGGATGAAAGGTGCTATATAAATGTAAATTAATAACCCTGAATCCAGGGTTCCAGAAAGAAGGAAATTGTCTGTATTCTTCACTACAGAAGCAGCCTTTCAGAGCCAGAAGAAAGTGATTGTCCTTAAACAAGATAGTCAGGCTTTCCACACAGGTAGCAAGGAGAAAATCCATAATAAAAAAAAGGCTTGCATACCTCATGTGGAGATGGGAATGAGCAGGTGTGAGAATCAGGGTGTGATTAAGCTGTGAATGTAAAAATGCAGAACCACAATGCATCTCCTTGGAAGGTAACATGGTAATGCAGAGCAGGGGACGGTCCCACTTTAATGCAGCAAATCCAGACTTTGATCTCAGGAAGAAACATTAATGTGGTAACAGTGACAAATGCTTCAATTTATCAATGTGGGACTATAAAATTGTTCAGCTACCCAAAAGCCTTTGTACATCTCATTAACATCACACTCTCCTGACACTTAAGACAGATAAAAGAGGAGAATTATGTAATTTCAGGGGGACAAAAGCAAAATACTTTTCATAAATCCTCTGAATGGCAGAGATTTCCAGCTCTACGGGCATGATCCTCCCTCTAGCTGAGACTGGTGGGTAAAACAGGCTGGCAGGGCAACTACATGCATGGTATCAGCCAGTGGGAAGGACCTGAGAGACTAACATGCAGCAGATTTTTCCCCTACCTTCATGTAGGCTTCTAACCCACTGGATTTTGATTCTGGTCCCCCCTTTCTGAATTTTCCTTCTCTTGGGTATGACTTATCAAACAGGATGTGGGGAACATGACAAGTCACAGATCCTCCTTTTCCCTCAGCTTCCCCCAGTCCATTCCTTCAGGATGGGGGGTTTTCTAGGAGGGTCCCAACCACTCCTCTCTCACTGGAGCCCTCCCTGATGTTGCAGTTAGCCCAGTGTGTTGCTGTTGCATGAACTGAGTCAGAAAACCTCAGCACAGCTGTCTTGAGAACTAATTTTGTTATGAGGACCAAAACTGGCTCATTTTCCCTGTCTTCTTTACTGCCTTTTTAGTTGTGGATTTACACTTGTGTCAAATGGATGTGAAGTGCTTGACTCAACCCACAACTGGTGCCTTGGTTCTAGTCATTTTTCATGTTGCTCTATACTTAGGACATCAGAAGAAGGTCAGAAACTGGAATTCAACTTTCCTGTCAGCTGGTAGCAGCAATCTTCAAAACTATCTTTTTGAGTTGGAATTTCATACAGAGCACTGGCGAGTGTTTTGGTCAGTACGACTGAGGAAACAAACACTTAGAAATAAATTAGCTAGCTTTGGACTTCAGGAAAATATATTTTAGTTACTTGCAAGTCCCAGAAAAACTACGGATTTCTACTAAACCCCTCCTGCTTTCAGCTTCTGGGACACTTCCAGTTCAGTGTATCCCTGTATCCTGTCACTCTCTCAGGTCCTTGTGCAGAGGCAGCATCTCTGGGCACTCCAGAGAAGGGCTGATGCTGTTTGCCAGAGCTCCTGGCTGCCTTTAAGTGGGAGAGAGCCTCCCTTGAGTGAGCTACAGGCATGGATTTCATGAAATTTCTTTAATCCCTGCTGCCTCTCCACTGTGCCCAAAGGGTGCTTCTTCCCCAGCCTTCTGCTGCCCCGATCTCAGAGGAAGCCACAGCTTCAGGCAGCCCCTCTGAGACCTGCTGGCCATAAATAGTTTGAGGGCAGATGAGAAGAAAATGGCAGAACCATTTTTCATCTTTACTGCCATCCAAGCTTTCAAGGCAAAGTTACCCTGACAGACTGCAGGCTCTGACACCAAGTCCTAAAACTTATGATTGGTGGTTGCTGCCACCGACCTGGCCTGACACAGACAGCAGTGGCAGTGCTGCCATCTGGGCTGGGACCCGGGCTGGGCTTGGTGTGGCCCTCTGGTAGGTGAGGATGGATGTGCAGGCTGGCACCCTGCCCTGACACAGAGCGAGGGGTTACCATGGGCCATGCCTGGGGGCGGGGGGGTCAGGGCAGCACCTCTGTGTTCATGTGCAGGTTCTGTGTCCCTGTAGTTCTGCTTGCAGCACAAATTGCAGGTTTTCATCTAAGTTGCACGACGCCAAGTGGGTTTTTCATTGCCGGCATGAAGTAGCAGCCGCCAAAAGGGCAGCAGCCACAAAATCCCTAGTGCAGGGCACTTGAAGAAGGAGGTTCCCCAGGGATGCGGCCAGGGTGAGAGAGAACACATATCCCAGTTCTGTTTAGGATCCTGTTCATTGGCTGTGAGATTGGCAGCTGCCCAAAAACAGCATTTGCTCCAGCTCTGAGCATCATGCAAACAGGAGAGGGCCTTGTGCTGGTGGAGTCGCTGCCTGCCAGCTGCTGCCCTGAGAACCTCCCTCACTGCTGCCCTGAGACCTTCCCTCATTTCTGCCCTGAGACCCTCCCTCACTGCTGCCCTGAGACCCTCTCTCCCTGCTGTGAGCAGTTGCTGTGCACGCTCCTGGGAAGGATGTGGTGGAAGTGAACTGGGATACTGCAGGACTAGGGGAAGCAAAGCTGAGACAGAAGGAATGGCAAGGGCTGAGAGGTAACCCTTGATGAACACAAGCAGAAAACCCTGAGGGAGAGGCAGTGTGACTAACAGTAGTGGCTGTGACCCTGGCTGCTCACCCTGCTCAGCCCCTTGGGCCAGCTGTGCTGCAGAGTGCCATGGGGACAGGGGCAGACAGGGCACTGGGAAGGTCAGGGTCCCCAGGTCCGTGCTGGATTCCTGCATCCATGGGCGGTCAGGAGAGCTTCCCTGTGCATGCCAAAGAGTGTCCAGAGTCCTCCAAGTCCCCTTGCAGCCCTGGCAGCCTGTGGCTGTCAGGCAGAGCACAGAGGCAATGTTCCATTTCCAAAGGCAGCCAGAGGAAGGAATTTGAAATGAATTTTGCTCATCAGTCAGAAAATGAGTTATTATAACAATCTTTCCTTTGCTGGGTCTTCATTGGTTCTTGTTTCTAAATTTTAAGTTTTCTCAAGGTAGTGGAGATTGATGTGAAGCAACACCAGCTACGTAAGCAAGAAACACTCAAATAATCGATTTTAACAGCTGTTTGCATTTCCTTTTCTCAGTAGATGTTCTTAAGGCTGATTCTCATTTGAGTTTGAAACAAAATACAATTATTTTCTTTATAAGCTTTTTCACTAAATCCTATATTTCATTTTACCAGTGGAAGTTTAAGTCAGCTATCAGTATATTTTTATTTAGCCAATACTGTGTTTCACAATATATTTCAGCCTTATTTTTTTAAACTTTTCTGTTAGTATAAGGTACATGGCAGCTTTCCTATTTACCACATGAGTAATTTTTAAACACATGGTGGGTCAGTCTGGGAACCAAATTCCAATTAAAAAGTCCTAAAAATAGATTTTTAGAAATGTTTTTAATGGTCTAGTGAATGTGCTGATAGGACATATAGAAAATAATGTTTATCTAAACATGTTTTGCATTTCCAACAAGTCAATAACATAACAAAGACAGTATGGTCCTCATGTCCTTTAAGATTGCAGCCATTTTTCATACCCACTTTTTTCCACAGCTTGAAAGGACATATTTGTCTTTCAGCTTTCAGTTGCTTTTCTCATGAAGTAGGCATAAAATTGATCTCACTGAATTAAATGAAGATAAAATCTTCTTCTCCCACCCATGAAACCACTGTGCTAAAGCATCTCAAGAGCAGTGAACTCTGGTCACATGTGCTTGGTGGGACATCTCCATCCTTTCAGTGGCTGATCTTTTTTGAGAGCATCAGCAGCAGATACACACAACCGTAAATAACATGTTACTCATTTAAAGGATTTCACTTCTGTAAAAGTATTAAGCATTTATCTAAATTGGCTTCCTCTTGATCCTGAAAAGCCAGTGTTAGTAAGTAGATGCTACGAGAGCGTTGTTCCACGGCAGCGTCGAGTGGCAATGCCCTCATATCCCCACATTTATTTCCTTGTCACTGGCTGTTATCCCAGCTCCAGCTTTGTAGCTGTGCAGGTTTTGCATGGCAGAGATGTGAGGGTTTGTGTCTTGCAGAGTTTCCACGTGGCAGCAGGGAGCAGCAGGTCCCACAGGTGCTGGTGTCAGCAGCAGGAGGGCAGGTGAGAGGGTTCAGGGGTGCAACTCACACAGCCAGGTACCAACTGCAGCTGCTGGAGCAGCCTGGGCTTTTCCTTGGTTTTCCTTCCTGTCATTGCAAACCACTGGTGAGGCTTTCCAAAAATGAGCTGGTCAGCACCTGTGCTGGAGGTCTGTAGTGCTGCAGACTCAGCAGCAATTCACAGGGTCCAAAAAGCCCCAGGGATCTTTTGCAGGACTGGCTGTGCTTGGGAGGGGGGCAAGGAGGACTGCAGGCCCATAGTGGGAACCTGCAGTGCTGCAGACACCCCTTCCTGTGAACCATCTGAGGCTCCAGGCTGAAATAAGCTCTTGACCTTCAGGGACTGGTCCTGCAGCAGCTCCTGTGCTGGCTGCCTTTTGCCCTTGTAGCCTCTGGCACAGCTTGCCCAGACCTGCCCACGACTGGGTGACCTTGAAGGGTACTGGGACCTGCCCTTCCTTCCCAAGGGAAGTGTCACCTCTGCTGAAGTGCCTCATGTTTTCTTGCCCAGTCAACTGTCCCTGGCAGTTTGTATGTGAGACTGCATGGCTGAAACCATTTTAGATCTAAGTTCCAGTCAGCCCAATTTCCCCTGCAAACCCAGGAGCTTAATATCCCTTTCTCTGACCTGGCTGTGCTCCCTGGATCATCACCCTCCCACCAGCTGCCTTTTTGCTTTAAACACCTTGGTACAGCAGCTACTGCAGCCCCACGCACCACTGCTCCTTTCCAGCACTGCTGCATGTAAGGCTAGGAGGGAATTTTTTAATAACATTGGAATTTGTTTGGATAGATTCAAATCAAGCTGGATGAGAAGCATGCAGTTTTGAATACATCCTTATGTATTTCACATATTACTTTTCAGTATTTCTATCCCTTATTATGTTTCAATCACAACCCTTCAGGGATAAAAACCCATAGGTGTTCTGAATAGAATAGAAATAATGTGGGAAAGTAGATCTATGTCTTCCATATTTACCTGGTGGTTAAAAGTCAATTGAATCTAGTTTTCAAAGGATTGAAAATTGTACCAGCTGGAAATACCTGTGTTAAATGAACAGAGCAGGAAGTGTGTGGAACAGGCAGGTGTTGGCTTGCAGTATTTTCCTCTGGAAGGAGAGGACATGACAGCAGTCTGTCTGCATGAATCTCTCTCATTTTAATATCTGAAGGCAGTTAGGTACTAGACAGGAACCTAAAGACATAGATCTTCCCAATTAGCTGTGGGTGCTGCCTGTGGAGCCATTGTCACTGCCCTCTCCAAGTGCCCTCACACTGCCCGGAGGGAGATGGGAACAAGGCTCCTCCCTGTTTTGCTGCTCCAATTTGCCTCAATTGCCCTAGCCTTCATATTTAATTATTTTTTTCCTGAGTCTGCAGAATGGCCATTTGGCTGCTGGGCTGGCAGGGCTGGACCCAGGCAGTCTGCTTGGCCTCAGGCCCAACAGCAGCCCTGGTGTGCTGGAGCATGAAGGGCACAGATTTGGCAGCAGCCTCCATCCTCCACATCCCTCCTGCAGCACAGCACTGAACACAGAAAGGTGACAGCAGCAGGGGCTCTGAACTGTCCTGGCATTTTCTGTGTCCTCCCTGTGCCACCAGACCCAGCAGACTACCACCAGCACACTGTACCTGTGCCCTGCTTGCCCCTCATCTCTGACAGGTTTGGGAACTTGTTGGATCTTGAATGATGGGCTTGGCAAGGCCTAAGCCTCACTGTGCTCCAAGGACTTGTGGCTGTGCATTTATGGGATGAAGATACAAAATAATGACTGAAGTGATTATACAATTCATTGGACTTTGAAAGAATCATATTTCTGTCAGCCCTGCAGCTGTTTCTTTTAGAGTTTCACTCTGAAAAATGGGAAAGCTTGGTTCATTTAACACACGTCAAGGTGCTAATTACATCAGGGCTAGCATAAATATGCACAAGGCAGCTGCTGACCATGTGGTAGAGGGAGCAGGGTGTCCTCCCCACAGCAGTTCCCCTGCACCAGCCAAGGGTTGGGCACACCTGCAGTTCCCACTCCTGTCACCAGAGAAACTGGGCACTGACTGCCCAGTCAGTCACATTTCCAGTACACATGTGGAGGTGCAAAGAACATTGCAGCCCTTCTGGGTTTTGATCATAATATTAGAGGGTCCCTCCATGGAGAGACTGTAAAAGTAAAATGTTTCCCAATGTGAAATGGCCACATGGCAGATAGCTCTGATCACAGAGTTGGCCAGCTCCCCTGTGAAACACAAACCTCTCCTCTGAGTGCTGGTGTGTTCTAAAAGTGAGCAAGGCTGGCTTTCTGAGTCCATTCCTGGGCTCTTGGGCATCCCACTGGAAGCTCAGGAGCACTCCTCACTGCTGGCCCAGCAGGATCAGCTCCTGTGCTTGACTTGTTTTTGTAGCTGCTGTTCTTCACATTGACAACTTTATCCCAACTGTAGGCTTGGATTTGGGGTAATTGGAGTGGCTTTGAATACCTGCCTGCATTTCCCAGCACACACAGCCTGATCTGTGGCTTGAAGAGCTGACCTGCTTTCCCTTAGACACTGCCTCAGAAAGGATTTTTCACAGCTGGCAGAACTTCCCTCTCCTGCCTTTAAAATTCCAATGAGTGAAGGTGCCAGGAATGGCTCAGCCCATGGGGCTGCTTCAGCCCCAGCCCTGGGGAGGTCTCCAGCTCTGGGTGTTCCTGCCTCCTGCTGGCTCCAGAGCATCCCTTGCTTTGGAAACCTGAATTGCCTGATGTCACTGGGTTTAACTGGTGCTTCTGGAGGTTTAGAATGGCCATTCAAACAGCAAGGCCTTCTACCTGAGAAAACAGACCTGAGAGTCAGTGCAGGCACATTTTGACAGATATCTGACACATCTGGAAGTATTTTGTTTCACCCCCACCAACCCCTCATCAGACCAAAAGCACGGGTGCCAGTGCCCACCTTGGGTCTGCACTGCTCCTGGGAGATGAGAGCCAGGAAGGGAATGGGAGAGCAGCCACAGGGCAGGGACGTGGTCAGTGTGGGAAACACCAACACCACAGCACAGAGAGCTCCCTGCAGGCCACCCTCACAGTGCCTTGGGCAAGATTTTAGAGGGACTAGAGCCCACAGAGCATCACTTCTGCCAGCAGTGTTAAGGACCAGCTCAGCCTCCATCAACTGCCCTGCCCTTGTACCTCTGACAGTCTGGGGGGTGGGGGTGTGGCAGCACTTCCAGCAGCCTGGAGTTTTCACCCAGGCTGGCCTCACTCTCCATCCCCAAATCTCTCCACTCTACCTAACTCTGCTTCCCCTGGGAAGGAAGGCACAGATGGCTCACAGCAGCCTGGGGGGAGTATGCAAGGGGAGAAGGGGGGTAGGAAAAATACCAGCAAGAGCTCAACTTATTTATTGGTGTTAAATGCCTTTCAGATGTACTTAAAGGCCCCTGAAGGCTGAGGAGTCCAGTCACATTGCAACTAGGCTGCAGGTTCTCATTTGCTTTTAAGCCAGGCTTCAAAAGGAGAAAGGATTTGGGGTCGGATAATTCTTTTCTTCTTTTTATTTTTTTTTTTCCTTTCTTTCCTTTGTTTGAAGCCAGCACTTCAAAAGCAGCATCTGCAGCTTGGCTGCAGGCTCTGGGTGCCAGAGGAGCTGGCTATCTCCTGCTGGGCACAGAGGAGCCCTGCCACTGGCCCTGGGGTCAGTCCCTTGCCTGGAAGGCATCTGGAGCCAGGCTCTGTGCCCAAGCACAGCCCAAACACACTGCTGCTCTGGATGGAGCTTAGTGCTGCCGCTGGTGGAAGGATTGTCCAGATACCTGTGGCTTCCTAAAGCTCCACTTTTCTCCAGCTCTCAGGAAGCTGGGATGGGAAAGAAGAATCATTGCTTGACCCTGTAACTGCAGGGTGTGACAGAGCTGTTCCCAGCATTAATGCCTCTTCAGCTGCAGTTCCCTGAGGCCTTCCTCTCTGCCTCCCACACTGTGGTCCTTCCAGACACCTTTTCAGGAAATAATTTACTTATACAAAGAAATGTTTTTTGGAGTGAGGAGAGTATAGCAGCTTTTAGCTTTGAGCAAGTCAGACCATCACTTTCATGGTCCTTTCGTGCCCTGATATAGCTCAGGGTATTTTTGGAGGCTTTGAGTATTTTTTGAAGCACTAGACATTAGGGTAATGACAGAAAATGTCTCTCCTCCTTGCCCCTCTGTTCTTCTGTGAGACCTCTCAAACAAGGTCCCAGTTCAGAAGAGTAAAATCCCTCCCAGTGTTGCAGGTTCAGCAAGGTCTGGGGTCAGGAGGAATTGCATCCCTCTTTTGCACCAAAGCTTACACTGTTAAAAATCTCTGCAGATCAGTGGGTGCTGTTTGGAAAAATCAGCACATAACCTGGGTAGGAGCTTCAGAACAGACCATGCTGGGGCTGAGGGAGAAGTGTTCCATGGTTCTAGAAGATGTGCTCTTGTTACCTCTGAGCATCTGTCAGTGTGCAAACATGGGTAACTTGGGCTGAACGTACAAATCACAAGTTTGATTTGTTCTTCATAGGCACAGAGGAAAGATGGGAAGGTTTTCCCCTCTCTTCTGGAGAAATCTAGCCCATTTTGGCCAGAGTGCTGCTGTGTGTCCTGTGGCCTCTGAAGGCCTGGCCATGCCCAGAGCTGTCAGCAGTCGGGTGTCTCTGTCCCTCGGGTGCCTGTGCAGAGGTGTCTCATGCATTGGAGCTGAGTGCTTGCCCTGTCTGCAAGTACTTTGTCCTCCCTGTGTTTGTGCTTCAAAAAATTTATAATTGTTCTAAAGTTGTGTTTAGGTGCTGTGAAGGGTAACTTCACCCTCCTAAAGTGCAGAAGGAGAGAATTGGTGACTTCCTGTTATCCTCAAGCCTCCTGTGTTTCTGTAAGCCTCTGCTTGGAAAGCATGCTAATAAAGTACATGGCAGGAGCGCTTTTTTTTTTTTTTTTTTTTTTTTTTTTTTTTTTTTTTTTTTTTTTTTTTTTTTGTTAAAAGCCTTTCACACTGAATGTTTTCTAAATAGGCTGGGGGGTGGCAAGGAACCCTGTTAGTGCCTAATCCCCCAGCCCATCCTCTCAGCAAATGGCTTGTGAAAGTCATTAATTTCACTGTAATTGATTTAAATGTTGCTCAGGAGGAGGAAAAATTAAGGAAACCAATGCCACTCTGAATAGAGAATTATATGTTCTCAATTTTCTGTCAAATTATCTCCCCATGTGCCTGTTCAGTGCTGGTTGCTGAGCAAACACTGTGCCAGGGAGTCACACAGCAAATCCCAGCTCACAGAATCTGTGATGAGCTCCAGCACCAGGGCAGGAGGCAGGAGAGCCTGCAAAGGTCTTTGCCTCCAGCAATTCACATCTGATTGGGTGGGTCCACTAACAGCACATGGGCACATGAGGCTTTGGAAAGTGGCCATGGAAAAGCACAGAGCTGGACCTGCTGACAGCCTCCTTGAAATGGCAGTGGTTGTGGTGGAACTGGGCTTTTTATGAGGCAGCCACCTGTTCCCCTTGCATTACCTCATCGCTACTACTGTATCCCCAGCTGTAAAGTAGTTTTAATTAAAATTATTTATTGCTCACTATTTGTCCCCTATTTTGGGTGTAGCTTAGAAGATAACATTTTTTCCTTATCGCTTCATCATTGGGCTTACACTTCAAAGGACTGTACCCGTGGATGTCACTGTGATCAGAATAGAGTATGTGGATTTTAGCTAAGCAGTGACGTACAATCAATGTATTTTTAAGCTGAGCTTAGCTTTATTTTGCATTTTTATTTATACTTCTGACAACTGAATGAGTGCCCTGGCTCCAAGCCATATCTCTCAATAATAATGATCTTTTCTTCAGATTCTTGAAAAATGGCTTCTCCACTGTATTGTGCATGTTCTCTTAACATCTTAATGCAGTTTCTAGGTCACTGAGCTAAGAAAAGACTATAGATGCCACTAAAGCCTCCTTAAAGGAGAGCCAGCCACAGGCTGGGCCATGTTGATGGCACTTAGAGAAATCAATTTCTGTCAAGTACCACCTTCACGCTGTGCCAGATCAGTTAAAGCTGGAGCAGTTTGGTCAGGTTTCACTCCATCTGCAGGACTTTTCATGCTCCTGCCCTCGGGCCACCTGTGGTGAATGGATGTTGCTCATGGATGCATCAGTTATTGCAGGTCTGTGCTGGAAAGCTGAGGGACTCCCTGCAGGTCTTAGCTGGCACCCACTGACTGTTGGGCAGGGGGGACCTCAATGCTTCAGGTTCCTGTGAAGGCTGAGGGATGAAAGCAGAAGCACTGGGAGGTGAAGATGTCTCAGTGTGCAGGTGGGGGTCGGTCTTGCCTTTGCCAGCCTGGAGAAACTGCTTCATTCCCACTGAGGGAGTTCCTCTGGAAGGAGCTGCCTTCCAGAGGGAGGGAGGGTGTGTGTCTCCACAGCTCCAGCCCGAGTAGCTCCTCTCCCCAGCTGGCTGTGCCCAAGAGAGGCAGGACAGCTGCAGTGCTCCCCTGCTTTTGTGTTGTTGGATCCATATCCTGGGAGGGAAGCTCAGCCCCTCCAAACTGGGGCTGGGATTCCCCTGTGTGGATACAGCATTGATGAAGAAAACCAAAAAAACCTGGAAGCTAATGTGAGCAAACTATCTATGAGCACCCCAAGATGTTTGAAGGACTCTGTTCCTTAATATGCTGCAAGTGCTCCAAGGAGACGGTGCAGGATCAGGGCTGGGAGGGGTTCTGGTAGCCCCAAGTCCTCACTCTCTGCTGCCCTGTGTAGAGCAGTAGTCCATGGGCTGGGCGGAACAGTGAGAAACTGAGCTCTGGCCAAGCAAAACACAGAGAAAATAATCAGTGTGGTTCCTCTTCTTGCTCTCTTATCCTTCTTTTCCTCTGTTCACCTCTGCAGCCTGTGCCAAAGAACTGCTGCTTCCAACAGGACAGGCTGGAGTCATTCTCTGGGGAAAGGGAGTGGAGCCTGGTGTCATGCACCTGCAAAAATTAACATTTATCCTTTCTGCCAAGAGATTAGGCTGGGCACTTGACACCTGCCAGATTCAACAGAGCAATGGCTGGTGATGGATGGTCACCTGCTCTTCTTCAGAGAGAGGCTGTGGGGCAGGGAGCAGGGGCCAGGCTCCCACTCCTGCAGTGGGACACTGCACTGTCCTCCAGGAGACAAAGCCACCTTGTGAGAGTGCCAGTGCACCCTCTGGCACCCAGAAACTGAGGTGCTGAAGTACTTTTTTTTTCCCCCACACTCTCAGGAGTTGAAACTGAGCTCAGATGCTGTTGTTGCCTGCACCCACTGCCCCAAGGCAGGTGGCAGCATCGCAGAGGAGCTGTAGGGACATGGACACAGGCAGTGTGGCTGGTGGCAGTGTGGTTGATGACAGGCAGTGTGGCTGGTGACAGTGGCATGGAGAGGAGGACAGAAAGCATGGGGCCTTGGAGATACTTTTCTAAGCCAAAATCTGTCTCTTGCCTCTTTCAGTGCCTCCCATGGGGTCTGGCAGGGTATCAGTAACTTTATGTCTTTGCTGGTGGCTGTCCTCTCTGCCTGGGGGGGTTGGCCCACACCACCTCAGGGGTGCTTCCTGCAGGCAAAAATGTGTTCCTGTTTTCCAGGCCATTTCATCTCCCTCCACTCCAAAAGTCAGTGCAGTGCAGCCAGGGATGTGTGTGGGAAAGGCAAATGATGCTCTGGTTCCCTCAGGGCTGTGGGAAGCCCCATGTTTCAGGACTTAGCTGTGCCCCGTGTCCCACTTTGTGCAGTGGGAGGTGACAGTGCCCCATGGCCACAGCAGGATGAGCAGGGACGGGCTGTTCCATGACAGCACAGGGGACAAGTTGTGTTCAGGAGCTGATGGCTTGTGCAGGCTACAAGATTGGGTTGTGAGTGTCACCGTGTCATGTTGGTGATTGCTCTGCCCGGGGAAGGGGAGGTCACAGCTCCTCTCCCATCTGCATCCCTGCTTTTTGTGTGAGTGCTCTAGTTTCAGAAGGTCTGGAGCTACAGCCTGTGCTACCATACACTGTGCTCTTACCTGGTGTCTTTTCAGGCACTATTCAGCCATGGTTATTCAAACCCTGAGGTGAAAAATAAGCTCCTCCTTTGTTTGCCTGTCCCTGCCTGTTGCACTGCCGAGGCAGTGGTGCTTGCACTGTTCCTCCTGTGAGGAAGCGTGCAGTGCCTGCCGTGTGGCAGGACAGAGCCTCCATCTCCTGGCGGCACAGACACATGGCAGCCGGCTCTACCCGCAGGAGCTGTCCCAGGACAGGGCCCAGAGCTGGCCCAGGAAGCTGAGGGAAGCTTTGGGGTGTGGGGGGTTCCTGCCAGGCTCAGCCACAGATATATCCTCAGTCCCCTTTGGGCTGCCAGGCCAGGGAAGCAGGCTCTGTCTAGAACTTATAAATTTTTGTCCTCATCCTGAAGAAGATTCTCACAAGGTTACTTTAGTGCATTCCTGCCCAATGAAGCCTCAGGACCATCCAGCATCTGTTTTCCAAGCTGTACTGGAAGCAAGGCACTTCCACACAGGCAGTTTCAGGAGGGGGGAAGCTTAGGGATTTTCTCCAATACAACCTCTGGTGCTGGGCTCAACATGTTCACACTCTCCCAAGGGTACCTCAGAAGGGAATCCTTCTGGAGTCCCCCAGAAGGCCACATTCAAAGTATTTTTCACAAGTAGTAAAGAGAGTTCTCAGCATTGCGGCTGCAGCTGGAGGCCCAGGGATTTTTCCTTTCAAGATTTGCTCCTTCTGTCACTTTTCTCCCCTCTGAGCTCCTTGTGAATGTCAACTATCTGGAACCAAGGGAGACTTCATACAGACATTCATTTTCTCTTTTGTAAATTATTGTTAAAGATTTACAAGGGAATTGCAAATGGATCTGAGCAAAGATGGAAAATGACCACAAAAGAGAAAAGAACAAGACAGGGGAACGTGGAGCTCTGCCAGCACCCCTGCAGGGCCTGCCAGGCTGTCACTCACCCCTCAGGACACTGCCAGCCCTTGCCCACAGCAGCTGGGGGGACACTGGCCTGTGGCTGATGGGCTGGGGGGGACACTGCTGTGCTGCTGAGGCTGTGGCCCTGCTCTCTGGGCTCTACAATCTGTGCTGGCTCTGTGCTTGCAGGACCAGGGTGGTTTAATTAAAGGTGGCAAAGCCACCTCCAGAGTCCTGCAAAGAGCCAGCTGCCCATGCAGGGCCTGTGAGCTGCTGGCACAGTGTGGCTTGGCCCAGGTCTGCCTGTGCTTCCTGAAGTGCTCACAGAGAGCAATCGTTTCCCTGTGTCAAGTGCTCTCAATTGCCCATCATTTTGGAATTGTGCAAGTGCTCCCCCAGGACTATTCTCCTTTCCACAGATGCCAGCTGGGAAGGTTCTGCATCCAGGGCCTCACTGTGCATCCCCCCCAGGAAGCTGGAGGTGCAGTTTGTGTGGGACCCCTGTGTCTGCAGGACAGTGGCAGTAGACCCTTGCAGAAGGTGGTGGCACTGATGGCAGAGGCTCCAGGGGCACACATGCACTATGCCAGGGTCCAGGTTACAGCTGGTGGGTGGACCGCCTGAGATGTCCTTGTGGCCACCAGACTTGGCTGGAATGGGGATGGTGCTCACAGGTTTTTCCCAGAAGCCTGGGCTCAAACACAGCCTGAGGAACTGGCAGCTGCCCCAGAGGTCCTGTCCCTCCAACAGGGAGGAAGAGTGGGGGAAGGAGGGGCAGTGGGAGGGGAAGTGCCTTTTCCTGGTCCATGTACCCAGGGGGCTGTGCTGCCTCTCAGATCACAGTAAGCTCCTTCACCCCATGCTCCTGAACAGTCTGTGCCTGACTCTGCCCTGTCCCCCCAGGTGTCCCTCAGCCACGAGTGCACCCGTGCCATCATGAAGCTGATGTACTGCCCGCACTGCCGGGGCCTGGCCAGCGTGAAGCCATGCAACAACTACTGCCTGAACGTTGTGAAGGGCTGCCTGGCCAACCAGGCCGACCTCAACACTGAGTGGAAGTATCTGATGGGTAAGATGGCCTTTGTCTGCTGCAGCACAGCTGCCTCTCACCCTCCAACTCCCTGAGGCTGTGTTTGGCCAGTAGAGAGGACAGTGGGAGGCTCAGGGAGGTTGTTTGCAGTGGTAAAGCTCTCGGTCCTCCTTGTGCCCACACAGCATCGCCCAGCAAGCTCCTCTCTCTTTCTCACACTCTGCATGCACAACTGGAGTGATCTGGGACCTGAGGGAGCCTTGGTGTTTGTCTGGGCTCACAGAGGACAGCACTAGAGGAGATGGCCTTGGGCTTGGCCTTGTTTTCCCTTGCCTTGGCAGCTGCTGGCTGGCCAGCAAAGCTGCCAGCTCAGCCCCAGCTGCAGCCCCCAGGCTGGCTCGGGGTTGGCATTAAGAGCAAAAGCCCCACCAAAGTCAAGGAGTGTCACCTGCCTCTCAAGGGACGCTGCAGCATGTATGGGGAAGCAGAGCAGGCGCTGCCTGGAGAGGTGCCCAGGCCAGCTGTGCCACAGCTAACTGGAAATACTCTGTGGGAGCAACTGGGAGCCTGCTGCAAAGGAGGGGAAGGAATTGTCCCTTCCCCAGGGTTTCAGTGGCCCTTTGGCCTTTCTGACCAGAGCCAGCCAGCTGTTCCTGTCACTCTCTCCTGGCAGGATGACAGCCTCTCTCCTGAAACACCACTGTACAGCTTTCCTTGACTGACAGGGAAGCAATTCCATGTGCATTTTGCATTTATTCTGGCTTCCTCTTCCCAAGAGACCCTGTCAAGGGGTGACGGCTAGGAGGAAATTGGAGCTTCTTTCAAATTGCAGTTTTACATTTCAGTGTCAGAGGTCACAAACTGATCAAGGATGGGAGCAAATTGTGGAGTCAAAGGCAGCCGTTCACTGGTGGTGTCCTTCCTTCACCCTTCTCCAGGCCCTTCTGTGTAGCCAGAGGTGATTTTGGTACACTAAATACAGAGTTACTCTTTCCATTTGACAAATTAGGGCAGGTCAAATTAAGGGAGATTTTTATAGTAAGTGGTTCAAATATAATTTATCACTATTTAGGAGTGCAACCTTTGATTTAGATGTCTGTATCTCAAGATTAGTGCCTCTGCAAGGCACTATTTGTCTGAAATACACAGTCTCAAAGATGACATCACAACCTCTGAGTGGCAGCAAAATTAAACTGCAAGCTCTTCCGTGTTACAGGAGATTTTATTTCCCAGAATACAAAAAAAAAATTACCAAAATTTACCCCCTTATATTGAGAGCATATAGGCTGTCCTTGCTTCAGACCCAGCTGGAGTGCTGAGAATTGTCTCTGGGGGTAGGCAGAGATTGGTAATTCTTTGTAAGCTGTGGGAAATGGATTTATAGAAAATTCTATACAGTAATCCAACCATCCAAAATCCAACAGTAAGCCAAGCACAGTACCAACGCAGCCATCCAAGCAGGAGCTTCCAGGCAGGTGGGAGTGCTTGGACATCAGAGCTTTCCAAGAGGAACTGAGAGCTGAGGCACCCTCAGTCACTCCCTGTCCTGTTTACCAGTTAGTTGTGGGCATACTGGTCTGCGTCTGTACCTGTATAGCCTGATCTCACCCTGGCTGTTGTCCTTCCAGAGGTGAAGGTGAGAAGAATTACTGCTTTTCTCCCTCCTTCACTGCCACAGAAACTATTTCCCACATCCACTACCTCTGGCACTTTACTGACCCAAATTCTCCCACTTTCTCCTGGCTGCAGTGCTTTGCTGAAGACATGCACTGAGTTGGGAGGGTGAGGGCCAAGTATTGCTGTGTGTTTCTTAATTATTCTGCACCAGTTTTCTGGTTTTCCTTTCTGTATCACCCAGGGAAATGCTGGTTACTTTAGGTGAACACTCTACCCAACATGTATTTACCATTTGCAGGAGGTTCCTTTGCCACAGAGAGTGGCTTTACCTACATAAAGTAGGGAAAACAAGTGTCCACCTGGGCAGTGGTGAAAATGGAGAGGTGTCTCCCAACAAGGAGACCTGCCAAGGTCCCAGCAGCTTCTCCCACCCAGCATGAGCTGATCTTTGCCTTGGTTTGCCCAGAGTGATGATGAGAGCTGTCCCTGCCTTGTTCACCAGATTCCCTGATCGGGGTGGCCGATCGGATCGACGGACCCTACAACGTGGACACTGTGATAGGCACCATCCACATGAGGATCGCTGAAGCCATCTCTAACCTACAGGAAAACAGAGACTCAATCACAAGCAAGGTAGGAGCATGTGCCTGGGCCTGCCTGAGAACACATCATGTGCAGCTGCCAGGACCAGGCGCTCTTTTGTGCTCACTCTTCAGCTGAACTGGGAGACATGAAGAGTGAAAGACAGCAAATGCCCACTCTTTTAATGATAAATTACATTGTTTCCTACCACCCATCTGACACAGGCAAAAACCTTTGCAGGTGTTTCCAAATACTGCTCCCTGCCACATCCAGCCAGCCTCCTTTGGTTACAGGCACAGGAGGTGGGACTGCATACACAGTGATGGAGGCGGCATGTGCCATTTGCAGTCAGGGCCTTCTGTGCTGAAGAGTTCTGATGTTTTGGCTGAGCTGAGGCATTTACACAAAGTGCACAGTCCCCAGTGACAGGAGGCAGCTGCTTTAACCTGCCTCGAGGGGATCTTCTGCAGTGGAAACACTGGGCTATCAGGTGGTATCATGGGACAGAGCTGCAATCTGGCAGTCCATCTGGAGAGTACAAACCAGGCTCTCCTGAGGCTCACCTGTCTTCCAAGAAGTATGTATCATGAAGGTCTCTTCTGTCTGTCTTCTATTTTTAGTATATTCATCCACTTAACCACAGTCGCCTCTGTAGCTGCAGGTAAGAGAAGCTTTGGGAACAAAAGCAGCCCTCCAGGGCTCCTGCCTTTTGCCCAGACACTCCCCAGGTCCTGCAGCTATCCCACAGTCAGGGCAGAGATGCAGATGAAAGAAGTGGGACAGGTTCTAACCGGGTTTTGGATAAGGGAAGGGCCTGAAGTGTTGCTTGGCAAACAGGAATTCACTGGCATACATCAAAGTATTAAAAGTCGTGTGCATCCAAGTACTGGGTTAGGTTTCTTTTCTGACATGAAAGGCAATGTTCTTTCTTCCCTCATTAGGTGAGACTGAGGCTTTCCACATAAAAGCAAGTCCCTGGTGTGGGAAAACATAGCATCATCTGCAAACAAAGATGTTTCCAAGGGGAATACAGTAAATCTGGTGAAATGAAAGGGGCTAAACAGTCTAACTGGTGTTTGATTGGAGCAACCAAACATGTTTGATAAGCTCCTCAGTATGACCTGATGACTAGGTGAATGGTGCACTCTGCTGGTGGCACAGCTAGCAGAGGACAGGAGCTGCCAAGCTCTGAGCTCTGTTTTTGAGCATGGCAAAGCCATCAGATGAAGGATGTTGTTGTCAGCTGAGTTCAGAGCCAAGGGCATGACCCAGACCAAGGGCACTGCTGTTAAGGTAACCTCCCAGTCTGACCAGTCAGGAGGCCCTCTGGCAGCCACATTCCCACCATCAGAGGCCATCACTGCAGCCCCTGGGAGTGGCAGGTCACAACCCCCGGGTTCCCCCTTGACTCCTGCACACCGCACTCACAGACCAGGTCTCCTCGCCGGTTCCATCCCAGGTTTCCCACGGCAGTCTCAGATCTCTCCATCCATAAAGCAATTTATTCACAGCACAGTAACACAAAAATAGCTTGAGCTGGTGTCTCTGAGGACAGCAAAGGAACCCCTGGGTTTTTATCCCCTCACAGTAGAAGCATGCTCTGTGTCTGCTCACCTGGCTGCTGCCACAGGTCCCGTGCCCTTTGTTATGCAGAGGGTGGGCAGTTCACAGCCTCTGGCTCAGCACCGGAGCTGAACCTGCAGCTGCACCTGAGCCACCTGCAAGGAATGCACTCCTCCACACAGTATGCCTTCTTTGAGGAGCCAGGAGTGGCCCTTGGCCCCAGTGCCACCCTCAGTCCCACGCTCTCCTGGGATCTGGGTAAAGCTCTAAAGAAGCACTTGTGGTACCGAGCCTTGTGTTCAGGGCAGCACAGAGCCCTCTCCCTGCTTCCTCACACTTCCCTTTCTCCCTGTGGTTCTCTCGGATTTCAGGCAGCAGGAGCTGTCAGAGGCTGCAAACACCTATTTGTTCTCATTATTCAGTAGACCACTGACCCCTCAGTCTGCTGGAGCTGTTTTCTCCAGCAGTAGTTTGCATTTCTCACCTGAAGCGTTTAGAGTGGCCAGAGGTTCGCCTTGGTACCACACTGTGCTGGAGCTGCCACTGTCCTGGACACCTCCCCAGACTTTTATCTCCTGGGAAGGGGCCAGCAATAGTCCAGCAAGAAACAAGGTTTTGTTTTGTTAGAACCAAGTTGAAAATGCTCTACATGCAATTTTCAGGGTGGGTTTTTTGCACAGAGCAAACGAGACTGATGAACAAACAAATTGGCTTGGTGCTGAATTGCTGGAGTCATCAGATCCATCTGGTCAGCGGGACAGGGCACTCCAGGAGGGGCCTTTGGGGGCTGAGTGTCCCTCAGACACACAGACAGGGGACTCTTGGCCAGGTTAGCACTTGGCTGCCAGAATGCACGAGCCAGCGCATTCAGCAGGTGGCACGAGCTGTGTCAGCAGAGCTCTGCCTGTAGCCCTGCCTCCTCTGCTTTAAGGGGACACCAGGCAGAGTCACGTTTATCAATAGCTTCTGGCAACCACAACAAGCTTGGAGCCCTCTTTTCAAATCAGGTGGCTTCCTTTGTGAAGGCTGGCATATTCTGACTCAAAGTGACAGTGCAAAGTGCCTCCTGACCTCTGATACTTTGTCCAGCCTGGCCCTCTGAGCTCTCCTGCCACCAGTGAGGCTCAGCTGCCCAGCCCTGGTGATCTGCATCAGAGGAGTTGCTGCCTGGACTGGTGATGCAGAGACTGGGAGAAGCAGGTGTTTCCAGGACACCCTTCATCTCACCCTAGAGGCCAGGCATGAGGATTTGTACCTTCCAAGTGCTTCTGCTGCCTTCTGGCTACAAAGCTCGCCTGGGTAGGTAGTTAGGATGATAGGAGGTACCTGCAGATAACAGATAAATCAGTTCTGCTGCCTCATTTGCCCCTGAAACATCCAACCCGACAGATTGGGACACATCTGCTGTCCTTGAAGTGCCTTGTTGGAGGCACATTGATTTCCCAAGTGGGGGTGTTGATTGCAGGAGTCATGGGGATAGTCCCACCTTGGTCAGTGAAGCTCCCATGCTCTGTAGTATTGAAGCCCACACCACTGATATAATGAGTGTGAGCAACTCCCATCTTTTTCTTCCCAGGATTTTATTTTCCAGTCATAAGAAGCACAGATAAAATTGCTATAAATAATTTAATATCAATATTGGCGACTCATCCAAAACCATGTGTTACTGCTGAATATTTTGCTTGATAGTGGTAACCAAAACCAGTTACAATGTGCTGAAAACACATCTGGCACTAGAAACTAAGCCAGAATCTCTGAGAATCTTGGCAATAGGAAGGATAATCATACTTAAGAAGGAAAAAACCCCATAACTGTGGAGTGTTAAATAATTAAAGGAATAGCATCGAAACATGGGATAGAGAGTTTGGTTTGTTTTTCAGGTATTCCAAGGCTGTGGAAATCCCAAAATCAGCACAAAAGGCTCCAGTAGTGAGGACAAGAAGAGACGGGGGAAGGTGACATTGGAAGCCAAATCCTCTGCACAGGCACTGGAGATGCTGGTGGGTTTGTGTCTGGAGCTGCTCCTGGGCCCTGCAGGCCGGGTCACACTGCTCTGGGGCTGCTGAGCTGCACGTCTGAAGAAGATCAGATCACCAAGTGCTGGTGTAACCCAAGCAGACCTGGTCTTCTTGCCTCTGCACAGGGTTGGGTCTATGTTGCTGCTAACCAGTTTCCCAGGGATTTGGTGCCAAACTTACCTGAAAAGGCTCTTAGTCTGATGGTCTCCTCCTGGTTGGTCTTTGGGTACTGGCACAGTCCTTGGCATGTAACCTTTAGCCTTGGGCACTTGGGTTGATGATTGGTCTTGAGGGGAAGGTTGACAATACATCCTCTTTTTCATAAAAACAGATTTTGTGATGGTAAAACAAAAAATCTGCAGAATCCTTGTACTTTCCTCCACCCTGGGGCACCCCAGAGCTCTTGTGGCCCTGAGCATCCTCTTTGCTTACAGGTTTTAGATGCCAAAGGGAATCTGACAGCTCTCAAGACATACTGGATCACCCTGCCCAGCAGCCTGTGCAGCAAAAAAGTAATGGCCAGCTCAGCGTCGGATGACAGATGTTGGAACGGGATGACCAAGGGCAGGTATGGAGTGGGTCACAGTGCCAGGAGCACCAGTCTGGGCTGAGAGGAAGGGTTTGAAAAGGCACTTACATGTCATCACAGCCAGCCCTACTTGTTCAGAGTGAGCAGTCCATGCCTGTCCACAGAAATGCTGGGAATGTCAAGCCTGGTGTCATTTTGCTGTGTGTTGAGGGTTAAGCACTGAAATGCGCTCACCATGAAATAACTGTGTAGTTTTCTACTAAGGAAGCTGTTTTGTCATTCCACATGCACTCAGAAGGCAGCAAGGCTGGATTTACTACACAAGCTCCAGAGCTGCTGCAGAGAATTGCATACATATCCCTCTATCCACACCTGCTCTGAAATGCTGCTCCCTCTGAGAGGGGGCACCTGGGTGACATCCAACAGCTACAGAAGCAGTTCCTACCCCAGCCGAGGTTAAAGGATTCCTGAGGGGAGATTGGCAGCTGCTGGACATGCACCTTTCTCCTCTTCTCTCGGCAGTCATCTTGGGCTTGGCTTTGCCAGCCTGAAGTCAACACCTTCAGTTCTTCCATATTTCACATTGTTGCCAGCAGTGTCCCAGATCTGCCAGAGCAGGAGGACCAGGGCATTGTGAAGGCAGCAGTGCAGCTCTGGTTGACAGCTCCCAGCTAATCAAGCTTCCCTGGGAGCCTGTTGGTCAAACTGGGCTGGAGCTATTCAGTGGTCCCAGGGTGTCAGTCTCCACAGGATTTAACCCAGCAGGGATTAAAATGCTCCTCAGCCTCCCATATGGACAGAGATTTTCCATAGCAGAGTGTCACTGTGGGCCCATTGATACCAGCCTGAGAGCAAGCCCTCTGTCTTTCCTGAGAAAATCCCTCCCCATGCTGGGACAGGGGAGGCAAGGCCCCCCAGCCACCTCCTGCAAGCTGAGACCCCTCTGCTGGGCTCTAGCCATGGCTGCATGGCTTGGCCATCCAGAGAGCTGGACTGTCCAGCAAACACCAGCTGCAGAGGCTGTTCCATAAGTCAGTGGTACTGAGTGCAGCCTCTCTGGGGTTCACAGAGCCTGGATTATCCCTGGTGTCTGTAGGAAAAGGTGAGCTAAGCTGAGGAGGAGACATCTAAACCTTCTGCCTTCCTTCCCAGTTACCTGCCCGAAGTGATGGGGGATGGTTTGGCTAACCAGATCAACAACCCCGAGGTGGAGGTGGACATCACCAAGCCAGATATGACCATTCGCCAGCAAATCATGCAGCTCAAGATCATGACAAACCGCCTGGGCAATGCTAACATCGGCAACGATGTGGATTTCCAAGACACGAGTGAGTGTAGCACAACCAGAGAGGTTCAACAGGGGCTGAGGGGGGCCGAGCAGTCCTGCAGCCTGCACAGGTGTCCCTGCAGAGGCTGCTGCTGGGCCTGGGGGCAGGGAGCGGCTATGGCAGCCTGGCTTTTGGCTTGGGGCTGCTGAGGGGCTGCTTGAGTGCAGACAGTTTGTGGGATGGCTGGAGGTTGTGCTATTCCCAGTGCCTTACGGAAACCTGCAGGGCTGTCTCCACTCCCAGCCCTGCTGACAGGGCCATTGCTCCTGTCTGCTCCCGAGTTTCCAGCTGCTTCAGCAGCCGGTGATTAAAGCCAGCAGGAGGCCAAGTGTATCCCACGTTGAGGGATGCAGAGAGGAGGGAGTGGCCAGGGTAGGGCTGGTGGCCAGAGCTCCCCTGTTGTAGCAAGGGGAGGGCCTTGCCCGCCATAAGGAAAGCAGTCTGTGCTCACCCCATGTCTATCTCTGCGCAGGTGACGACATGAGTGGCTCCGGGAGCGGGGACAGCTGTCCTGATGACGTCTGTGGCAAAAGACTTTCTAAGAGCCCCAGCACCAGGCAGCCAGAAACACACGCTATTCCTAAGCAGTCTGGACACGGCGTCAACGGGGCCAGCAGCAGATCTTTGCCTTCTGCCTCCCTCCTCCTCCTCCTCTCGGTGGCTGTCATCGCCACGCAGCACTTGTGGCGGTAACTCACTGGCACAGCCAAGAAACAGACTGCGGCTGAGGGCTTCACTTTGCCAAAACCAACCAACCAACCAACCAACCAACCAAAGGACATATTTAATTCACCTTGGCAAAAAAAAAAAAAAAAAGGAAGAAAAAAAAAAAAAAAAAACAAAAAAGGAGGAGATAAAGGTTTTCAGAAGGTTTCAGTTGTTTGCTATTTCTGGCAGTGCTCGAGCTGTTTTCTTCTTTCTAGGTCTTTCCCCAATGCTGGGCCCTTCTTTCCATACCTCATTGTTTCACTTTTGTTATTGCCACAAACTGGCTCTTGGGGCTGAAACAAGCCTTTGCAGAGGGCTCCAGGGGAACTTGGCCGAGCCCTCCGAGGGCAGCTGTGCTGCTGCCTCCAGTGGAATATGCAATTGCCCTGCCCTTGTTCCTCAGCGCGGGCCGGAGCGCCAGTGCCGCAGGCAGCGCCAGCTCCAACGCTGAGACTGGGATCCTCGGCACAACTCCCGTGCTGTATTCAGGGGCTCTTTGGGTTCTTCCTCTGTGCTTCCTAGCTGGGCAGAGATGGCCCTTCACTTCCAGTGCTGTACGTAGGAGCGTGAGCAGGTTTGGTGGGCTGAACTGAAAGAGTTTGGCAGTGGCTGTTGGACCCAAAAATGCAGAACTCACCTTTTCTTTGGAAAAGTCACAAGTGGGTTTCTTGACTAGAGCTCGTAGCTGATGACAATTTGAAATGTAGGTTTCCTACATCTACGTGACTGGGAATGAGTGTTAGGGGTTGGGGTTTGGGGTATTTTTTCTTTGCATGCTAGTTGGAAAGCCATTTTTTACCCAAGTAACAATGGTCAAATTTCTACCTGCAGTGCAGTACCATTGTAGGTAACAGAGAGATGCAAATATACACAGTGGGATTCTCTGTGTGACAGACAGTTGTGCTGCCTCCTCCTTCTCTGGCCCCAGACATAGACAGGAATCCATTTTTTCTTGGTAATAAGAGAGACCAGGGACATTTTACTAACTGGAGCTTTGGGACTGGTTGTGCCCCTTCAAGCAGCTGCCTTGGAGCAGAGAGAGACTGGTGGGGATCACCATGGGCCCTACCCAGAGCACTGGCTCAAGGCAGCATCCACCAGGGGGAATGTGAGAATAGGAAACATTTTGTTTGGGATTTCTTTTTACCTTTGGTGTTTGTTTCAGTTGTACTGTAGGTTTTTAATGGATTCCCACTTTCCCTGTTCCTTCCCCATCATCCAATTCACCTTCTCTAACCCCTGAAGGCACAGGCTGAGCCAGTGGGTCAGACACCGCCAGCAGCTCTCTTCTGGCTCAGGGGAGGGCCAGGCTCACCCTTTGCTGCCCTGTCCCACCACTCACCAGCCTTTGGGAGTTAGGGGCAGCTGCCCTAACCCCACAATGCTTGGTGGGGTGGACTCTGTGCCAGGTTTTGAGACTGGGAGTGGTGAGTGAAGTTAAAAATGTCCTGCCGTAGCTGTAGGAGTGTCTGTGCTCGTTAGGGCTGTGTGTTTGGGGCTTCCAGAGGCTTCTGTGCCTGATGAGCAGCAAGCGTGGGCTGGAGCCGTGGGTGTAGCAGATGCTGGATACAACACAATCGCTTTGACTGCTTTGGCCAGGAGCACACACAGGTTGGGTTTGAGCTTCACAGGCTGGGGTGAGAGGGAGGGCAGAGCTGGGCCTGTCTTGCACAGCATTTGAGCATTTCTGCTCTGTCTTGCCAGAGGAGATGTGCCTTTGGGCTGAGCAAACATTATGGGGTTGGGGTTTGGCTGTTTTCTAAGAAAGGGGAAAAAAAAAAACATTTTTAACATGCAGTTTCTGAAGTGTGCAATTTAAGGAAAGATGAGAATATGAGCAAATTAATGCTGAAAGCCAGTTCATGGTGGCACTGAGGGTGCCTCAAACTAGGCAGAGATTTTTAGGCCAGCTTTGACCAGCCTCTCCAAGTCACAGTGATTAATGTCACCAAATGTGCATCCTTTCTGCATTGGCCTCACCTTCTTGAAAGGCAAAATCATACCTGATCTGGTCAGGTGTCAGAAATGAACACTGAGGTGCCGGACAATGGCTGAAGGACAGACAGTGGCCACTACACCCATCAGAACCCTGGAGAGGATAAATGTAAGCAGTGGTTTTGTCTAGATTTATTTACTTCACATGATTTTTACTGCTCTAAAGAGCTCCTATCTTTTCTTTTTGACTCTTTTAATCAGAATTGCAAATACAAATCTAACCTTCAGTTACAACAATCCCCACAACCAATCCTGCAGAAGCTTTACATCCAAAGCAAAAAAAAAAAAAGCCAGGGGGAGGGGGGAAGAATTAAAACATTGTATCCTCATCAAAACACAGTTGGGTTGGGGTTTTAACATATGACTACTGAGGTCAATGTTTTGCTTTGCAGAATGAGAGCTTGAAAGTCACTTTGCATTTCTGCGCAATTAGTTTTTGCTGTCTACCTGTTATCCTCAAAACCTTCTTATGGGCCCCTTCACATCTTAAAGCCAGGAATTTACTGATTATCCAGTTAGTATTTTAACAATTTAATAGCCCAAACTAGTGGTTCTATTACAAGAAAAAAAAAAAAACTGCTAGTGCAAATTAATAAGACAAAACCTCAAAGAAACAGTAAAATCTGTTATGCAGGGTAAACCCTTCCTAAAGCCTTCACCTCCTGGCTGGGGTTGAGCACCCACTTCCACGTCCCTCCTGACCCTGAGGGTGGCAGCTTCCACCTTCCAGAAGCCAGGCCAGGGTGAGACCAGGAGAGCAGCCTGAGGTGAGGGCAGTGCAGGGGCTCAGCCCCCTCTGTGCCCAGCCATGCTCAATGGTGGTGGTGGCCCTGCACCCACTGGGGTTGATTTTTACATCTGTCCATGGTCAGCCTACACTGCTGCTTTTTGTTGATCCCTGGTTACTCAGTTTTTCTGTTCTCCCTTGCCCTGAAGTTGTTTCCCCAGCTGCTGCCATTAAGAGGCCTGGGGTTATGGTTGGCCATGCCACCTTCCCCAAGAGCTGAAATGGCCAAAAGCCCCCAGGACATCAACTCTAAACTAAAGCAAACTCTAATTACTGCTGACTAAACCACTGGTGTGGCTGAACAAGCTGAAATCAACCCAGGTCCAGACAAGTCCCGAGCCTGTGGTCAGGCTGGTGCAGAACCTGGGGCCTTTCAGTGCTTATAAATGACAGTTCCTGGGCTGCTGCCTGCTGAAAAACACTGTGACACACCTCCCCATGGCTGGTGGCTGCTCTGGGTTGGTTGCATGAGGGGATCTCTGAGGAACTGGGCTGGCTGGGGAGAAACATCTGCTTCCATGTTATCAAGATGGTGATCCATCGTGTTCTGGTGTGAAAAGGCCTCGTACTTGACAGGGGTGTGGAGGGGGTAGTGGTGAAGGAAAAAAATATTTTCAAAGACCCCGTCCCTGGGAAGGGGATAAACATAAATGGTGGATTTCCAAGTGTCTCTGTCTTTCAGCCTGCTCTTTGTGCCATAATGTGTATGTTTTAAATAATGGTGAGGGTCTCAAAAGGCTTTGAGAGCACAGCTACTTCTCATTTACAAATTACAAGCTGCCTGTTGTTTTCTGGTGGGTTTAGTAGGGGCTAAGGTATAGCAGAATATCTAAAGTCCACCTTTGCTTCAAACAAGATGCATTTCTATCTGCAGGAGTAAGAATTATTTCACTTACCAGCATAGCTGGACAGTTATCTATTTCTTTCTGTTACCAAGGTACTTGTAACTCTCTTGCACTGTTTATCTAAAGTTGAAATATGTTCTTTGAATCCTTGTATAAATAAAAAGGCTGGAGACAAATCTGTATTTACAGGGCAATTATTTCTTCTCCATTTAAGCCGAGTCTGGCATTTTCTTTCTTTTTCACTTGTTAAGGCACAGATAAAGGGCCAGGGCAGGAGCCCTGAGGAATGGAACCATGTTTCAGCCACAAGTGTGTAATGGGCTGATGGCAGTGTTGGCAGTAGGGATTCACCTGCCTTCTGCACCGTTCAGAGAAGCAGCTGCTGGGTTCTGTAGATGTGTGTTTGTGGCAACAAGGTGAGCCTGGCTTGAGCCATCAAAGTGAGGATCCTAAGTTGACTCTTTCTCATCTAGAAGCACAGAAAGTAATGGCATAACAGTGTAAAAAATCAGAAATGCCCTTGGTATTCTCCATTACAAAGTGTTGTGGTAATTACAGACCATGGCTTTGCACCAGTGCAGCTGTTGGACGGGCTCACAGCAAGCAAAGCGGTGAGGGGATATTTGATCTCCAGCAAATGCTTGAGACTGAACTGGTGCAGCAGAAAGGTTTGTGCTTCATCTCTATCCACTTGCAGAAGTGGGTGAATGCAGCTGTCAAGGTGACGTGTTGGAAGCTGCTCATGAAATGTCTGAGACTTGGTAACTGAAAACTCCTAAAAGTGTTTCCTTCTGCCTGGAAGCAATTATCAGCTAAATTTAATAAACTGACTGATATCCTTCAGTGAGTAGGTATTTATTTAGGCTCCTTCCTGCAGCTACAGCTATTTGCACCATGTCCACACATTTATATAAATACAGACAAGTGCAAAAATACAGGTCTTCTCCTTGAGAAATTTTGTGCACACCAGTTGCCTGCTTTGCCTCCTTGGTGTCTAATTATGACCTGAAATAACAGCCTCTTATGGCTTGGTGTTTACTAAATGAAAACATTTCTGCAGTTCATAATGTCACTGAACACTGCATGTTTGCAAATTCACTGCTGAGAGCTTGCAGGAGGTGTAGGGTGTGGTACAAGCTCAGTTCCCACTCCACTGCATCCACACATCACTGCTTCCCTAGGCATGGAAAGCTTCAAGGCTTTCAACAGCAGCGCAGCACATACTGGGAGCTCACCAAGACAGTGGGGCCAGGCACTTTGCAGGTGCATGGCAGGAGGACAGGAGACAGCCATTGTGACTGGGGCTGTTGGCACCGTACCCCAACTGGCAGTGCCATCAAGACCAGAAATACCCCAGCAAAATCTGGACCGCAGCATCAGACCCTTTCTAACCAGGGTGTGAGGCTCTTACCGTGCAGTTCAACCATCTTCTTACAGAGGCAGCAACTGGCTTCACTGCCAGAAGATGGCATTTGTGTTTAACTTATAAATTACTCTGTGTGTAGTGACAACTGCCCTGTTCCTAACTCCTCCTCTGCACAGAGACGCGGTGCAGGGCAGGCTGGTGGGAAGGGCCCACCTTTCTGGCATGAATGACCATTCTGAAGTCAGCTGCAGGCAGGGAGCCAATAAAAATCCATAGCCTCAGAGAGAGGGAGCTCAGGTGCAGCCCCAGTGGCATTTGCTGGTGCTAAAGTGACAAGAATGCTGCCCTGAGATGGTGTCACCTGGGTAACACCTGGACCAGCACTGGGATGAGCTGCAGGAGCTGGTAAACCAGTAACTCACACCAGGCTTGTCTGGCAGATCCCAGAGCAATCTGTTGAGCTACTGGCACCCACACAGATCAGTTCATGGCACAGCAAGTGTGATGCAATGCAAAATCAATATCTTGGTTTTGGCATGAACTGGAGTGTGCCCATAAAGCACCACCCAGGGACTCTGCAAGGGCCCAAGAAAGGCCACTGATGAGTGGAGGCAGAAGAAGGATGAGCCTCTGTCAGAGGAAGGTAGGGCAGCAGCTGGCTCTTTCCCACAATGTAGAAAACGTGTGCCTGTCCCACAAAGGAAGTCCCTGGCAGCGATTGCAGAAAGGCTCCTTGCCTGAATGCCCATATCATGGCCTGGGAATAAGGGGTGTGCCATGGAAATGCTAAGTTGGGCAAGAGCTCCTGCCAGGGAAGGTCCAAAATCCCTGGAAAGAGTGGCTGTGGAGGAATCCAGGAGCCGTCCCCATCCTGCTGGGGTGGGCAACATCAGGGGTCACCTATTGAGTTTTCTCCTTTCCAGCCACAGGATCCCAGCCTGAACCGAGCTTCCTGGGGCCTTGCACCAGCCACATGCCCTGAGCACAGGAAGCAAGGGGGCAGGTGAATAAGCCTTCATGTGGGAGCTGAGACATGTGCTGGATAACAGGAGGGGACAGCATGCTCTTGTTGGCTTATGTGAGAGAGCCAATTCCTTTGGCCCCAGAGACAACATCTCACTGACAGGCTGCTATTGACACAAATGATGGCAGGTGCATGGTAGGTCGAGTTCTCCTTTCTCCATGGTGGAATAAAAGCTCATCCTTGTATTTCACTTCTCATTCCTTAATGGGTGGCATTGCTTTTCACACTGGTCTGTGCTCTGCTGCTGCAACAGTTCAGGTTCATTTTTGTGTCAGCAGCAAATATCAGTCAAATGCCTGAAAGCAAAGGGTTGAAGCAGCTCAGCCTCCAGGAAGCAGTTGGCACCTGCGAGCAGCCCTGCAGCACCTGCCCAGCACTGGCCAATGTGACCTTCACCTGGCTGGGTTTGGCCTATCCCCACCCATCCTGTGCAGTTCAAACCCATGTCAGCACACTCAGGTGTAAGATGCTCTCTGCCCTGGCAACACACCAGCAATTCTACTGAAGTCCAGAAAGATTAGCACTACGCTATCTGGCCAGCCTAGTAAATCATTTTCTGGGCACTCAAAAGACACTTTTGTTGTAGGAAAGGGGCACCGAGATGCTCTGGAAAATCACAGAATCAATCACAGGATATGCTGAGTTGGAAGGGCCCACAAAGATCATGGAGTCCTAGTCCTGGCGCTGCACAGAACATCCCCAAGAGTCACACCATGGGCCCACGAGTACTGTTCAAACACTTATTGAGCTCTCTCAGGCTTGGCGCTGTGCCCACTGCCCCGAGGAGCCTGTTCCAGTGCCCAACTGGATCTTCCCTGGCTGAAGGACCTTTTTCTAATATCCAACCTAAACCCACCCTGACACAACTTCAGCGTTGCATCACTGCACCAACAGCACCGCCCGCAGCAGCAGCAGCATTCCCGTGCAGAGCACAGCAAGTAAGCAGCTGCTCTGGGGGTAGCGACTGTACAAATCCACTGGCTTTACAAGTGAGCTGTGGGCTCTGAAAATGCTTTCAGCTTTCCAAGCGCAGCTCTCGGGATGCAGCGGGCACTAGGACCTGCCTGGAGCCTCTACGACCCAGCCCGTAGGGAGCGGATAAATATAGCAGAGCGCCGGTGGCTGCGGGCGGCGCGGCCGTGCCGGCACCGGGAGCCCCGCGCCGCCACCCGAGCGCGGCGGGGCCGGCGGTGCCCCGTGTCCGCCGATGCTCCAGCTCTGCCAGGTCACGGCCTCGCTGTTCCTGGGCACGGCCAGGGCAGCATGCGACGAGGAGCTGCTGGCGCGGGAGGGGGTCACCTTCTGCGTGAATGTCACCCGGCAGCAGCCCTTCCCCGGGCTGCGGCGCGTCCGCGGCATCCGCGTGCCCGTGTTCGACGACCCGGCCGAGGACCTGTACCGGTGGTTCGAGCCCTGCGGCGCCGCCATCGAGGAGGCCGTGCGGGCCGGGGGGAAGTGCCTGGTGTACTGCAAGAACGGCCGCAGCCGCTCCGCTGCCATCTGCACGGCTTATCTGATGAGACACCGGCAACTCCCGCTCAAGGACGCGTTTGAGGTAATGTGCCTACATCCAGATTCATATTTACAGCTCTTTTGGGGAAGAAATGCAATGCTTCTTATGAGTAATGATGATTTCTTTTAGAATTATTTTGGTGCTTTCTCCTGCCCATCACCGGTTATACAGAGATTCAACATTTGAGTAAACTGTTCCCAGCTTGGTCTAATAAGTTTTCAGTGTGGGGTTTCTAGGATGAACATAAATACAAATGCAAATAGGCTTTAAGCACAGGTAGCAAACATACAACGCTGGTTGCTTAGTGAACATTTTCTCTAGCATTTGCACAGTCACGATAAGTGAAGACAGAGACGTGAAGTGAGTGGGTGCAGGAGCTGATATGCAGGGTTTGCTCCTAAGTGACAGCTCCACACAGCCAGGAACATCCTGTCCTGTCAGGCCTGCTGAGTGCCTTGGGGACCTGCTAGCCATCAGCCACAGCTGTAAGCAGTGACATGTCAGCTTTCCTAGGAAGCCTGTCCAATACAAAATGCTTGTGCTTTGTGGGTTTTGTCTTCACCCATTTGTCAGGTGTATCACTTCAGATAGCCAATTTGCTTAATTCAGACTGAGGTGTGCAGAGTGACCAAGTTACACACTATCATCTTAAACATGAGCAGTGTCACTGCACGTGGTGAGAGACTTTCCCATTTCCAGCAAATCCAACAGCTCTGTCTCGTGTCTTGCCCATGAATCCATTCTGTAACCAGACCCACCTGTCAGTTCCTAGCAAGCACAGAGTGAAGTCAGCTCACCAAAATAGCTGTTTGTTCCTCTGTAACCAAATCAAAACCAAAGTAAATCTTCTCAAAATGTTAAGTTCCAGATTCATTTGCATGACTCCCACAAATGCAGGATACCTTACTTCTACTATGTCTCTCCTGTTCTCTAGGCTGTGAAAACTGCCAGACCCGTAGCAGAACCAAATGCAGGATTTTGGTCTCAGCTGCAGAGATATGAAGAAGATTTGCAGATACCAAAGCGGTCTGCTCTGCTGAGCAAAGGACTTTAAAATAGTGATGTGTGAAGATACTTTAAAGAAAGTGAAGTGACTTTTTAAAAAAGGAGGGGAAAATCACTTCCTAAATCACCTGTAGGTAAAATGCTTTACCCCCATAACTGAGTTGATGGTTCATTAAATTCATTCAGAGCATTTCTGTTGACAATGCATGGAAAGAGGGCAGATAAGCAGGGAATAACAGCAGAAACAGAAAATGGTTGGAAGGACTGTAAACAAACCACAGAAAGGCCTGGAATCTTCAGCAGTTATTTTCCTCTGAATGACAGTGAGGATGGTAATGATGTACTGAACGAGGGAAGATGTACTGAACACAGGGATTTTATTCCTATTTTTTAATTAAACTTCTCAGTGATGCCATTAGAAGACATGATGCCAAACTAAGGAAGTTCTGAATTTCTCTCTCACCTACTGGATCATAATTCATTTTAATGAGCTGACACATCCTTTGGTGGGAAACTGACAGTGGTTGATGCTTTGTATCTGCGATTTCCCTTATGTTCAACTAGACCAAAGTACCTTCACAAATTGCCTAAAAATCCAGAGGACAGAATATACAGGTGATGGTAAGGACTTCTGCTCTTACCATGCAGGCTAAGTGCCTTTTCAGCTTTTGAAATTATTCTCTAAAACATCAAAGGAATGATTTAAAAAACTGCAGGTGATAGTGGAGGGAAGAAGATGACACTGGCAATGTAGAAGTAATCACCACTCCTTTTAGCTCTACTTACTAAGTCTAACAGGGCCCAGTTCATGCCTTAATGTCTCAGTTTACAAGTCAGGTGTTCCTGCATGCAAGCAGCATGGCTAAATCATTTCTGCTGAGACTGCTTGCAGGTTGCCCTCTGAAATTACCTACTGGGCATGAAACTTCCAGATCAGACTGCTACGTGTTTATCACTAGCCATTCAAAACAGAGTTTTGACAAACTGTATGAACACATTTTTAATTTAAAAGGGACAAGTTATAGAACCTGAGAACCTGCAGGGTGAAATTCCATTCCACCTTGCTGAAAGCATAAATACAAAATAAAGTTACTCACTGCCATCTGCCTAAGTGCTCACACAAGGTAAACAGTGTGGAGCAGTGGAGTAATTTAAGGCAAAAATTCTAATGATGGAACAATGACAGAAAATCAAACCACCAGGGAATTATATGAATTAGACAATTCAGATGCAGTATAAGTTCCCAAAGTAAAAGATTTCTCAAAATTAAAGTAGTGTTATTTTAAAAGCTGAAACCATAGAAATAAAAATTAAAATTTCAGGCTATCATTTTCTTAGTTACCACAAGGCATTTTCACACCAGATGCTTTCTCCACTCCCAGCTGTGTTTTGTTCATTCTGTATTGTTTATCTTCTGTATCTGCATTACAGCAAATTTGTTGCAGATCTGCAGATTTGAAGGTGATTCTAGTAGATTTGCTAGAAAATTTTTGTAGCTTTTATAAACCTTGACTATCATATATAATAAGAATTTCAGTATAACATAAGATCCTTATTAGAGAATTCTATTTGTGAAAAAATCTGTTTCAGTCTGTGGAACAAAGTTTATTTATTGTCAAAAGCTTAAGCTGCTAAACCAAAGAAGGAAGCTAAACATTAATGAAAACAAAACACATTTCTAGCTGTGAGGCATATGAACTTGCAGTCAGATACAGCTATCAGTTCCACATGTTTGAGTCAGCTGAAATAGGAATCATTGCTCTTGAGTGTCAGCATATACTGCACTCTGGTTAAATTTTACCAGGCTTCTCAGCATGCAGAAAACCTTCATGCCACAGGATTTCACATCACAGCATCTTCTGTAGAAAGCTATTTACATCTGAAAACCATTCCTATGTACATTGAAAGCCATACCTCTTCCTGGTACTGCTCCAAATTAAGGCATAGGATTGCAGCTTGGAACCAGAATAAAGTAGTTCACTTCTTTATTGGAGTTCATAACCCACTAACACTACAGTGATGCAGGATGGGAGCTCAGACATACTCCTTGTTGCTTATGACCGTCCCAGAGCTCCTGGGGTACATGTGTGGCTGAGGAGCTGCCTGGGCTGCTGAATATGCATACTTCTTAGGACTGTAAATCAAGAAAAAAAACATGCCAAATGATAGGGATTAGACACATGCCCATGGCTTCAGATACTTAGAAGTTATTCCATTATCTTTGTATCCAACCCACCCATAGCATGTTCTTCACAACAGGGCAGAAATTAGAGGCCTCCTGTTGTCATTGTTCTGGTAGCTAAGTGTTGCATGCTAAGGGGGAATAGATGGGGTCCCTGATGGGCTGCACAGCATCTCTCATAACCTCAACCACACTCTGGATTTCTAACTCACATGTGGTCTTCCTCAAGGCATTTCAGTCAAGGCCCTAAAACAGAAGCTTTCAGCACCTTTTTACAAGCTGCAGGTTTTAATACAGGAATCAAGATGATGAAAAAAGAAAACAGAAATATCTTCACCCAACCCCTTCAACTGTCATTCATCATGTTGAACTTCTATTTCATATATCAGTTTTACCTGATTTTCAGGACATTTCAGGACATTTGGTATTTTGTATCAAAGTAAGGTGAGCAAGATCTAAAGTCCAATGTGGCTGATGAAATATTACCATAAAACTGAAATGGTTTCTGATTAAGCAATGGAGTACCAGAGGAACACTCATTTACTACATTTTGATATAATTTTCCTAAGATTAAATTCACCAACAGTGAATATGCTTCTTCCTTGCATATTATAACCCTCTCAAGCCTAGCTAGTACAACATCCAAGCTATTTGAGTTCTGGTAGACATGGACATCTGCTATTTCTGCCTGTTTAATCTCTCTCCTTCAAAAAGAGGCTTTCTGTGTGTCAGAATTTAAGACCGAAACAAAAAAGCAGGGAAGGTTAAATATTGAGGCCAGAAATCTCACCTTTCCTGATCTGATGTGCAACAAGGCATTTCCATAAAGAACAAGGGAAAAAAACATGTTTCTAGTGATCAATTCTGTGTGCTTTGGGAGACATCTTTACACTTTCTGCAAATTGAACAGTGTGTGAATATTTTACTCACAGCAAGTACTGCAGAGAAACTGGATCATAATACATCATGGGATTTTATATACTTTTCTTTTGGTGACAGTTTGCTCTTTCACCGCACATTTTCACCATCAGCAGTGCCCTGAATTACCAAATACAAGTTAAAGGTGACTGCTGATGGTGATGCATCCCTATCTGGGAGGTACAAGTGTTTGGAACAGCACCCCCTGCCATCACCAGTTTGTGACATGCCATAGCACTGTTTCTAAATTATACATATTTATACCAGGGGGTGAGAAAGAGAGTAGTGCACAGGTATAAAGTGGTATGTGATTAACAGCTACTACTTCAACTGACAAATCCAAGATTACCTGTAATTTTGTTTTTCCTTTCCTCTGCATGAACAGGTCAGTAAGATCCCACCAAGTATATAAAGGATAGATCCAGTCCAGCCTAAGTACAGAGCTTCTCCTAGTTCATACCTGAAACATTAAAGATTTTATGGAAACAACTTATAACAAGACCACAAAGCCATGCAAACAAATTCTAATCTGCATAGAAATCAGCTAACTGTTAAAAGGCACTTCAACAGTTAACAGAGAACAGATCTGGTTTTGTGTCTGCTCAGTAAAACTCTTATTTGTATAGAGCTGCTCTGCCAAATTAGTGACAGTACAGAGAGCACTAAGCAACAAAAAGATAAGTAGCAGTAAATAATTGTGTATATTTATCAAATTGTTGATAATAAATAATAATGACATACCTTCTGTGCAATTCACAACACTTATTTTGCCCTTTTATTGTCTATATGCTGAGAAAAGGCTGACCACAGATATCAGTTTTCTATGGACACAACACTAGGTCACTTATAAGTAGTTGGTTGTATAGGGCTAGTTTTCAAACTTAGATTTCCTAAAGGATATTCAGCACCCTCTGTGGTTGTATGGTGAAAGGTATTTATGAATGTCCCAGGCTGAAAAAGAATAGTTCCCTATTTTACTTTCCAAAACTATACCTTTCAGGAAACTCCCTAGTCCAGTCCAAGAAATCAATTGATAATGAAATTTTCCCAAAGACTAGACAGAACTGAGTCTGGAAAAGTCTGGCAGGAGTTTCAAATTTTCATGATCAGACAAAAACTACATCCACAATCCACCTGTACATCTCTGTCTGAGATACCCAATGTAAGAGTAAAATTAGTGTCATGGACTGCATTGAAGGTACCATGGAACCAGAGATTTGTGTTTTCTTTCCACTTGGAAACACAATTATTTAAGAGTGTCAAAGGTTCTGACTCTGGAATTCATTGCTAAACAGGAGGGTTTCAGGGGTTTACACAGTTCTCCGTGTGTAATCGCACATGGGAGCCACAAGGTCTCCACTGGTTTAGGTACTTCCAAACATGGAACGAGCAGAGAGTCATTATCAAACTAACCCAGGAGTAAAAATTGCACATTGCCCAGTGCCTGCAATCATTTCGGCTCACCAGTCACCTACAGACAATAATGCTGTAGATGTCACACCAAAACAAAGTATAAGTGGAGACATCTGCAGGAGAACTTAGTTTGTCTTCAGAGCTGTAGGAGAAACTCCTCTAAGAATTAGCAGAGGTCAACTTCTCTAATTTGCTGAAATCACACCAAAAAATGCAATCTGAGAAACCGGATTTACCAGTCTCTTAAGACTGAAGATCAATACTGGCATACAATTTAATTTAAATTTTCTCACAGTCTGCATGTCTAGCTTTACCAGTGATCAAACTTAATTCGTCAAGAACTGCTTAGTGAATCAATAGCTTAAATATGAAGTTTAGATATTTTAAAAAAAAAATTTCTTCAGCTACTGAATCTACATCTGGTAACTGATTAACAGGCAATTAACTTATTGATGTTGAAGCCCCAAAGCTATAGCAGGTAACTATCAAACACGCCAACTATCCGACTAACCGAAATTCCTTATCAACGGTTGTTTCAGCTCTCTAATGCATTTATTACCCTTCATATAGTTCTGTTAAGGGGATATAAAGCAACAAAAAGTAACTGCACAAATACAATTTTTTTCTAAGCACTTCATTGAAAATGCAGGGAAAACTGACAAACAACAAAAGCAATTGCTTAAAGTACTTTGATTTATCACAAAGCACTTCACCTCTGACTTCCCTGAACTGATTCCTGGGCAGGAACTTTACAAAACACTTCAAATATGAGCCTAGCAACTAACAATTTATAGTTTACTGATCTATGATTTATATACTTGGTAGAAGTATATTATAGATGTCTCATATTCCACAGACAATATGTTTCCCTCTCCTTTTCCCCCTCTCTGAAGGAGAGGCGCAGTCACCTCTATCCTTGTTCCTCATTCCTAAACAGGACACCTAGATAAAGTGCCATAAGCTGCCATTTGGTTTTGACAACTGTTACTTTTATATCAGACAAGAGTAAGGGCTTTTATACCTCAAAACTTGTTTGAATGCAACTGCACTAGCTGGTAATCCCACAGATTTTGCCTCATTTTAAGTCATAAGGCAAACAAATGCTGAGCTGTTAATATATAGACATATATAAGAAAGGCAGCAGATTTCTCTGCAGGTCATTAGTACAAACCTCAGGCTGCTTTCCATGTGATTTTCCCTTGCATGTACATCTGAGGTACTTTATTCTAGCCAGAACTTGAGTTTTGTACCTCTTTAGGTCTAAATGCAAAAGCAGATTAAGAATTTTACCTTTTCTTCTTCATAACATTAGAGATACACGTTAACTGAATCTCTCAAGAAAATGCAAACACAGTACAAAACCCCCTCGGATGGGGGGTTGGTATTCCTCACACATTCACTAACTCTTCCAGAAAATAACTCTCCTCCCTCCCCACCAGCATCTCTGAGGTGAAAAGATTCCCTGAATACAATTTTTCACTCCTGTAGGACTGGATAATGGGATCCATCCAGGTTCAGAAACTCTGGAGCAGCTGAGGTTAGTGCAGCTAACACACAATGGAGTTTGGTATGACAAGATACATTAACTTACTTGGTTCCAGCGTACAGTTGGTTAAAAAACTGAGCAGTAACCATTGCAGCATACCAAGAAATAGCCACCATGGAGCAGAGACCTACCAGAAAAAGTTTAAGAAGCACACAGGTGAATGATTACTTTAATGGCTGTAACAGATTTAAACCAAAAATAAGTTTATTTCATTTAGTCTGGCTGTGAAAACCATACAAAGTATCAATAGTGCGCTCATTTCAGCCTTGATATTACCTCCTAAAATAAAAAGAAATCCTCCTGTGACAGTAAACTTCATTTTTCCATCTTCATCACTCAACCCAATGTTTGTGCACTTCATACCAAGTAGTGAGAGTACTGCAGCTAAGAATCCCAAAAGGATGGAAGTAATCATCAGGGCACGGCATGCCTGAATGTGAGCTAAGACAGAAAAAGAGAAAACAAATCAGGATCTGTACAGAAATTACATTAATCTTGTGCTGAAAGAAATAAAAGTGATTAGAGGAAGTGACATAATTAACAGGTGCAGTAATGAGTGAATCTTGTCCAACTTTGTCATATGGTTCAGAGAAGCCTCAAAACCCAAGTGTGTTTGGCCTTCAAGTCAAAGAGTTTTGAGACTTGAACTATACATACACTTTACAAGCTCAGTAAATCTTCTTGTGTCTTTAGTAAATCATGAAAAACAACAGCAAGCCACTCATCCCTTACATTCCTGTGAAAATGCCTAGTGGTATACAGGGTCATTTACAGGAGCAGAAGTCTCCTACTCACAAGTCCTTCTGAATTCCTGACACATGTACAGCTGAGTGCACAGGACATGTCTGAAATGCAGTTGATTAGTCAAGGTGTGCAAGGCTCTGGCACTACTGAGGAACTGGAGAAAGGTGCCAGCTTTGCTGCTTCAAGGAAGAGGCAGGAAAGAATGGTGTTCAAGTTAGCAGTGCACTTCAAACTCAGTGTAACAAACAGGAGGTGAGTGTGTCTGAGAGCTGCAGCACTCTTCCCTAGGACATTCTCCTGTGGAGACGTTACAACTGTTGTGGGTACGTTAGGGAATCTGGTATGCTGGCAATTCTGCGTCCTTTAAGCTCCTGGTCTTCACATCTAGGTATCAATTGCACAAAAAGCAGGACTAGATTATTAATCAGCCTAAGAAAGAAGGTCACGTGGGGATTTGGGGCTCCTTTAAAATGGCAGCCTGCATTTGGTAGGGTCCAGGTCAAATGGCATTTCGGCACCTTTGTTGTGAGATACACATGCCAAGCATCACAACCTGGCAGGGTCACAACTGCTAACTTTGTTCACTTGATTATCTTTAAGTTCTCTTCCAACCTAAATGATCTTATGACTCTACAGTTTTAATGATAGGTCAGAAGGGTCAGACCTGATTCCAACTGGACACTCACATCATTGATGCCAGCATTCAAGCTCTTGCTCCCTGACCACCTCCACATCCTCCACGATAACCTGCTGTCTAGTTCTGTAGTGGAGTGGGCTGTAACTCTCCAGACAACAAAAATCAGACAGAGAGACAGGAGGCAAGGTGATGCTCACACTCCAACTGAGCCTAATGTGGCTTAAGAGTACTGGTCTACAAGCTTAAGAGTTACCAAAGATAGCAATAAGCACTCCTTCGATAAATATATAGAATTAAAGGCTAAAATAATTTGAGGAATTAATGCTTTGTTAAGCACTAATTTTAAAACTTTCATGGGAAAAAAAAATGAAGACAGTAGTAAAAGTGGAAAGACCCCTCAAAATACCACTAACAGTTCAAGGTTTTTGCCTGCAGAAGATACTCTTAAGGTAAGTACTCAACAACACTGCTTTCAGGTTTGAGATCTTTCACGGTGGCAATCACCCAGCAGGGTCCAACAACTCACATTTCAGGTCTTGGGGACTCCTGCAGTGTTAGATGGGACTCCCCATATCTTTCCAGCACACATAAGCATACCCTTGCTTGCAATCCAATGAGAAAGGGATTTCATACAACTGTACCACAATACCATAATCTCAACAGCTTTAACTGAGGACCATAGTTCACAATTCAGAAAACTCAAATTTTAATTTTAAATTTAGCTTATTTAACATGATACAAAGTCAATGCATTTTATTAGTCCACACCAATTGTAAGAAATTATCCCCAAACCCTGTCATTGGAAAAAACACCTATGGAACTTTAAAAAGAAGAGGGGAAAAAAACCAAACCTAACCAAACCAAACCAAACCAAACCAAACCAAACCAAACCAAACAAAACAAAACAAAAAAAACCACAAAAAAAACCAAACCAAACCAAAAAACCAAACAAACAAACAAAAAAACCCCAACAAAACAAAATAAAAAACCAAAAAAAGGGAGTTTACAAAGCTTTGGCAACTAGCTATATCAAATGTTTGACTTAGTTGTGACTAGACAGACAGTGCTATATGGACTAGCATATATGGACTGGTTTCAGTCTTGTGCAATATTGCATTTAAAAGCTCCGCATTTCAAATATTTGTCATTTAGACTCATGGTTTAGTGAACTCAAAAGCATTAAATTGGTTTAAAAGAACCAAGTCTGACTTTTCCTATACATAAAGCAAAACCCAGTATTCCATATACTCAGTTGCCAATAAGGAAACTTTCAAGGAAAATCTTCATTGTCTTTCTGATGAGAGGTAACAAAGACACTTTTGTTTATTCTTTTTGCCTTCCCTCCAGTCCCTGGCATCCTGGCAGCAGTTTCGGCCAAGTTTCTAAACAGGAATTTGAAACACGCCTAAACTGACCATGGTAATTTTTAATCTGCCTTGGTTCATATCTGCAAGCGCTATGGATGTTTCTCAGAAGTCCCACTGTCTGCTGAGCCCTTGTTGCCAAACCCATTTTCTTCCTCTTTCCTGCTTTACCCAGCTGTCCTTTCAACTGTTGCTACCATCCAGTGTCTTCTGACTTTTGTTTTTCAGCTTTCCTTTCTAAAAATGTTTTATCTTCACAGTTTTGCAAGCTGTTTTCCCCTTCTGCTTCCCCCTGCCTATACCCCTCGACTATACTGCCCTCTTCTCAACTGCAGGAGAAGACTCTTCTCTTCAACAGATCAAAGTTAATCTTCACAAATTCACTTCAGAGCCTGTCCCAGTCATTTACTTTCTGGCCCCACTTTTCTCCTCCCTGCTGACTCCATGTTGTTACCTGTAGCTCTCAAGAGCCCTGCTGTTGCTTGCCTTCTGTTCTGTTTGCTTTAACACTCGTGGTGCTCTTTTCTGACCCCCACCAGGTTTTTTCAAACCCACTTTTTCTCCAGATGCTGATCTCCTGCGGGCCCATGGCCCAAATCTGCACATACTCTCAGAGGCAGCACCCCGTGTAAACACATCAATGACAAGATGCTGCCTGGAGTCAGTGGCAGTAAGCTACAAACCAGCCCTTGGAGTGGTTTTTACAAGAACCAAATAAAATCACAGAATCATTAAAGCTGGCAAAGATCTCTCAGATCAAGTCCAGCTACTAACCCAGCAGTGCTGGTGCACACTGACATAAGTGCTCTGCAGAGGATAATGTCTGATGGAATTATCCTGCTGTTACTGAGGCTAAAATGTTTAAATAGGGTTATGTTCCTCTTCACACACACACACACATACACATTCTCTAAAAGCAATTGTTATTAGGGAAGAATGAAAGATTAACATATTGTTCCCTAAATACTAGACAGCATTTCAGAGAATTGTTATGAGAGTGTTAGAGCTGCTCAAACACAAGCCTTTACTTCAGATTGAGGGAGAAAGTGAATTTAACACCTCATTCCCACTAATCCTATATTACACATTCTTCAGATTAGGAGTATCCTCCTACCTATTTAGTTTAGCCACCTCCTAGGGCCAATTCAGCTAGAAGGAAGGCATTTTTATTCTGAATAAGTATCTACATACTGAATTATTCAAGATTAATAAAAAATAGCTTTACTGTCTATTAACATGCTTAGTATCCACAGAATATTGCCTAGTTGGGCATTTGAGGACAACCACAATTACGATGAAGACTGATACAAAGGACAGGGGCCAGCAGATCAGAATTTCTTTATATTTAAAACCACATCCAAATAGACTTTAGTTACTGTCAGTTAACTAACTGACAGTAAGTTAGCATTAGCTGACAAGCCTAAAGATATATTAATTTATAGCATATACTCCTTCTGTAAGTTATAATATAATATGTTATAATATGTATAATATATTATCATGTATTTCTTGGATTATCTACAATTTTCAGTCTCAACTCACAGAAACCACTACCACATCTCAGCTAAAACCAGTATTTCCTATTACATTAAAAATTCCAGCTATGGTACATTAGCTATGAAGTAATGCAAGATAAGGTCTATACAATAATTCTAAATAAATAGTTTAAAAATGTCTCTTACTAAGACATCCCACAAGATGCTAGAGAAGAGATTACAACCCACTTTAAATGCCTGTTAAATGCTTGATCAACCAGCTTCGTTTGCCTTGTTTTATAGCCTTTCCTAACATGCTTGACACATTCTGCTGCTTGAGAGATTTTCATTACTTCAGCCCACAAAGTCCTTCTTGGCCAGTTATTTTCCAGTATTACCAGATTACTAAAACAAAAGCCTTACTACTTTTTGCCAATAAGTTTTTAATCAATATAAACAAGGCTGCACAAAGTCACCTACCAGGCAATGCAAGCATAGAGTCAAAATCCCTGCAGTTGGATACTCCAGTGCTGTCTTCTGCACAGCTCTTCCACAGGTTTTCAAACAACGTAGATGTTGTGATCACAGAACCATGTATACTGGAGACTTTCCAGTAATTATTTGGCAAAGTAGCTCCAATAACTGCCAACCCACCCAAGCACAAAAGAAAGCCAACAATTTCCAAAGTAGCAGTCATGCTTGTGAGTAGTAACAGTTAAATATCCTTATAATTAGATTACAATCAAGTGAAGCCTTTCAGAAGCCTCCTTGCTGTTTTATCTCTGGGTTTCACTCCAAAATGAGTCTACCTTTGCTCTTTGCTCTTTCCCCATAGATAAGGCTTACTGGGCATGACAATAAGAAGTGGGAGCAGTTCATGATAAAGATATTGGTGTGTAAAAAAGTGACCATATTAATTATTTTTCTAATAGGAAGTGAAAAATGAGCCTATTCTTTTTCCCAGCCTAGAAAGTCCAGTCAGTATTTCTACAAAATACCTTGTAATATAGGCAAATACTTTATTTCTATCTCTTTTTCAGAAGTCAACTGGATTTTACACTAGATTAAGATTGCTTGTAATTTTATTTTTGCTATCAAATAAAAAAACGTTTATGTAATCATTTCTTGAGGATTCAAACATAAAACAACTTGAGAACAGAAGCTTTATACTTCTGCTAGAAAATTTAGCACAGTTTTTGGAGTTATGGTCATAAGTAATCCACAACTGTACTGCCAGCTTCTTTCAGGAAGGTTAAGTTTATGGATGAGTGGTTTCCATTAATATTTTACTGTCTATTGATCTATAGCTAAACACATTCAGTCTTAAAAACCATCCCACTTACACTGTACAATTGTACAATGTATTCCAATTGTAATAATGTATGTGCGATGGAATTGAAATGTGAGGAAATGAAGGAGCTAGGGTGACAGTCCTGTCTCAAAAGGAATAAAATGATGGAGAAAAACAGCTATAAGAAAAATAATATATATCAGCAAATTGCATCTGTTTGTTAGAATACCTTAGGATTAAAAAAAAGCTATTCTGGGCAAAGGATATGTTAAATTCAGTTTAGTTGCTTCTGCTCTTGGCTAGACAGAATCATAGCCTCATTTCACATCACCCACTCATGTTAATACTTTAAAGTACTTGTGGATCCAAATGGGGTTAACCATCTTTTGCAGTGATAACCTGCTCTTATCTCCAGGAAACGGAGTCAGAGTTTCTTCATAAAATAATTCTGCTATGATGCAACATGGTAACAGTTCCACAGCATTTATGTAAACACTACCAGAAGGATTAGCCTTTGAGAGCCACAACTCGTCCCTAACAGGTATTTGTTGTTTTTCATCAAAATTCACTGCCACTTTGAGCTGATGCTGTAGGTTGGTAGGTTCAGCGGCCAAAGGGTATTACAGTGCCACAAGGATATTTTGGCTCCCATGACAGTCAATAGGTTCATTGCCATTGATTTAAACAAGACCAGATTTGGCAGTGGGATCCTGTGCAGCTCTAAACTTGCAATCTTTTAAATTGATCTCAGGTGACTGTTACAGAATTCCCTCCTTCTGCTTAGTCACTGCAACTTAAAAACTGATGGCATAGTAAAATGAACACATTGTACCAGTACCCTGGAGTATTTGCATTTCATTAAAAGCCCTTCAAAGAGTTTCCAGCCAATTTACCCATACACTGGTGCTATGCTGGTGATCTGAGCAATCACTTCTGCTAACAGCACTTTCAAAGGTGAGATAGTTGGGCCCTTGAATCAAGTGTCCACAGCTGTTATACTACTGACAAGGATAGAAATAAAACACTAAGGGTGTAATTTTTAAAAAATCTCTTCTTAGTTAAGAAATGTATTTCAACAGGCAGTCATAAAGCACACATATAAATAGAAAATATTAAACTGCAGACCTGAAGTGCGTGAGTTTTCCTATACAGCACCAGGCATTTTAATAATTCCCTTCAGGAAATCACTCTCCCCTGTGTTAAAGAACATAAGGCTGTTCTTCACTAAATTTTGTAAACTGTGGCTTGTCAGGCAATGGTCATAACAGCCAGTACTGCTCTGCAAGAGGCTCTGCATCAGCAGGGCTTAAGAGTTGGTGGGGACAGCTTCACATCAGCATTTTCCATAGCTTGGGAGCTTTCTATTGGGCTTGCTCTAACCCAGTCAGTTGAACCAAATGCTGTCATTGTTGGCCCCATCTCATCACTCTGATTTCCAGAAACTTAAGGGATCCTGGTACCTACACAGAGGAGGCCCTGGAGAGGAGCTGAACAGCTATCAGGATGATGTGAAAAGCTGACATTGCCTCTGATGCAATGAGCAATGTTTTTAAAATCCTTGGAAGCATGTGATTAGCCCCCTTTTGAGGCTACAAACTCTGGCCTCATTACGGGATGCTGATACTTATTCTTAAACGTCCTCCTCATTAGAAGGCAGATGAGGCCACCAAAGCGAGGGCCCTGCAGAAGAATCATGAACATGCTGCATCTTGAGAGTTAAACTCTCACCCTTTAGAGATCTGCCTTACAGTTAGGCAGCTCTGACTCCAGGGAAGTTCACATCTGTGTCAAGAAAAACAAAGCTCATAGTCTGTGACTTGTGGTATTTTTAAGGTTTAAGCACTGCACATTCAGAATAAAACTGCTGGAAGAGTCCAGACAAATAGCAATGACAGCAATCAGGAACCTATAAAGCACAGAAGACTTGAAGAAATTATATTAGCATCACTCATAAAATGACTACACAAAACTGAAAGTTGTAAAATAATAAATGCAAGGTTCTGTTTAAGACAGAAAGCTTAACAAAGTACTATTTCCAAAGGCTACAGTGTTACTCTTTCTACACTCAGTTTGCTGAGGAAAGAACTTCAATGTCAGTCCTTCCCAGTCCTTTACCATAAAGATGGTGTTTAGAGAAAGATATTTTTAAAATCCAGAATGATTCAAACAAATATTTTCCAACGCCTACTGAGATATTTCTTCTCTTTCTAGCTACAGATAAACTACCCTGCTAGCATGGTCAACCCTCAAAAACACAGAAGTATCCATTGCACAGATGTATTTTAGTCTAAGCTCACCACCCCTGAGAAATTCCAGAAAAAATACCCAGGTACACAGGTTTAGCACAAAGTATCAAACGAGTTCTGGAATATCTAATAATTCCTGTCTCACACCAAAGCACAAACACACACCAGTGCTCATGGAACTATGATCTGCTCATATTGAAGAACTACACTGAGTGAAAAGACGCTATTTCTTCCAAAACTATTTTTAAAAAAATACTCAGATTTACTGTATATCACTCATACCTCTACGTGCACACACCAGAGAGGGCAGCAAAGCCACAGCAGTGACTGAGCTGAACTGCAGGGTGAAAAATTGCTTTCATGGTGGCCCTTTAAGCTGTCTTCAACCACTACAGGATTTGGCCATACTGGACATACAGCCTATACTGGGCTGTTCTGACACCTCCAGTGTGTGGCTGCTCCCTGATATCCCAGCACAAAGATGCAGGGACACAGGTGACATTGTGCTACCACCTAAAGCACACACACATGTGCCCCTGCAATCCTTAGGCTGAATTTTGGCTGCAATGCTTCTTTTGGTATGTCATCATACCAGAGACAGGTTTTGGTAAACAGGGATTTTATCTTGCCCTAGCCCTTCTCTTTCTTTTGTATACATAGGGCAAGCACACCACACTGAGAAACAAAATTGAAAGCTGGAAGTTATTTTAATTCAGAGACAGACACTGATGGAGAAGAAGGCAAGTGGAAATAAAGCACAGAGAACTGCAGTGGCCTCTGGGACAACTGCATTCTGTGCCCCCCAGCCTGCTAACACACTGTCCAGAAAGAAGGAATAAAAGCCCATCCTTGGATTTTACAAACATCTGCCATGACCACTGAGTTCACTTACAGTCTGAACTCAGCATGTAGAGAAATTTCTTGCACTGTACTGATCCAAAAGCAGTAGCTGCACAGTCCATCCAAAGACCTTCAGAAACCCAGTCTGCAGTAACCAGCTCTGTCGTGGTGTCCAAAACCTTCCATCTGCTGGACATGGTAGTAACAAGTAATGTAGTGAATCCTGCTAAAGCCAGCAGCAATGCACAAATCTGTAGAAAGGATGATGCCATTGCGACAGAAGTTTTCTTCAAAGATGTTCCCCAAAATTTCTGGTATTAGAAACCTGTTGAAACAGTTCATACACACACAGTGTATGGGGTTACCTTTACACAAGCCTGACCTTTGCAAAAACATTTAAAAAAATGCCTACCTACAAAATAATGTATCACATAAGGGAACTGTAGCTGTAAATGTAATGTAATGTAAATCCCATTAAGTAACTGGAATAGCTGTTCTGTAAATTCTATAATTTTTTTTCCTTAGGAAAACTTTTATTATTGTACACGTTTACCACAAAAAAATGCAAACAGAGCAAAACCACAGGAGACAACTAAAGAATTCTCTAATTTTAATTTGCAATGTTACATCCATTTGTTACTTTTTTGCTAACTCAAAATTCATTTAAAAATGAAAACTATCAAATGCTTTAGTAAATTATTCATCTCCCAATTACAATATCTACCAATACTAATTTAAAGCAAGATAAATTGTGGTACTCACGTTTATGGTATGTTTCTAATCCGCTTTCTCTACCTAATGTCAGCACTTTGTGAGGACCAATTTGATCACCCAAACAAAAGTTTTGTACTATTTAGGACCTTTGTCCCATTCTAAAAACCAAGGACCCAGGGCCAAAGCTCTGTCCAACTGTTGCACAAAGATCTGGCATGCTGAAAGGGAAAATTACCAGGAAATTATGTAAATTAGTACCAAATATACTCAGCTTAACCTGGCATATAATTTGCTTTGTCAGGGCCACTGAGTTGCCCAAACACCATCAGAGTGCAAAGCACTGCAGAAACATTGCTACAACTTCCACAATGGCTGGTTTACCTGAAATGTTTTATGCATTTGTTTTAGGATGCATCCTAAAGAAGAAATACGCAGCTGGACACCTGTCCAGTGGATGACATTAACAAACCAACAGTCTGTGACTGCAGCCATGGCCCAAGGCAGGACAGACCTCCCGTGCTCACGGCCAAAGGAGGTCTGGCAGCCTGGCACAGCTCTGCAGCCACTTTACTGCTGCACTTCCTCCTCTCTTTGCCTTCCTCTGTCTCAAGGAGCCACCCTCATCACCCCTTCCTGACCCTGTTTCTACCACACAAACCCCATAGGACAGTCCAGATAATACTTTATTCCAAGAGCACATCCATCCCCTTTCAGCCCATCCCATGGACACCCTACCCTATAGGACCTGATTGTACCAGCTGTCACACAGTGCCATGTTTATAAGTTTGAGCTGATGGCACAGCTGATAGCAAATATGCATTGCAACTGAAAAAAAGGAGAATGACAATAAACCAAAAACTAATAAATACACGAAGTCCAGAGCATCTTCCCTCACAAAGTACACATATAGGCTATATGCAAATAAGAGCTGTAACGTGATAAAAACAAACCCTGGGGGAGCAAAAAGGATCACTGTAACAACATCAAAAGCAGCACAGCCAAAATGTACATAGTTTGAACACAGCACAGGAAGGGTTAGCAAAGAAAAATATTGAAGTCACTTAAATAAACAAATTACTCCTGATAAGGTCTTTGGAAGCAAAAGTGAGTGGTAAAGTATCTAAAATGGAAAGTTAAAAACCTCTTTTACTTCTTTTTAATTTTGTTACATAGAAAAACAGAGGAAGAGCATTGATTACAACACTGGTTTCACTTATATATATACATTTCTAACATCAGCAATGTATGTCTTTGAACCTACTAATCACTTAGTTCAGGCAAAATCTGAGGCTGACCCATGGCCACCAGTGCAATCAGAAAGAGATAAAATGCAAATTTCAATACGGTACTAAACTACTTAGAGCAGTCTCCCATCACAGCTCACAGAGGTTTTCTCTCATCAGAGTCTGACCTTGGGGTGAGAAGGCAAACTCTTTTCACTACTAGTTAGGGAGAAGAAAAAAAAAAAAAAAAAGAAAAAAAGAGGAATAATGTTAATTCATTTCCTACCACTTCCAAAAAATATGACTTTGTAACTTTGCTCCTGAAGTTGTCACAACATTTTAATAAACTAATGAGTCTTATAGCCACTTGCAATTATAATATGCAGATCATTCTCTTCTTGTTATTAACTTTGCCTTCACACAACAAACTACAAAATAACTTGGGGCCACATGGATGCCAACCTCCCACTAAAGCAGAGTCTCAGCGATGGGTCAGGTCACCCAAGCCTTATCCAGTCACAACAGAGGGGTGTCCAGAGCTCGAATTTGTACAATACTCTCATGTAGAGCGTGTTTTTCTCACCCTGCAGAACTTTTCCTGCTGCGGTACGTGACTGCTGCCTCTTGTCCTCCACGTGCACCTTGAGATAAATCACTGTTTATACTTCTGCTGGATTTTGGCAGCTCTGCACTCTGTCTGGTGGCCCAGGCGTGTCTGGCATCGCATAGGTGGCTTTGCTGTCCCATGAGTACATCCCTGGCAAAACAGGCAACCAGGAAGGTGCATGCAACTTCTTCAGACTTACAAGCTGCTTTCAAAGCAAACGCCTGTTTTCTTTTCCCATTTAATTTCAGGAGGCTGGCAGTGTGTACAGCAGACTGTTCTCTGCAAGCACAGCTCTCCAGCCCTGCAGAGCTTTGCTGGCATGGATATGGTGCTGGGAAGAGCAGCACACTGCCAGAGAGCAGGAGCCCTGGCTGGCAGCAAGGGCACCACAGGGACAACTGTAGCACCTGCTCAGGTGTGTGTGGGTAGCTACAGAACCACAGAACTACCGAGGTCGGAAGAGACTTTTCAGATCATCTGGTCCAACCATCCACGCACTGCCACTGCACCCCTAAGCCACTAAACCACATCACCCAGCCCCAGGTGTAGACGCTTGTTGAGCACCTCCAGGGTGGGCACTCCACCACCTCCCTGGCAACCTGTCCTGATGCCTGACCTCCTGAACAGGGAAAAATATGTTTATAATATTTAATCAGATTCTCCCGCCTCAGCTTAAAGCCATTTCCTCTGGTCCTCTCACTGCAGATGTGGCAGAAGAGACTGGCCTCATCTCCCTACAGCCTCCTGCCAGGGAGTTGTACAGAGCAAGGAGGTCCCTCCTGAGCTCCTGGAGACTGAACAACCCCAGCTCCCTCAGCCACTCCTCATAAGACAAGTGTTCTAAACCTCTCCAAACCTCTCACAAGCCTTGGTGCCCTTCGCAGGACACGCTCCAGCACCTCAATGTCCTTTTTAAAGTGAGGGACCCAAAACTGCACGCAGAACTCGAGGTGTGGCTTCACCCATGCCAAGTACAGGGGATGATCACTTCCCTGGTCCTGCTGGCTAAACTATTCTTGATACAGATACAGGGAAGAGACTGGAAGGAGCTGGTGGGGTGGGAATCTGAACATCCAGCAGCCCTTTGCTGGAGCAGCCCCATGACGAGGTGAGGTGAGGTGAGGTGAGGTGAGGTGAGGTGAGGTGAGGTGAGGTGAGGTGAGGTGAGGTGGGGTGGGGTGAAGTGAGGTGGGGCAGGGCAGAGGAGCCCAGGGAGGGAAGGTGCTGAGGTGTGGCAAGGTGATGTGGAGCCACACACGGAGCAAGGTAATGCTGAGGCAGCAGCTCCAGCCTCCACCTCGCCTCCTGGGCTGCTGCAGCCTAGGAAGAAATAAGCTCTACCTATTCCATAAGGCTTCTAGAGACCAGTACAATAAATCAGCCCTGCAGAGACCTTGATAAATCAGAGGGCTGGGCAATCACCAACTGTGTGAGGTTTTAAAAGGGAAAGTTCTGGATTCTGCACCTGGGGTGGGACAACCCCAATGTGCCTACAAACTGGGGAACAGGAACCTGGAAAGCAGTGCCTTAAAGGGACTGTGGAAAGGGACCTGGGGGTCCCAGTCAATTGAAATTAATATGAATCAACAGTGCCCTGGCAACCAGGAAAGCCAACTGTGTCCTGGAGGGCAGCAGGCACAGCATCATCAGTCAGGCAAGGGTTGGGATTGTTCTGGTCTGCTCTGCTCAGGGACGGTCTCACCTCGAGTCCTGGGAGGAATTTTGGGCACCACAATATAAAAAAGACATAATGAAACAGAGATTTTTGGAGTTAAGTTAACAAAATGAATTAAGCATTTATAATGTAGCTTGTAGAGTTATGTGTTGAATTTTAACCTTTTACTCAAGAAACCTCTGCCTGGTACAAAGGGCATAGGAAAATGCAAATTTCTGAAGCTTCTTGCATAAAGAACAATACCAGAAGAGGCAAAGAACCCAGATAAAGAAGCTCCTCTGTCTCCAAACCTATCAAGACTGACAGACGTACTCAGATAAGCACCAAAAGACCGAAAGTGCACGCGCAGAGAGGAAAAGTTCAAAAGTTCAATCATGAGGAAGACCACAATCTTCAGCCTCAGGACCACCGAGAGACCCCTGTACGACCACCACAGCAAACCACGCGTGCCCAGAAGGGCGTGGACTTATTTAGCATGAGAGGCGAGGACAGGCGGGGCCAGGGGTTGAATATGCATGGCAAAGTTGTGCAATGTATTGCATATGGAACATCTTTGGGAATAAAGGTGTGGGTCAGACTGAGGCTCGGGGTGTAATTAACAGTTTCCATGTCTTCCCCAGAGACGCGGGCAGGGCCTTCCTAGTTCCCATGGCAACACTAAAAAAACTACTAACTCTAGCTAAGTACCGATATTGAAATGCTAATTAGCTAATTGCTCTGTTTGTTTTCTCTAAACTACCTGGAGATAACTGGCCTCCCACCCATCCATACTGCCATTCTGGGACTAACATGCAAATAAAAACTCCTTAGGATTATGGGAGTATTTTTAGGAGATAAAAAGGACTATAAATCAAAAACTGAACACAGTAGAGGAGTCTAGACAAATGCGCTAGCTGAGGAAGAGGGAAACACATCCCCTGATTGACTTTTAACCGTCGCTATCACCTAGAAAGAATAGACTAGGTTAGGCTGTGAGAAGCAGGGAGGCAGAGAGGGAGAGAGCCCTGGTGCTGCCACTACGGAAGAAGCGGGGATAGCTGTTGTTCTGGACTTCAGCAACAGACTCTGCACACCACGCCTCCTCACCCTCTGGCCACGGATGTGCCACAAGGAAAGAAGAAAGGACAGCTGCTGCTCTGGACTCCAGTTGAAATGAACAGGGCTAATGCCTTTATTAATGTTCAGCTCTTTATTAAAAAAGATCAGCTGGGCAGGGGGCTCGACGCAGAGCTCGCCCCCGCGGTTGTAGCTTTCCCAGGCAGCCGGAAGGAAGGAGGCGCGCAGAGCCGGTCACTGGAGTCCCGAGCAGCAGCTGTCCTTTCTCCTTCCTTGTGGCACACCGATGGCCCGAGGATGAGGAGGCGTGGCGTGCAGAGTCTGTTGCTGAAGTCCAGAACAACAGCTGTCCCCGCTCCTTCCGTGGTGGCAGCACCAGGGCTCTCTGTCTCTATCTCCCTGCTTCTCAGAGCCTAATATAGTCTGTTCTCTCTTAGGTGATGGCGACAGTTAAAAGCCAGTCAGGGGATGTGTTTCCCTCTTCCTCAGCTAGGGCATTTATCTAGACTCCTCTATTGTGTTCAGTTTTTGATTTATATTCATTTTTATCTCCTAAAAATACTCCCATGATCCTAAGGGGTTTTTATTTGCATGTTAGTCCCAGAATGGCAGCGTGGAGGGGTGGGAGGCCAGGTAGTTTAGAGAAAACAAACAGAGCAATTAGCTAATTAGCATTTCAATATCGGTACTTAGCTAGAGTTAGTAGCTTTCTTTTAGTGTTGCCATGGGAACTAGGAAAGCCCTGCCCGTGTCTCTGGGGAACACCTGGAAACTGTTCATAACACAGTGACAGACTGCACGCCTCCTTCCTTTCAGCTGCCTGGGAAAGCTACGACGGCGGGGACGAGCTCTGCGTCAGGGCTGAATATTAATAAAGGCATTAGCCCTGTTCATGTCACCCACTTCATAACTACCCTAAGTTATGGAGTCTATTTATTTATTCCGCATATCGCTTCAATAAAGCTATTCAAGGGTGTCCACAGGAGGGCCACAAGGATGGAGAAAAGCCTTGAGAAGCCATATGAGAAGAGGCTGATGACACTTGGTCTGTACAGCCTGGAGGAGACTGAGGGGAGACCTCATTGCAACTTCCTCATGAGGGAAAGAGGAGGGACAAGCACTGACCTGTGGTGACCGGTGACGGGACACGAGGGAATGACCTGAAGTTGTGTCAGGGCAGGTTTAGGTTGGATATTAGAAAAAGGTTCTTCATTCAGAGGATGGCTGGACACTGGAATGGGCTCACCAAGGAAGTGGCCGCAAAACCACGCCTGACAGAGTTCAAACAGCATTTGGACAACACTCAGGGGTACACGGTGGAATTCTTAGGGATGGTCCTGTGCGGAGCCAGTAGTTGGACTCGATGATCCTTGTGGGTTCCGTCCAACTCAGCACATTCTGTGATTCAGTGAAACCACGGCAGCCCCTGGCCTCACGGCGCCAGCGCTGCCCACTAAGGGGGCCGTGGAGGTGAAGGCGCTGCCACGCTCATCATGGCGGCGGAGCAGGCACCACCCACCTGACATGGCGGTCCCGGGGAGGCTCCGACCGGCCGCGCTGCCCGCTGAGCCCCGGCGGCGGCGCCGGGAGCTGCGCGGGCGCCCATCCACCCGCCGTGCGGAGCGGCCCGGGAGCCGCGGAGAGCCGTGCTCGCCCTTTGCCATGCGGTGACCGAGCGGCTCCCCCGCCATCGGCGGGAAGATGTCTCCCGCCTGCCCCGGAAGCGCTCGGGAGGCGCCAACATGGCGTGGCGGTGCTGGGCCCGGGCCGGGGGTCCGTGGCCGCACAGGTGCGGCCGGCACGGAAAGGGACAGGAGGGTAAGGGAGGGAAGAGGCGGCTGGGGCAGGCGGTCTGACGGTTCGCATGTCTCCCCCGCAGGCTGGCGCTGCTGCTGCTGCAGCCGCGGCGGGGTTTCCGCCGGGTGCGGCCGCGGCCCGAGGAGCCCCCGGCAGCCGCCGCCGAGGCGCAGCCCGTCCAGCCGCCCCCGCGCCGCAGCCTCTGCCCGCCGTCGCCCACCACGGCCGCCGGCCGCCCCTCGCCGCGCCGCCTGATGAAGCCGCTCCTGTTCACCGTAGGGGTAAGTGGCTCCTGCGGGCCGGGTGCTGTGCACGGCTGGGGGGAGCGGGTCGGTAAGGAGCAGATTCCATCTGTCTTAGGGGAATGCTTCCTCCCTGGGCTTCACTTCTCAGCCCCGCAAAGTTAACACAAGGTTGTTGGCCAAATACTATAGGGTTATAATGAGCTAATACAAAGTAACTTGAGCTAAATCAATACTGTAAAGGGATCCTACTTCCATTCCATTTCGGTGAACTTAGTAATATCATTGAGCAGTTTTGTTTGTGAACCTTTTTGATAAAGTATTATCCCCTGACACTGAACATTCAGTAAACCTGAGGAAATGGCCTCAAGATGCACAAGGAGAGATTTAGATTAGATATTAGGGAAAAAAATACCAGAAGAAGTTGCAAAGCATTGGAGCAGGCTGCCGAGAGCAGTGGTGGAGTCCCCATCCCTGAAAGTGTTCAAAAAACATGTGGATGTGGCACTCGAGGACATGGTGAACTCAGTAGTGGTGCTGGCTTGACATTTGGACTCGTGCTCTTAAAGGTGTTTTCCAGTCTTAAGGGCTGTGTCGTCCTGTGAGTCCCGCTGGTCAGCGGTGCCACAGGTCCCGTTGCTCGCATGCCTCGGGGTGTGGCATTAGCCCGGGATGCGCCCGGCTGGCTCGGTCAGGGCCTCGCGGCGGAGCGGTCACTGAGCCTTTGTCCGGTATCTCCCAGTTCACAGGCTCGGTCTTCGGCTCCGCCGCCATCTGGCAGTACGAGTCGCTCAAGTCGCGCGTCCAGACCTACTTTGAGGAAGCTCGAGCGGACTGGATGGATAAAATGCGGCCGCAGAAGAGAGGCGACTTCAGAAAGCAGGTACACAGAGCCAGGCCCGGGCTGCTCGCACAGGGGCGGAGCCCTGCGGGACTGCGAGGCGCCGCTTCATCTCCTCTGGTGTGAGCATCGTTTATACAACAGATACTTGTCCTGGTTTTTCTGATTTGGAACTTGCAGAAATATTGGCTTCTCAAAAAGTTACAGTAGATAAGTTGACTTGCAAGGAAAACTGATAGAATTAGTTCTAGAAAACTGTAACTCAATATCACTGCAAAAGTTATAGTGGAAAAATAGAGAAATATATCATCCTCACCCAGAACTGCAGGAAAGAGAGGTCAGTAGTAGGAATTTGTTCATCTAAACTAGGTACCGTTTGCTTTTTCACCATAAAAAAAACCCAACAAATGTTCTTGCTTTATCTTAAGAGCTCTCAAAAGTGAACATGAATTCCCAGAGGACAAAACTAGATTAAATTCTCAATCTTATGCTTAAGGCTTTTTAGTGCTCTGGCTTCTGAAATGGATTCGTAGTTTCAGCCTCTAAAGCCTTAAAAATACAAGGTCTTTTTGGAGGGTTTTTTTTTTAGAGGGTTTTTTTACTTTTGAGTTTGAACAGCGAGAACAAAGTAAATGCTGCAAGATTTGTTATAAATTTAGTTGGCATCCCAAAAGTATCAGCCATACAGTTTTTAATTAAGTTTACTTAAAACTAATCTAAACATTCATGTATGTTTGCATTTGTTTCAAGGTTACTACTGGCTTGTGATAGACCAGGCTTGATACTCTCAGGTCTGCTTGTGCAAGGGAAGTAGGGCTGAGCGTGGAGCTGGAGAGGCTCGAGATCCTCTGGAGGACACACAGGAGCTGTTTTTCTAATGTGTATGGTGCACACCAGCACTGCTGTGGAAATGGGCACATGAGATAACCCTGGTGGGCAGCAGAGCTCCATGTGGCTCCTCACTCACAGCCCCCACAAACCCCCAGTGGGCTGGGGGAAGAAGAAAAGCAAGAAAACTTGGGAGTAAAGATAAAACAATCACCAAAAAAATTGTTTAGTAAGTGTGAGAAGAGAGAAGAAAACAAGTGATGCATAGGTAGTCACTCCCAATCTCCTGCAGAAAGACCAGTGCCCAACCAGTTAATGAGAAAAATATGTTAAAGCTCCTCTTCTGGGGGGATGCCATTATTTGGTAGGTTAGTTTAGATCATCTGCTTGTTTGTCCCCATCCAGCTTGTTGCAACCTGCAGGCACAGAGTGAGAAATGCAGAAGATCTTGATGATGTGCAAACACCATTCACCAGAATGTAGAACATTAGTAGTGTAATCAGTTCTGTCCTGATCAAAAATCTGAAACACAGAACCATGTATAAGCTGCTAGAAAGAAAATTGCCTTTATCCCAGCATACTTTCTTTCTGGGTGTATATGAACTGCAGGGGAGATTGCGATCAGCGCTTAATATTTTTAAATAATTATGTCTTTATACTTTTGTTTTCCTTCAAAACCTGAAGGGGAAGATCTGGTGATTAGCTATCCAAAAAGGAAAACTAATCTGCCCTGTTGTTAATAGGCTTAAACTCCCAATCCCCATCTTCAACGGGTGAGTTCTATTTCTGAGAGTTCAGGATTCCCCCTGTTCTTTCTGAGGGTATATAATTCTTGTATTTTAGAATAATCGTGTCTGTTCTGTGTTCTTATACTGAAGAATATCCTCTGCCAGAGAATTAAACAAAAAAATGCAATGAAAGTATTACTTTGATATCAAATAGTGAATACTTTGTTTCATACAGCATTACATCCCCTGCCTCCAACCTGCAGATAATTTTTATGATATTGTCCCGATCAATATGGTTGGAAGGTCATTGAGGTAGCAACAAAATATATGTCCAAAATTATTACAAAAGCTGAGGAAGGGAAAGGGGGGTGCAATTTGTCTGTGGGCTGACTGCACTCAAAATAAACTTTTTCAGGGGTTTTAAACTTGGAGGAGGGCTGGGTGAACTGGACGCAAGGGGGAATGGATTCCACATCTTGTGAGCCACCTCTGCAAAAGTGATCCTGGCACAAAAGTGGAATCACTCAAAGGTGGGTGGTGTGATGTTAGACAGCATTAGGGTGAGGCTTATTGAGGCAGGATTTATGCTAACTTTGGCTAATTGGCTAAAGTCAGCACTATGGGCTAGATCTTTGTTTAATGCAAGCAGGGTAAACCCGCTGGAGTTGTGCAAAAGGATGTAACCCCATTCTTTTTGGAGAAACTCTTCATCCATATTGGGGTATTTTATGAAAGGGAGGGTAGATAGCTGTTCTTCAGTAAGGAAATGTCAACTTGAAAAGCTAAAGCAATCAGAAGTAAAAAAAAATTGAAACCAATTTACTTCACAGATTTCAAACAAATGATTTCCATTCTTAAAAACATATAAGCTTTACATAGCTGTTTTTGAAATTGCAAGTGCTTCATGGTGGCATTGATGGACAACAATTCTGTTCCAGGTTAACAGCTGGTGGAATAGCCTGACTGAGGGTCAGCGGACTGTGACAGGTTTGTGTTAGCTTTCAAGTATTAGACATTCACAGGAAGAGAAATATGGCAAACAGGTACAGTATATTTAAACAGATGGCTTTCATACCATGTTTAAGTTGTTGGGCACAAAGCATGTGTAAATTTACACCTGCACATACACTATTTCTGCTACCATTCCTTCTCACAAACTATTTTTATATGCCTTAAAAAAGTTTCTGTGCATCTGTGTGAGAGAGTGTGGAGGATTAAGTAGAATCCTCCCCAGCAATATTTTGCTCACGAATTATGAAAACCAGCAAATTCTTTTAGAAGAAATAGGTGGATATGTTCCACTGAAATGTGGGAATGAAAAATTCGGTAGTAGTTACATATTTGCAGTATAACATATGAAAAGTAGCAGAAAATTAGCCTTTGAGCTTTCCTTTGGTTACAATGTAGTTTTGATTGGTTAGCCTAATGCCAGCTGAAATCCCCAAGATAAATGTCATGTGTGAAACAAAATTGATGAGAACTTGATTCGAATCCAATAGCTGAGCCCTCTGTCCTGCTACATATTCTACATTAAGTATTTACTGAATCTATATTAGCAGTTTGTTAGTGTAAGGTTACTTAAATGCCATTTAACAATTACTTTCACCTTTCATGTTTCCAGCTATTATAAAACATTTTAAATACCTAAATGCTTGGACAGAAATAGAGAAGGCACTTTAAACAAGAAGTAATACATTTTCATTATGTTTCCAATAATTTACACTCCTACTCAAAGTAAAGTAAGATAGCAATAACATCTGTGAAGTAAAAAGCTGTGCTTTTGCTGTCTCCCAAAGGTCACTAACCCCTAGCAATGCCAATTCAACTTTACAACTTTCTTAAAACCAAAACTCCTCACAGAAATGGACAAAGTGTACTGTGTATTTGTATGGTTCCCCCAGTCTTCTCTTCTTGTGCAGTTAAATGCAACTGTGCAGTAGATCAGTGGCATTTGGAAAAACAGCAGGAGGGGCAGGAAATGGGACCTCTTAGCTGGCTCCTGTTTCATTGATTCTGCAATTGTGTAATAAATCCAACTTTGAAACCATAGCTTGAACCTTCTCAGCACAGATCTTTCTGGACTGTTGGATTTATTACACTGTACGTTAGAACAGTTGCAATTAAATGTCATATTTCTGAAAGACTTACACCACATAAATGTAGCTTTCAGTATTTTTCATTGATTTTTCTAAACTGTGTACAAAGTAAGAAGAAGATATTGCTTTTAATGGAATTGTGAAGAAAAAGTACAATTCTACAAGCTGCCTTTTTAAATACTTTCTTTCAGTAAGCATTATGGTGTATTACAGTCATAATTTGCTTTCATACTTTCTTTTCCCCTCTTGACAGGTATTATAGCTGCAAATGTCTTTGTATTCTGTTTGTGGAGACTGCCTGGCATGCGACGGATTATGTTTACATATTTCACCTCAAATCCATCGTCCAGTAAGTGAACAATAATTTGGGTGGCTTTCCTACACAGAGATGTAATGGAATAATACTGCAGAAGGCTCAGGTGGTACATGGCTTACTTAGATCTCCATCACCGACAAGCAATCTCAGTCATGCCCAAACACATTATTCCATCTAGGCAGAAAATGGTTTGAGGGGAAGAATGATAGAACTAATGGATCTGATTTTTTTAAAACAAACACAACTGGTGCTTTTCTAAATATTGTAACATCAAAACTGCTGCCTGCTATCTGGCCTTTTCCTGTGTGCAGTGGGATGCAGCTCCTGCCTGAATAAAGCTGTGAGGTGCTCTTCCCAGTGACATCAGCCAAACTGCTTTCTTGGAGAGAGTGCAAATCAAGCCACTCAGTGGAGGATAATAAGTTGTACTACATAATGGCATTCATAAACTAGACTCAAATGTGATTATTTCCCCCACTTTAATGTTCTGTGGGCTGCAGATAGAACCATCATCAGTCATGTGCATGTATGCTTTCATCAGTAGACAAGGATTAGTCTGGAGGTTGTGTACAGAGTCCTTGCTTCAAAGCTGTGCTTTCAGTCACATTAAGAAAACCCAAACAAACCCAAGCACTAACTTGGCTTTCACAGTGTGTGAAATGTACTGAAGATATTAACGTAGGGAAAAAAATTAGTAATATTTAATGCCAGAAAAATGAGGTTTCATTTCTACAGCAGAGAAAAGAATTAAAGAATTAAAAGGACAAGGAGACAAATGTGTTTGGAAGGTACTTCCTGCTACCTCTTAATTTCTGCTGAAAACATGGAAACTCAACCAGTTCCCCCACACACTCCAAAGCTAAAGATATCTGCTACCCAGATCTGAACATGTCACCCCAAACACTCCTGTTTTAAATAATGTTGACCTTCAAACCTGCTAATTGGCTTGTTTGTATTTTCAAGGCTGCCATTTCAGTGAGTAGCTTTTTCAAAAAGGAAAACTATTTTTTCTGAGTTCATCTTTGTTGCAAATTCATTTTATATGGCTGCTCATGTATTAAAAATCATTCACCATGTATATATATAAATGAAATACCTTTTTTCTTTTTCAAAGCATAGGACACATAAGATAATGTTTTATATGAAACAATCCCCTGTTATTACAGCTTCCATATCTATGGGGTATATGTTCTACCTTTCCAAAAGGCATTGCTTGGAATTTGAAATTTGTTCCATTGATGGGTTTATTTCCTAGCTTGTATTTGAGAATCTAGGCATAATTATCCTAGTGTCTCTTGATAAATGTCTAGTCTATATGATGTGTAAGTTGAAGCAAATTAAAATACTGACTTTATGTGCATTGCTTTTCTCTTTTGTAGGAGCCCTGTGTTCTCCCATGCTGCTCTCTACGTTTAGTCACTTCTCTCTCTTCCACATGGCAGCAAATATGTATGTTCTATGGAGCTTTTCCAGCAGCATTGTCTCTCTTCTGGGCTGTGAGCAGTTCATTGCAGTATATCTTTCTGCTGGTAATGTTAAATATATTTATATTTACAACACTTAGAAAATATGTGTTCATACAAGTAAAATGTGTGCTTTGCTAATAGCTATATGATGACAGATGGCCATTGTTCAGTCCCACACATTGCTTTATACTAAAGGCAGTACTACTTTGCTGTCATACAGATTTTTTGGTGGGTTTAAGATACTGGGCTTTGAAATATGATAAAACCATATCTGGTTTTAATTCCTGCTATAGTACCAAAATAAAATAGCTCTTAATACAGTCTCTTGGAATTTTTGTGACAAAAGATGACAGTCAATTTGTACTTTCTGATACTGGTCTGCATTGCTGGCATCATTTCCAGTAGTAATTTCTCTTTTTCAGGGGTTATCTCCACTTTTGTCAGTTATGTTGCTAAAATGGCCACAGGAAGGTTTGAACCATCCCTTGGAGCTGTAAGTATCTTGGAATATGATCATGATCTTTGAAGCCAATTTGAAAGCCTGCTGTATTCTTTCGCCTCTTTAAAAGCCAAGAGTATATTTGGGGTATTGGAAACTAGAAAGGTTTACCAAAATCATGTAACTAGCTACAAACTGGTTCTCCTGTGCAACAACTTGCTTGTTCTTCAGATATGTTACCTCTGCTGCAGCAGCTGCCCAGAGCCAGCACCACTTAATGCTGAGGGTTGTAAATGAGTCCTGAACAGGAGGAGCTCTTGTCCCTGAACAAATCATTTGTGTAACTTTTTATTGCAAAAATGGTATTTCATAATTGTGTAGCAGTCTTCTCTAATTAAAAATGGAATACTTTGGAAAGAGATAATGTAATCAGACAATCAAACTCAGCATGTGATCCCAGTGGAAGTTGTAGGGCATGCTGTGCAGGAAGGGCAGCACTCCTACCAGAAGTCTCACCCGATGAACGATATGAGGCAGGCTGAGGAGCTTCTGTAGCTGCCAGTTCTTTCCAAGTGTTTTGAGGAGCTTCTGTAGCTGCCAGTTCTTTCCAAGTGTTTTTAGTAGTAGAACGTTTTAAAGCACTTAACTTGCATTAAATTTGAGGTTAACCTAGACGTTTGCCTGGTTTTAAAGGCTTAACTTACTATACTGAATAATTTTGATAAAAGCCCAAAGTCAGATTCTTAGTATTCTGTTAGAATGAAAAAAAATGTTTAGCTGTGCTGAAGTTAGAACTTTCAGAAATGCTGTCTGTGTATTGTCTCTTTGTCTTATGAGTGAACTATATCTGGAGCAAGTTACTTTCCCTTAGTGATACTGATCTGAACTTACTGAAATTACCACACATTGCATTAGTTTACTGCATTCAGAGCCTTTCCATTGAGATTATTTCAGGGATACAAAACCCCATGGTCAATTTAGTGTACAGTCCAGGGAATTACTTGTTTCATTGACAAATGATTTTTGTTCTTGCCCATCTGTTATTTTCTTTGGTTTTGTACAAGCTTCAGAGTGTTTTGCTTCATCAGATGTGTCTATGCTTGATTAATACACATTAGATTTCTAGGGTTTACTTGGGAAAAAGCACATTTCCAGAAATCATTATCTTAAATTCAGGAGTCTATATTTCTTAATTATATAAGATGATTTGAAGGCTGTTTTTCCCCAGTGTTTATAATTCCAGATATTGAAATTAAATAGTCATGTCTTGTTTTATTTTTATTTGGAACTTTTCTGTGGTGCTTTGTACTTTGAGGTTTACCAACAGGGCTGCATTTGAAAATAAAAGCCAAAAGGAAAACAGGTTCACATGCAGAAAAATATATTATCCCTTATGTAACATCTTAGCTTGCTTTGATGTATTTTCCTGTATTTCCAGTCAGGAGCTATAATGACTGTCCTTGCAGCCGTGTGTACGAAGATGCCAGAAGCAAAACTGGCCATCATACTTCTTCCGATGTTCACATTTACAGCAGGAAGTGTAAGTGCCTTTGAACTTCAAAGAAATGCTACTCTCAAAACATTTTCCCCCTCCCTTTTTAGTATCTGAGCATGTGTCCTCTTCCTCTGTGTTTCTAAGCTGTTAAATTTATTTTGAAAGAGAAGAGGGGCCATGGAAGTCCCAGGGATCGATTCTGAATTGTTGCAGCCTACCAGAGTCATTACAGCAGAGTGTGGTGAATTCAGAATTATCCTAAATTCCATCCTCCATGGGTCTGTTTCAGATTTAATCCCAAGAAGTGAAAGAAGTTGGGAGGGAGTCAGGTTCACCTGTCTGAGGAAACCTACATATACATCCTCTTCTTCCTGATGGGTGGTATTTTCATAGCTCACTTGAAACAGGCTGATGTAAAACTGCTATGTGGTCTTTAAAGAAAAATTTATCAAGATGAGAAACACAGAATTTCACTTCTCAAGATTATATTCCAGCCCTGGAGGAACATATCATCTTTTGATACTTTTAGAAACACTGTTGGAATTAGAAGTAGGCTACTGAGACTTGTCTTCGTGTGTAGTACTAGGACTCCTTCTTTTGTTCCACATGTAAGAAAAGCTTCTCATGTATATCTTAACTTGCTTTAATAAGTTAATCATGTTTGGTCCACTACTTATAGGTGTCTTACTGCTTAAAACAGTTAAGCTAGGTCATTCCAAGATCATGAAATTTAATACTCTTTGTAAGTGAAGCTTATAGATTTGAACAAACATTCTTGAATGTAGCCTTCATGTTCTTCTTGCACTTCTGCTAGGGTTGACTTGGGGGTTTTGGGGTTTTTTTTTGCATGCTACACTTTAACTGCATTTTCTTTAAAAAGGTGGCCAGGGAGGAAATATAGGTAGAGCCACAGAGAGCATTGCCATGAGCAAGTGCTCACTGCAAAACAAGAGTAATATCAGCTATTGCAGTAGAAACATTGGAATGATTTTGGCCTAGCTATATAATTGTATGATTGTATATCTAAACTTAACAAACTCATTTAATCTACGTTACCTGTACTGTAACAGGCTTTCAAATGAAACAAGCCAGTGTAGCAAGGGAGCTCCTATTTCAACACCTATGCTTAAGGAAAGAAAGTACCTGCCTAAAGTACCATTTCATTTCATCCTAGCATTAAATCCTAGCATTTCATCCTAGCATTAAATCTGTCAGTCTTTAAGAAATGAGGCATTTAGTAAAATCTTGTCTATTGACAGTTATGGTGCCTTGTGTCTCCTGAAGATAGTACACCAGCAGCTCGTGCTGCTCTGCTGTGGAGTTATTCATTGTGATCCTGATTTTCTGCCTTCCAACAAATACTAATATCAGATAAGACAAGGGGGATGCTGCCTCACATATTCCATCCACTAGAGGGTTGTGTTCAGGAGCACAGATGCACATAAATCTGAGCTACATCAGAATCAGAGCATGAGAATGTTGCAACTACATATTTTGTGGTGTCTTTTATAGCATGTACTCTTTAAAGTAATTTCTGTTTCCTCCTGACCCACGTTTGGAATGTATTTGTAGCTTTAGAAATGAAGATTGAAAGAGACTGAGTGTTCAAAAAGGACACATTCCCACCCTGCACTATTCTGTAGCTGCTCACATCTGTATTTTGACAGCACAATACAGCTGAAGACTGAGTCTCTTGTTTTAAAACAATTTTTACAGTAATTTCTTTGATATAAAATTTATAGGATGTTTTTTGATTCCAAATTTTTGCTCTGTGCTAGAATAGAAAACTATTATCATTGGCCATTTTTTGCTGTGACTGATCCTGTCCATTCCATGTTCTCTCGATTCTAGGCTTTAAAAGCCATAATTGCATTTGACACTGCAGGGCTTGCTTTAGGCTGGAGACTTTTTGACCATGCTGCACACCTTGGGGGAGCTCTCTTTGGAATGTAAGTCTGTATTTACTAACTCTATTTTGTACTTAAATTAATCCAGTATTTTTCTCTTCCTATATTGCTGAAGTGTGGGATTTTTCTGTAAAGTTGTCTTAACTAGCAATGAGTACAACTCACTGTTACCCTTTTAGTGCTGTAAATTTTTATGGAAAACATTGTTAATTGATGAACTAAAAGAATTGAGCTGAACTGCCTTACAATCATGGATTAAATGTCAGGTGGTCCTGTAACCTGGGCTGGCTGTTTCTGTCCTGCACTTGCGAGCACATTGAAGAGAGTCACAGGGCAGAAAAGATTCTTAGGAAACACATAATGGACAAATTAAAATAACTTTAAAGAGCTAAAAAATGTTTTTGTGTCAGTGTTTTTCCTCTAATTGCCAATTTACAGAGAGCTACAGAGTTAATAAAAGCTCAGGCCAAATTCCTATGAGCAGCCTCTAGTGTGGTTTTCTCAGTGTAGCTGTATTGCCTTTGTGGGAACAAATTAGTAAGTTAGTTCTTCCTAATTAGTAAGAACTACTAGAAACAAGTTTATAGGAAACAGTTCTGTATTGTTCCATGTTTGAACATTGAATTTTTCCCCTTCTACCCAATTGCTATTGCTAAGTGCATTTTTTAGTATTTTAGGTAGGCACTTGAGAGGCACTTGAAAAGGCTACCTGAGATTTCACTAGGCCAGACTTAAAGGCAAACCAGCTTGTAGACCAAAATGTTTCCTATTTCTTGGCTTTGGTGTCAATAAGTTCTGTGCTGTACAGTCTCCCTTTCTCCATGTCTCTGGTATCACAAATGCATCTGATGTAGCCTTGCTGATTCATAACTGCTTTCTGTCCTGATGGATCTGAATCAGCTTGTTCATTGTAATGAAGGAACAATCTGCATTGGTAAGGTTCACATATTAAAAGAGGGTAGATAGCAGTTACAGCAAAAATGGTGTGGAGTTGGCAAGTTTCTTGTTTTCCTCACCTACATATGTTTTACCTGTTTGTTCTACTCAGTGATGATTTTGGTCACTTCATCCTAAAAGAGAAAGGGCCTTATTTAGGACCTAATCTGAATGACCAAAGTATTTCCTATACATTGCCTCCCACTTTAGAAAGCAGCTGTATGATTTAAAGGGATGGCCTGTTCACTGGCTGCCGGCTCTCAGAGAAGTGCCTTTGTTCCTCAGGATTCAGGTGTGGAGCTGGGCTTGGGAGAGAACCTTCAGCCTATTTCCATGTGGTTGCTTCCCCTCATGCCTCTCCACCATAACCTCCATTAGCTTAATCACTTATGTTGATATTCATATATTAGCATATATAATTGTCTGTGAATATAAACAAAGCTAGAACACTTTGATAGATTGATCTTTAGGTACATATAGAAGAAAATTCATCTTGAATGGAACATGGTTGTTCTTTATGGGGCAGTTGTATTTATATAGCAGAAGAAAGAACCACTTTCCCTTGGTGTTGTCAGTAAGGATCAGCACAAGTAACAGAACTGTTTTAACAGTCTTCTAAAGAGAGATAATTTTTTTATGCCTTTCTAAGTAGAAATCACAACAGCTTGAAATTAAAGGCAGGAAAACTGTTCATTCTCAGGACTGAGAGAAACGAGAACAACAAAGTTAATTGTTTGGAGTCTAGAGAATGAGTGGCTTACTTGCTGTTTTCCAAGCACATTGTTCTTTGTGCCTTAGTTTCTCTTGTCTCTTATACTGCGTATTTTCTTGATTTCAGGCTCAGCTTGTTTTCCCTCAGAATCAGAGGGAAGTCACAGTTAACTTTGACTTTCTTTCCCAGGTGGTACGTGACCTATGGCCACGAGCTCATATGGAAGAACAGAGAACCACTGGTGAAAGCTTGGCATGAAATGAGGACAAAGAACACAGGAAAGGGAGGAGGTGGAAGATCTAACTGATTCTAATCCTAGAGATTCCTTGTGCCCAAGTGGTATCTTACTTGAAGACATGGGATTGAATTGGTTTTGAAGGTTTTTTTGCTACTCCACAATAAGCCTCTAAGGAGCTGAAGTTTCTAATGTAACAAAATCATGTTACAAAAATTCATATCCACAGAAAATGAACTGACAAAAGTGGAACAATAAAGGTTTTTATTCTATTGCTTTCTGAGGTAACAGTCTGCGTTACCTTTTTAAAGGTGGAATAAAACATGTTTTTCAATTAAGTGACCTAAATCTGTGTGAAAAAAAAAATAAAATGGGGTGCAACTGGTTAATACTTAGGAAGATAAACATTTTCAGAACTGAGGAAGTTAAAGGATCACACACAACCCCAGTGTCTGCCAAACAATACAAGGTGCTTGCTTTCCTAGAAGGGAAAGTGGACTTAAATAAGGCTAATAAGGTGAAATTAAGTGGGTTTTATTGTTGAAATTATTGGATGAAGTAAGGCAATGGTCTTGTTTGATTTGAAATTTGAAATACGTGAAACAATACTGGATTGTTTGCCAAGGCTTATGTACTGGTTTAATGGTCCAGCTTTGTCACCTGTGGCTTATTCAACTTATTTCTGTTGAATTCCAACAAGCTTTTAGATCTTGTTAGATTTTACTACAATGACAAACCAGAAGTCCAACAATATCCTTTTCATAATTACATGCAGGGGAAGAATGACATACTGTGGTTTTTGATATTCTACCATGAGTTACATTGCTTTCTGTATTCTTGCACTGCATTGATTTGCGGGTGGGGTAGAGGAGTATTCATTAAGCTGTGCTGTATTGTTACTTTTCTTTAAGGTTTTTCTAAGAATTTTAAACCTGTAACATCTGGTTCAGAATCTGCCAGTTTTAGAAAATAAGCAGCTTCAGCAAAAATAGATGAGGCGACCGAGATGAGCAATGCTGTAAACAGAAGTAACTGCTAAAGTAAACCTGAGGGTAGTACCATGAGCAGCGTTCCTATTTTACAAGTGAAAACTGGATTTGGGGTGTGCTGCTACTCTGTGCCGGTCATGGCATGGTTCTGAACCCATTGCAAAAGGCGGAGAAATCTGCCCAGACACAAGCTGGTGGGTTCCAGCCCTTAACACTTTCCTATCAGCTGAGTTAGTCCTTCCACATGGACTGACCTGCCAAAGAACATGTTGCATTTGTAAGAAGCAGCTTTGTAGGTGTTTTTACTTTACAGCAATGCCTCACATAAAATAAATTTTCTATGGGGAAAGGGAGTACATAATGCTAAGCGGCACCAGTTTTAATAAATGATGGAATACAAAATCGGTGTAAACTCCCTGTCCCAGGCCAGTGCTTATTCCTGAGGATTTGTAACTTTGTGTGCCTGGTGACGTAGACACTTAAAAATGAAGGAGGTGAAGTACCTTACCTTACCAAATATTCCTTTGCTCTTCTGAAGTTTTCTAGCTTTCAATTTTCAGTCTATTACTTACTCTCCTTTCCTGCTGTGTGCTGTGGTATTCTGGCCAAGCATGCCAGTTCACAGAGCTTCAGCCATAGTGCAGCCCTGCCTGCAGCAGAGAGAGGGCAGCCCAACATGCAGCGAGAGCACAGCACAGCCACAGAGAAGACAGCAGCAGCAGCAGCAGATTATGGCCTCTGAACAGGCTTGTCCTAAGGGAGCATTTCATGCCAGAGAAACTCAAAAGCCATACCTCAGACTATTTCACGCGCTGGGTTTGCATCTATTGTCTTTGTCCACTCTTTTTTCTGTTTCTCTTCTTTGTGTTACCTCTTGTCCACTCAACAATTTACCTAGTCTCATCAACAATTTTTTATTTGCTGAGAATCTTTCAGCGATCCTGGCTGAAAGCAGCAGGGAGTAATGCTGCAGGAAATAGGGTGTATTAAACCTGAAGAACATTATATTTTACAGGTCTAGTAGGATGAACCAAAGTTGCAATTAAGTTCTTCAACATAGCGCCAGTACCTCCTGGCCCTGTATCTGCAGAGAGTGAAGTCCCACTTGTGCTGTGTTAGACCTCCCTGCAGCGTGTTGCTGCACTCTTTCAGCTTGCAGGAAGGGACTCAAGGCACCTGAAAAAAACATCCTGGAACTGCCACAGAGGTTTGAAAGTCTTCAGCTTTCCAGCCAGTGGCTGTGCTTTGAGGGTCTCATGCCTAAGCTTCACCTTAACTTTAGTCATAAGAGCATTCACCCTTCTGAAGGCTGTTCAGTATCTCAATTTTCCTCATTTACAGAGACCCTAGAGGTGTGTACCATATGTAAGGTTGTACAAAAATCTTCACCAAGCAGTGGCTAAGCAGTGGGTTTCATATCATTTTGCACCTGAGCCTTTCTGCAGCATTGTCTGGGAAAGACAAACTATCTTTTCTGTCCAAAATCACTTTAAAACTGCAATAGGAAAACCAGTTCTCAAGTCACTCAGACAAGGAATGCCCTGAAGTTACAACAGCTCACTAGAATGCATAAGAGACTTTTCTGGCAAGCAAATACCCTTCCAAAATATGGCATCAACACGTGTCAGTATCTCAGCATTTAGTCACACCTTTGACTGAAAAAGAAATTAGAAGAATGATAGAAAAATCCAAAATCCAACCCTAGAGAAAAACAACAAAAAGAACCAATCACCTAAACTAAAACCAACCACACGGAAAGACTTTCCCCTCCCTTTTCAAAGAGATTATTGTGAATAAAAATACAATGTGGTGATTATGTGGACACTTGGCAGAGACAACAGCTAGCGTTTGTGTAGGAAAACAGCACTAAGTATAAAGTCATGGTTAATCATGTAAAGACACAATTCTTCATCCTTTTCAGGGGCTTTAAAGTCTGCTTTGGCCCTATGTTTAAGGAATAATTTGTTTCAGTGATCTGCTCTATTGGAATTGCATTTTAGTGTTAAAACTGAGCTTTCAGCCCCCATTCCTGGCAACAAGCTGTTTTGCTTTCTGATTTGATGGCTTTTGTCTTAGTGTTGCAGTATTCCACCCCTCCTCCTCCCAAGCTTTTAATCATGGCAAATCTTATAAATGCAGACAACTTTTTAATCTCATCCAGCATCCTCTGGTTTTCCTGTCTGAGTTAGCCTTTGTGCCAATTTCATCCTACAAGCTGTGATGAGCAGCTGCTCAAAGCACTCCCTGATGCTGTAGGTGGGCTCAGAGACATGTAGTGCAAGAGCTGAACTCAGTACTAGGAAGCGTCAGGCACAGGATGAGCAGAGACATCCGATTTATTCGCCAATGTCTTTTGCTAAGTCAGGCCTAGGAACAAGGATCAGAGCATCATTTGTACTGTGCCAGTGATAACATGATAAAGCAGATGTTCTGTTTTCTCCCGTGGCTGCAAAGTCTGTTTCTCTTTACCAGATATGATTTATTTTTAAAAATTACAACATAGAATAGAGCAGTTCCAGAAAACCAAGAGCAGGAGAAAATTAATAAATGTCTCCCTTGATATTCCTAAAAGTAAAATTACATTTGTGGAGATTTCAGACAACAAATGAAACACAGGATCCAATAGCCTACATAGTATTGTGACAAGAGTTCTTGTGTTGAGATCAAAATGTTTTTACCTGACATTTCTGAGTCTCCTTGCCCCAGCTGACAAGTGAGGAGGGGGGGATGGTGAAATCAAAACTGGTAGCAGCAGGGGCAAGTGCTAAATCAGATATTTAGGACAACAGGATCATCTGCAAAGGAATTTCTTTTTGTTCCATGATTATGTTTCAGAGAGGGGCCAAACACTCAAGGAGAGGTTCTGCCCCCATATGCACATTTCTGGTCTTCCTTCACCCCAGCAGGAGGTGTAAATCTGGACTGAAGTGAGGTGCTAATACACTAGGATAGAAACCGCTTAGCTGAAACAAAGCAATAAATCTTACCTTCTCAAGTTCCATTGCATAATTAATTTCTTCATAAAGTTTCACAGAATGGTGGGGGTTGGGTTGGAAGGGACCTTAAAGATCATCTCATTCTACCCCACTGCCATGGGCAGGGGCACCTTGCACTACCCCAGGTTGCTCCAAGCCTATCCAACCTGGCCTGGGACACTTGCAGGCATGGAGAATCCACAGCTTCTGTGGGCAACCTGTTCCACGGCCTCACCACCTTCATTAGGAAAAATTTATTTCACTATTTAATCTAAACCTGCCCTCTTTCAATGTAAAGCCATTAGCCCTTGCTTATCAGATAACCACCTGTAATGGGATTATTATATTCTGAAATGAAATAAATGCCTGTCCTGACAGCCTTTTAATAGATTTTCCAATCGGTGGCATATCAGTTTATCTGAGTTCTTCACTTTTATAGCCTTGCATTTCACAGTTTGGTGACCCTTTGGGAGATTCAGCTTTGGTAATAATGCACTGAATGGGGAATTGTGGAGGAGCATTATGTAATAAGTGGCTACCAGCCATAAAATGTCAAATTTCAAAAGCCTGACTTTATTCCTGATGCAATCCTGTGTTTCAATGGTTTGTGCCAGGGCTGTTTGGTTTTGAACGTGAATGTATAAAAGGAAAGCTGTAATTTGCAGTCTCCACCGAACAGTAAAGGATGTAGGTCCAATATGGAGATATATAATAGATGCTTGGATTTTGGTAAATAGTATTTTAAAAGTGAATTGGTTAAACTGTTAGTATAAATGGAGGGGGATTATGAGAGGTGGGGATTTGTACGAAGCTCTTGGAAACCAACATCGTAATACTGCTGTTTCCCACACAGATAATTCATTTTATAAGCACCAGGTTTCGCATACAAATGCTTTTCTAATCCTAAATGTTTACGGCTGCCTCGAATTGAGCGGTACCATCCACCTAGCGCGGAGCAGCGTTCCTCGCCTGGCCGGTGCCGTCACTGGACGCGCTACGGCGCTCCTGGGCACAGAGCGGCTCCTAAAGCACTGACAGCCACCGGGACCCGAAGAAGCACGGGCAGAGCCGGTCCCCCGCGGGAGGCAGACGGGGGGCGCAGCCCAGTCCTGGCCGCGCTCCCCACGCTCTGCACCTCCGCCAGCCCCCGCAGCTGCACGGGGCTCCCGCCGGCAGCCGGGTCACGTGTGCGGGCCGTAATCCCGGCGAGGGGGTGTCGTTACCGGGGAAGGGGGTGGCGAGAGGAGGGGCTGCCGCCGATGAGGGCTGAAGCCGGGAGCGCGGCCGGCTGCGGGCGCCGGAGCCGCGGGCGCCGCTGCGGGCGAGGCGGGGGCTGCGGCCGCGGCCATGGCCTGGCCCTGCATCAGCCGGGTGTGCTGCTTGGCCCGCTTCTGGAGCCAGCTAGACAAGTCCGACCTCTCGGTGCCGCTCACCATCCACAACTACTCGGACATCGAGGAGCAGGAGGACGGGCCGCCCCAGCGCGGCGGGCCCCCTCCGCGGGGCAGCGCTCGCCCGCCCGCCCCGGCGCGCCGCCCGCGGGACCCCACCGCCGGGAAGCCGAGCAGCCGCAGGAAGAGCCGGGCGGCCGCCGCCGAAGAGCCCTTCGCGGCGGAGACCCAGTACCGGCGGGACTTCAGAGCGTGGCCCCTCCCGAGGAGGGACGACTTCCCCTGGGTCAGCGCCAGTAGCGGCGGCGGCAGCGGGAGGGACGGGGCCGCCCCCCAGCCCGCCCCGGGACGCGCCGCCTGCGCCCTGCCCGGCAGCGGCGGGAGACCGACGGTCGACGGCCCCGAGCAGCTCCGGCCGCGCTTGCAGGCGGACGGCGGCCACACCACCTCCTACAGGTAACCGGGCCCGGCGAATGCCCCGCTTCGCCCCGAGCTGGGACTACTCCTGCCGCGGGCGGGGGACGCTCCTCCGCAGCGCGGGGCGGCGATGCCGGCGGGGGAGCCGCCACCGAGGGGAGGGGTACGGGGGCTGCCGGCTCGCCGGCGGGCTCAGCCTCTCGCCGAAGCGGCCTTTGCTTTTGGAAGTGCGGTCCTTAAAAGCGTCTGTTATGCCCCGGGCAGGTGCCTGGCCCCGGCGGCCCCTCTGCGTGCCGGGGCAGCGCAGCCGGCCTCAGTGCCCGCCCCGCGCTCAGGGAGAGGAGACAGCACGCCGCGGTGGGATCCATGATGCCATCCTTGGCGCAGCAGCGCTTCCCCCACCCGCTGCCGGGAGACACGGCACCTCCGACAGCCGGAGCTGCCCGAGTCCCGTCCGTGCTCAAGAGCCGCATCCCTTAGTGCCATCATCGTTTTCCTTTTAAAACCCCTGGAGTGCGACATTCAAGGCCAGCCAAATTACAGCCTTAAAAGATTAGTCAGACAAGAAGACATTTTGGAGGATATATCCCCCATGTCATATAATGGGCAATGGAAAAAATTGTCGCAAACCACTTGTCTCAGAGCCTTTAAAAATTATGTGACTTATCTTATTGATGTCTTCCTTTCCCTCTGAACAGTATGACCGATTACAAATGCTTATTTTCTGGAACAAGAAGTCAGGTGGAATGCACCTAAACCCATCTTCTGTTCTTATTGACATCCTCCATGTAAGGAGAGGGATTTCAGCTCCTACAGTGCTGTTGTTGAATATTGTATCAGTTTCATGTTGTTACCACATGCTCCCTCATAATGATGTTTGGCAGGTTTTAATATACCTATGATGTATACTAATAGAGTAATTATTTTTATTCTAACTGATTCACAAGTATTTAGGTACTTATTGCCTATTATTATCTACCTAGGAGAAATTTCTCTTCATCACTGCAATTCATTAGATTATTTATCACAGTGCTTTTAAGACAAGCTGGGAGCCTCAGGGAGAATTACCAGCCTGCACAGCAGTATTGCTTATCCCACTCCTCCTGCACAGGCAGCTATGTGCAGTTAACAAGCAGACCCTGAAAATATAACTGCAGTGCTTGAATTTATGTGCTATTTTCTCCTTTGCCACATCTCACAGGACAATCACAGAGTAATTATTGGTTTTAAGGTAAAGCACTTCTCAGTTTCAAACCAGCAAGGAATTACTTCAGAGAAACCTGTGTAGAACAAGACTAGCAATATTCATCTTTCAGAAACGCATCCATCTCCACCTCATTGTGAAGCCTCCTCTGCCTTTTCAGCCTGACTCGAGAGGAAGGCTGCATCAGTCTGCATTAGAGCCACAGCTTTCTCATAGGTGTTCAAGTGCTCAGAGTCACTTCTCTCAACTACCTCCCGTCTGACTTGTCTGTTCTTACACAAGGCTCTCAACTACTGTCATCAAAGGACAAGAAGTTTATAGAACACAGGACTGGGGCAACATACCAACATGCAAACCAAACCAGATTTTACAAAAAGTAAGACTTCAAGGTAGTTGAGGAATTACTCACAGCTGAAAGAAGGAGCAGTTAATGACAAGGATGGAGGCACAAGCCAGGGCAACCACACCAGAAAAAAGTTCCCCTATAAAACCTTTAAGCTGTTTGAAGGTACAGTAAACAACTGATGCAGACAGAACTATATAAGTCAATCTACTTTGACTTATTCCAGTAATTCCCATAGTTTCTTTAGATTATCACCTGGTACAACATCACATTTAAGTTGCTTACCACTGAGCACACAGACGTCACAACAAGCAGCAGGAGAAAAGTTCACAATAGATTCACAGGCTTCAAGAGTATATTTTCATTTAGATTTTTTTTTTAAGACTAAGCATGTACTTGGCAGAGTTACACTCATTATTAGTTACACTTGGGGTACTGGGTTTGTATTTGGTAGCTTCAGTGATGGCACTCCTACACTCTGAAGCAGGGAAGGGCTGATCACAGCACACCCACCTTTGGTAAACTGAGCACTCACAACCCACAAGGACATTTCCATGAAAACCACTACAGTTCACTCTTCTTCTTTTACCTTATTTTCCAAAGGCAGTACTGCAGTCAGCAAACATTTGTCCAATATTCAGATAGTAGCTGACCAGCACCATTAAGGATTGATATTCTTCATCTTTCTCTGTATCCAAGACCATAAACACCCTCCTTGTTTATTAAACTGTCCCTTGATGGCTATACACAGCCCCACTGTGTTCTGGCAACAAGGATCTCCCGACTTCTTGTAGGCTGTACTCCCCCAGAAGTGCAAGGGCAGCAGGGAAGTCAGATTACCTGTGGTAGAGGCAGAACAAGGGGGTTGCTCTTACTAAGGCCTATTGTGTCCTGAGGAGGAGGTTGGTGAACCCCATGACGTCTTTGGGGTGGTTGGAAAAAGGAAGAGTGTCCTACAGAGACATGCAGACAGGGACTACTGCAGCAAATGGTGGAGACAAACAAAGGTATGATAACACATGTTTTTTGTAAGACAGTCTCACTGCCTTGCTAGGGAGAATATTAGGGAGATTCCCTCTTTTCTGCTTGCAGAAGTATCAGCCCTCCCTGTGGGTCAGCCCAGTGAGAAGGTGGGGCAGCTCTGAGGACTAGCTTGCCTGCCTGGGGAGCTGTGTCCACTCTCCCAAGAAATGTGTCATTTGAGTCCTTTGTGCTCCAGGTGCTTCAGCAGGTTCTGTGCACAGCTGGCAGGCACGCACCATGAGGCTTTTCCCGGAGGATTGGCTCCTGCAGTGTGGGCACTGCTGGTCAGTAGCCTCCACCTGTACTTTGCGACTGTGTCAGGTCTCAGCAGCTGCCTGGGCTTGCTTAGTGGGAAAGACAAGTCTGTCTTGAACAAGACAATGCAGAAGAGTTTGCATTGATACATGGTCCACTCCATGCTTTTTATAGCAATAGTGGTTTTCTTGCTTCACTCTGTTAAGGTGTGGGATTTCTTTAGGTTTTGTACTTTGTTTGGGTTTTTTTAATTCAGGAATTTTGACTCTGGCAGCCTATTGTGTTTGTTTCTGTGAAGCACCCAAGTGTAGTGTTGAGTCCCCTGTAACATTCAGCACCATTTGATGTGCTTTCATGTATCAGTGTAAAATGAGACTTCATTTTGCATTAAGCTCAGAAGGAAACACCGCCGCACAGAAATCTGTCTGTACATAGTGAAGCTGGTCAGCATGACCTGGAATTTCCCAGAACAAAATAAACCTCTGGGATCAGTGACTGAGACTGGAGGAATCTGTCTATGGCCAGAGTAAAGATGAAGGTGGAGGGGGTATTGGAGCAATACCTGTATTCCTGAGGAAGCGAAGATTTTTTGTGTTTTGGAATAATAACTGAATAAAAGGTGGAAGGACAGCACAACTGCCTGCCCTACAAACTATTGCCCTGTGTCCCTAGATCTTTGGGCAGCTTCTCTCTCCCTCCAGTCCCTGAATTTTGGCTGGAGTTTTGCAGGGTCTAAATTAAGTCAAACCCAATGAGGCTGCATTGTGGGAGCTCAGGCACACAGGTTAAGGCAAATCAATACAAGCTGCACTTGAAAGCCTCAAATGGGATGTGCTCCAACTGTGAAAAGATCCTGGGGACAGCTGCAGAGGGTTGCAGTAGATTACACCTTACTGATGCTGGAGGAGGCAGAAGAAAGTGCTGAGTGGCTTCTCTGCACCTTCCCAAGGGTTTGTCCTTTGGTGTCACGGAAGTGGCTTCTCCCTTCAGCAGTCAGGTGCTGTGTACTTTTGGCTTTGCACACAATTAATTGTAGTACTAGGTCTTGATTGCATTTAGCAGACACTCTAGAAATAGAGAAGTGCTTTACTTAGTTTCCTTAACAGAGGATGAGAGAAGCTGGTGCTGTCAGCAGGTAACCCCACCTGGCTCTGTTCTCTGGATGTCATCTTCTTACCTTGTTAGAAGGCAACAGGGATGAAGGCACAGCCTCTCTGTCAGGGCCAGTATTGCTGGGAGGAGAACACTGTTCAAGGCTCAGCTACACTATAAATCACTACAGACATCAGTTTTCCCTTCAGTAACCTGCCAGCTTTTGGAAAACACTTCAGGTGTGTAAGTGAAAATGTTGCACCAGAGCTGTGAACAGTTGTTTTGCCTCTTTTCCCCCGGTCCATCATCTTTAGTTGTATTGGCACATGGGGAACTGGGAGGTGACTGCAAATTTCTGCACACACATAAAATGCAGGCCCTGAACAGAGCCCAGTCTCTGCAGCTGGGGTTTCCATGACAGGTATTTTGAGCAGGTGTGAGAGTCAAGAGCACCCAACTTGTTTGCACTTGGGAAGCACAGCAGTGCATAACACCAAACTGAGGCCTTGAGATCAGGAGGGTTTCCTGCTTGCCCAGAATGAGCCATGTTCTGATGAAAAGAAACTTCATAAAGAGTTGGAGTAATTAAGGGGAAAGATGTCTGTTGTGCCATTGCTCATGATTTTTGGGAATAGCAGGTGGAAGATACCTCAGCAAACTGAATTCCCATCTTCTTGTACAAACACTCAGGACATGCCATTCCATGACCATGAAGCAGACATCCCTCCACCAGGAGGGATACCACAGAGTGAAGGCTTTTCCCCATAACTATGGATGCACTCATAGTGTGTTACTTGGCTGCCTGTACATTCATCTGCCTTCAAATAGTGCTTTTGTAGAAAAGCAAAGTGAACTGTGGTGACTCCTTCACTTTGAAAAGCATCTTATTATTTTGCTGTGCAGAAAACAGCGTGGGATCAGGGCACACACCTGCGCTGGCAGGGTTAATAGTGCTGTGTATGAGGAACTCCATCCTTGATCCAGCAAGATCTTTAAAGGCATGCTTATCCTTAGTAATAGCAGTAAATCTTTTATAATCAAGGCTTACAGTTATCTTTACATTCTTAAATATCTCGCTGCTTGGGGAAATTAATACTCAAGCCCCTGATCTTTATGCTGTTTAAGAAGTAAGCTTGATTGGTGCAAGCATTGGGATGGATCCAGAGAGACTCACTGTGCACTGCATAGCCTGGCTGGGGCAGAGAGAGCTTGGAGACGCACAGAGGTGTGTGAGGAGAGACACAGTGGGGCTGGGAATAGAGAGGGTGTCTGTTGTGCAAACTATGCTGTAGAACTGAAATGTGGTATTCAAAGAAGTTCCTTAAAGTAGGAGGAATTTCCTCCACTTAAAGTCCATTCAGCCTTATGTCAGAGTGAAAGAATGCAAAATGGGTGGATGGCAGAAGTCAAGACCCTCAGACCTACCCACATGTCCCCTGTCACATAGTTCTGATAAAAGAGAAGCAGCTACCTGTCCTGTCACACCAATATAAGTGCTCCTTCCTTGGGCATCTACCTGTGAGCAAAACAAGTCCTAAAACTCACCCTAAGATAACAGTTTGAGTCTTAGGGGTTTTGTCTTGTACTTTCATTCAAGTCTTTTGCTGTTGCTTCATTCTTGTGACTTATGAACAGCTCCAGGTACTGCCTGACCATACTGGAAGTGAGAGTTGAGACAGGAAATACCCAAGTGACTTCTGCTTTCCTCCTCTGTAACTGCTGTGCGCTGGTCTGTCTTTCTGCTATGTCTTTTCTCTACCCCTCTATTTTTTCCCCTCCTTCAGTCTTTCCCCCATTTCTGTCCTTATGCTGGGCTCTTTGCCTAGGTAGGAGAATGGGCACAATCTGCCTCTGTGTCCAAGGGTTGGTAGGGCACCCCACCAGTGTCTGACACAGCTCAGAGGAGAAGCAGTTTAATGGCTCCATTATCCAGGAGGACTCCTGACTTTGTCAGGCAAAACTCTCACTGTGACCATGACTTTCAATATTTGCAACCTTCTATTTGCCAGGAGACATCATAGCACCCTCCCTGACCTATGGAGGTCTTTTCCAACCAGTGGACTTAGCCTGTCCCTTGGGAGAGCACTGCTGGCTACCCAAGTCTGCCTGGGCAAACCAGATGAATGGCCCTGACAGTAGCCTGTGAAGAGCTTTGTTGCAAACAGGGAGACATTTCACACCCCACACCTTTGGCCAAAACCTCTCCCACACCAGTCTGACTTCCCCAGGGGACATCTAGAGTAGTTTGTCCTTTCAAAAGAAAATAACAAACACCCCAAGCTGTGCACACAAGTTTCCTTCTAAACGGAACTTTGGAAGAATGTTCATTATGCTGTTTAATTCTCACTGGTGTGCTGGATATGAGAAGGAAGAGGGAGAAGAATGAACACAGACTAGGTCAGGCGGCGTAGCTGACTTATGGTCAGCTATACAGAATGAGCCTTTTTCTCCAGTTCTTCAATAAGGAATGTTATGCAGTGACTCAGAACCACAACTGATAATTAATTATGCGAAGCAAACTGTGACATAAAGATGAGGTACTAAAATGACAACTGTTCTGGCATTGGTGCTGTATGACTATCAATGCTGAAGAAAAATCTGTATGGAAACAGCAGCCCCAGCACTGCAAACAGCACTGTTGGGATTCCCACTGTCTGCCTCCCTATGCCTAACAGAAGTGCCCTCCACCTTGGTGAAATTAAAAAGCTTTCCAGGCTAGCTTTTCACTAGGTCGGTGAAATAAAAAGGATTCTGCGGACAGCTTTCTCTGCAAAGCAGAAAACATTAGTAGAGCACATGAAACGGGGAAAGAGCTGGAGGCTCACATAGACTGGTCATTGTGTAGCTCACAGCATCCAGCAGCTCAAGCTGCAGCAGCAGCAGACACTGTGGTTGGAAAGAACAGAAGGACCAATCCCAAATCCATCCTTCCCAAATTATGCCCTGAAGTCTGCAAAGCCACACTATGAATGATGGTGGGGCCGTCTCTCCTGCCTGGCCTCCTGTCTCAGCTGTTCGACAGCCTGGTACAGGCAGTCCTGCTCACCCAGGGGGGAGGTGGCACATAAACAGCAGCTCAGTGAAACAGATCTCATCAATGCTGGGCTTCATCACGACACCCTGGTCATTAACAGCCCAGTGCTTTATTTTTGTTTGTTTGTTTGTTTGTTTGTTTCTAGCCTGTACATTATTTGTACTCCCACTTGCTCCATCTCTCATCACCACAGGGGTTAAACTGTCCCAGCAGGCCACAAGCCTCCCTCTCCACACTGCACAGATTCAGACCTTCTGCTGCAGACACAACCCCACACATTACAAAATAAATGCCTTTTCTTGAGCTCTATTAACTGATTTTGAGAAAGAGCAAAGAAACAGTTGAAAAAACAGTGACGTATGTGATCAAAGCACTGGGGCAACCCACTTGGAAAAAGCTGCTTATTAATTATTCCTAGAGTGAGTTAGAGGTAAAGAAACAGCAGTACACAAAAAACAGCCCTTCCCTTTTGATCCCTACTGTTTTAAAGCATGTGTGGTCTTTCTTTTTCACAACCCCAATGGTTTAGTACTTCAGGTACCACCAGGTCATTTCTATTTATGGAGATCAAAAATCTCACCCCTAGGTTGCAAGAGTGGAGGACAAAACAGAACCTCAAGAGAGGCTGGTCACCGAGTTCTGGGCCTGGAGGCTACTTTCCCTTCACTGCAGGTCCTTGCAGTCCCAAAGTAACCCAACAACTGCTGCTGTCTAGGCACAAGGGGAGGAGGAGAGGGGTGCAGTGGGAAGGATGAAGATTGCTATCTCCAGCAGCAAGTTAGTCTTGCATATTCATTCCCAGCAGCAGCTGGAAAACACACTACACAGGGTACAAAGGGGAAAACAGGCACTAATCTTGTCACTTGATATCTTAAACTAAATAACATTAAAAACAGGTCATTCTTCTTCCCCAGGCTTTGATCAGATTGACTCCACTGATGACTCCAAGACCGATTTCTAGTCAAGTCACTAGACTGATATTTGGGCTCGTGTTCTTTCTGACTCTTGGCTATGCAGCTGCAGATGGGAACATGTGTCCTGCAAGCTTAGAAGCAGAGCAAATTCAGTTAGCTGCACTTTCTCGACAAAAGGTCATAATACTGTTTCTTTGTTTTGAGTACCTCAGCTCCCAAAAGGAGTTAAGCTACGTTGTCTCTGTTTTGCTCCGTCCCTTCACTTTTGGCTCAGAGTTCTGGGTTCCTCCAGAGCAAAATCCCAGTTCCAAATCAGAAATGCTGCTGTGGGTGGGCCATGACTGTATCTGCCCTTATGTTTCTGATTCTGTGGGGAGCATTTCGTCAGTGCATGTAGCTGCCTCAAAAATAGTTTTGACTATCCAGGCTGAGAGGAGAAAGGTTTGACTTCCAGTCAAAATGAGGGTCTTGTGATCCAAAAGGACTGTTCTTGGGGGCCTGCCAAATCAGCAAATGATCTGCTATAAAGCATTGAGACAGACTTGGCTGCACAGGCAGGCAGCACAGTCATTCATTGAAAGCTGGAGACACACTCCATTGCAGCAGGGAGACCAATCAGCGCAAGGATGAATGGTTAGGAATCAATGCCACCAGCATTCTTGAGGAAACTGGGCTTTATGTGGAGCAGCAGGTTCCAGTTCCTAGAAACTGCAGGGATGTAACTGATGGTTTTGTACCATTTTGCTGGTGTTCTGCCCAATAGTTGTGTCCTCCCTCTGGCTGTACAGCAGAACAGAGATCAGATTTAACTCCGCTTTCATTCACATCTGGGATTCCCTGCTGAGAAGTTGCCTTCTTGGGGCATCACTTGGCCAAAATCATCTTTCTTCAAAAGTGCTGCCTTTTCCTCAGGTGTTACAGGAAGGGAGCAGGAACGCCACCACCAGCACCAGAGGAGCTGCATGGGCACTCACCTGCTGCCTGAGCAGGCACAAACAGCATGGTGCAGAGAAGGCAGAAGGTGGCAGCTCAGGACAGCAAGAACAAACTGATTATAAACAAGATTTGTAATGCAACATAGCCCTGACAGGGGCCTGGCTTTGCCTTCCAACACCAGGAAGTTCTTCCACAGGACGTTATCCATAATACACTAAAAGGATCAAGTCCAAACTACGCATTCTAAAATATCACGACACACTTATGCACTTTAAGTTAGATATTTAAAAGAGGAATTTGCAGCTATTATAAATATAGCAAATAGCACGCTTGGGAAGATGAAACTCAGAAAGGCTGTGATCAAAGGTTAGCTTGACACATTAAAACAAGCCTCACTCTTACCCCTTGGTCCTGTATATAAGCAGATAGTAAAATGTGGTTATTGAACCATGCCAAGGTATGAAAATAAGATTGTCACATCTCAGTTAGTCACCTCTCCTTTTGCTACAGAAGCTGCCTGAATTCCTTGCCAGAGATACACACACAAACATAGCAGACTTCTGTCTTCCTCTGAGCAACAAGACAGCTCAGCTGGCTGCTACTGCAGCATCCAGAAACTCCTGAAAGGCAAGGGCATTAGTGGGGCCTGTTTGTGACAAGGGGTGCAGAGAAGCAGAGGGAAAGCTGCAGACGGGAGCTGGCAGCTGAACTAAGCAGACTCTGCAATGCTGTTCTTTGGTGCTCTCAAAAGGTGCTGCCCCTTTCTCAGTTCAGTCTCTGCTCCCATTTCTCAGATGACCCTTGGCTGACTTGGAGAAGCAATGCCTTCTCAGACATTCTCGTGCAGATTTAAAGCACTTCCCCCCCATCTGAAGGAAAATCATCAACTTAAGCATCTGCCAGCTGAGATGGCGTCTCTCTTTGGATGCATTTCAGACTGAGCTGCCACAGCTGTGCAGCACAGCACACACTGGCAAACACTTATCTGCTGCTGAGAGAGCCACAGCCAAGTATGGAAACATCAGCAGGCTCAGGGCCACACACCAGACCAAGGTGTCTTACAATGTAAGTGGCCAACGTGCCAGACAGTGTTTTACATTGTAAGTGGTCTGTGGGCTAGCATTCAAAAAATAACCTTGACTTTTTCTTATCCAGGTGGGAAGCATCAATGACCTCCAGAAGAGAGCACATTTTGTAGGAAAAAAAGAAGAGTTAGTCAGAGAATCCAGTTAGCCCAGTCTGTGCCTGTTCCATCTTTCAGTCTGGGCTTTGTGAGAGAAACAGGCTGCTAGGCTCAGTTCTTTTATTCTCTCTATGCCTCAGACAAGGTCAGCCTTGCAAGCTGATTGTATCCCACCTTGCCTTCTGCCTTTACAACCACTCTGAGCAGAAGTCCCCTGTGATAATGTTGTCTTTTACGAGTTCTGTCTTGACAATCTCATTTCAGGCAAGAGTATCGCCCATGGACTGGAACAAAACCATCCAAGCCTATAAAGTCAAAACAAGGCTTCATTATCCCAGAAGATCATTTTGTTCAAGAGACAAGCTACAAGGCAGACTTTAAGGTAATTAGTAGTTTTTAAAAACCCTAAAGTCAATGTGAATAATGCCCAAAGTGCACATCAGAAACTCCTCATATTTGATCGCTGTGGTGCATGTAGGATAAAGCCACATCCTTGTTAACAACTGTTTTGTCATTACCCATTTGGTAATGTGGCCATCAGAAACTCATGCTAGACAATGTCATACTGTAACTGATCATAATTCAACCCAAGACAAAGATTTTAAACTGCATGACAGAAAGTTCAAGATTTACGATTCCCTCAGTTGCATACCATATGTACAAGGTGTGTGTGATCACCTCTCTGTGTGTAGGATGCCACTAACACCTCCTGCACTAACTTGCAGCAGTCAGTGGGGACTAGCACTAGGGTTGCAGAGTGAGACTTGGCCTCTGGGCACAGGTGTTTGCCTGGGAATCTTTGCAGATCACTGCCTAAGGAACAGCACCTGCCCAGGTAGCACAAAACACCCCCTTGGTTGGTGTGGGCAGAAGCTGCCCCAATATGAATGCCAAGGAGGACATGGCTGTGATGAACACAGAAGCTGCACAGCTCTGAGACTTCCTTGGGATTTTCCCGTGAGTTTCTACAGTTTCTTCTATGAGTTTCTCTATATCAACAAAGATCATTTTCTTGTTGTGAAATACATGTACTGTTGAAAATCCCATGAGGAAACATTCTGTGCTCAGCATTTTCCCTGACAGGGCCCCTTACACTCCCCATCCCCAGAAGAAAGTAAAGTGCACACTGACAAGGCCCTGTTTTAGCTACTTTTTGCATTAGACCACCAAAGAGAACAGCACCTCCCAGCCAACCACAGGAATTGTTCACAGGCAGCACTGAATGACTCAGAATGCAGTGCCAGGGTTGGGGCTGAACTCCCCAGCAAGTATGCTGTGCCAGTAGAGGTTACAGAAGCTACTCCAGGGCCACATGTGAAAAGTAAATCTTTGCCTTGGAGGAGACAAGGAAGAAGTGTTTAATCAGCAGACAGTCAAGTGCCTCCTCCGCAGAGGATTGCTGGCACACTGCTGCGACAAGGCTCATGATGGGTATAGCCAGCTCTGCTGAAAGTGGGACAGGGACCTCAGGCAAAACAGAATTTGCAAACCTTACCAAAACTTCCTCCTTGCTCTGAATAGTCTAGGCTGTTTGCTGAGGTGCAGTGATGAGGATAGACCTTACATTTAACCCCTTAACCTTGTATTTTACCCTTGTTAATTTAATTTTGCATTTTGATCCTAGGGAGTAAAAATACAGTGTTTTCCAATTTGTCAGATAGGATGCAAAGAAGGAGGTCCGAGATAAATCTCTGAAGGTCCCTATCCCAGTTCTTGTGGAAGGGAAAGAGAAGACTAGAATCCTAGACACAAACACATGGCTACCAAGGCCACTGCACTCTGAACCATGCAAGCAAAGGTCCCACATCCTGGAGCCCCAGAGCACCATCACAGTCTCTCTAACAGACAGCTTGGCAAAGCTGTAGTCAGGAATGAAGATGGTGCCAAGAAGCCACCAGTCCAGAGAGAAGTCAGATTGGTTCACACCTGGCCATTAGGATTTTCCCTCTCACCTGAAGCCCCTGGCTTTGCCAGACATGTGAGAATCAGGTTTATGGTATGTCCTGACAGCCTACATGTAGGACTCAGGCTGCTGGTTCTCCCCAGCCACTGAGCTGTGCATATGTTGTTTGTGGCACTGCACTTGTTCCTTAGTATGTCAGATGCATCGCCAGAGGAATGGAAAAATCAGAACAATGAAACAACATCAACCAGAGATCAATAGCTTTCCCTATACTCTCTCTGCCTGTTTTGCACTTCTTTCTCTGCTTGGATGGTGTCATCAGCATACCTAGCAGAGCTTTTGGAAGAACTCTTTCCTCTTTCATGTTTTATGGCCAGATTCACCCCGAGTCCTGGGCTGGATGCATATCTATGGCCAGTCCTATATAAAATCCTTTGAGTTTTCAGCATTAGGGATGACAGAAGCATCCAGGTGTCCTTCATGCTTCAGTACAACTACAGGGGCTACATATTGCATGAAATTCTGATTCCACAGACATCAGAGAAAGTAACCATTGTTATCTCTGCCTTTCCTCCAGGCATGAGAAGTTTACATCCTTACCCAAATCCTTGCAGTTTAACAGCCTGGCATGTCCAGTAATCAGTTTTCCCTCCTTTGAAACCTCCAGGTATGCACCTCTATTCACAGCAGACATGGACTGTGGCCCCATAAAGCATTACAATGGAACATTTTGATGGAGCCTGGATGGCATTCCCCAAAAGCTTAAGGACTAGACACACACCACTGTAATTCCTCTCACTTAAATCCAGCACCCATCCAGCTGTGAATTTGTTGTGATGCTTGTAGAGTGTTTGCTAGCATCACACATACCCCTGAATCACACTGCACAGCAAGACCAATCTCACTGATGCCCAGCCACGGGCTAACACCTGGGTATGGTTACAGGGAGAGCAGATAGATCCTCACAACACCCCAGCCCCCTCAAACTCTCTTGACAGTTGTATCCTGTGTCACACTAATGTGCTTTTCTCCCTTCCTTACCCCTCTAGATCCCAGAGGTGAAGACCAGGTTCTCCCCCAACCCTTCTGCTGTTTTCCAGGCACCATCACGGATCCTCAACGTGTGAACCTGGACCCTCCTCACACCCAGGCAGCTTAAACATGGAGTTTCTGTTAAGATGTATCACTATGCAATTTTCATGAGGAGTGTTAAGATCAAAGAACCGGTGTTATCAAAAGCAGCTCCAGTGATTAATGCACACACACTTTCTGTTAACACAACAAACTGCAAAGCACTTCGTTCAGAATTGGCAGAACACACTGCAAGGAGTGACCTAGATTTTCACAGGAGCAGGTTCATTACTATGCCAGCTGGCGTCACATTAGGAGATTGACTTTGGGCAGCAAAGGCAGGATTGTAGGCAACATCCCTAGTCAGAAATACACAGGGTAGGAGGGAAAACAGTCACAAGCAGGATGGATAATGAAAACCCAAACCAGTTTTATTTAGCAACACTCTCCAAGTAGGCCACTGAAAGACAGGGAGTAGTCTGGCTGACTTCTGAGCTTCTTGAGGGTTTTGGGAGTAGGACCTCAAATGGCATCACCAGAAAGCACAGCTTCAAAGGGGCTGGTCTGAACTTCCAAAGTTTTTTTAGAAGCTGGAGGAAGCCAATGTCATTGAACTCTAAAATAAATCTGGCACATGCAGTGTCTTGGGCCTTTAAGGCTGGGAAGCTGGATATTTCCAAAACTGGAGAGCTGATGCAGGAGCAGGAGAGGACTGAACTCCAGGAGACAGCCCTGACAGCAGTGCACCAGACTGTTTTGGAGTGCATGGATACAGCCAGGCACCCACCAGACTCCTCCAGAGGATCTAAGATACTTACATAACTTGTATAGCTGTTAGGGTGACTGTAAATATTGTACATGGATTTTACCTAAAGCAATTTGTGATCCTTTAATGAAAAGGATATGCTTATACTTTTAATAAATGTTAACTCTTTGCATATGCAAGGTGGAAAATATTGCCTTGATATTCCTAAATTATTGCCTGTATATTGGTAATGCTAATGCTAGGAACAACCACAAGCGAATGTTACTTAGATATTCTTCTTAAAGAAAAATGTAATGTAGAATGTAAGCCATCTGTCATTTTTAAGATAGGCCGTTTCAAGTGTCATTGTTCTGAAGCTGATTTTTTTAGACTGATGCGCATTTAACTTTTGCTGAGGTATGTGTTTTAAGAAACCATTTTTTTAGCCTTTGTTCATCGAGACTTTACAATTTCTATTTCGATAACTTATGCAATATAATTAGTCTACTGCTTATTTAATGGATTTACTAATTATTTTGGAAAAAGAAATGTAAAAACTTTTACTTTGTGTTTGCAACACATGTGTGTTGTCCAGAACAAGGGAAACTATTCTCAGACTTGAACAGTTATCAGATACACTCATTCATCTGTAATAAAATGGGCTTTTACACAGGAGGATTTTTTCTTAACCTTCTTACTATCTGAAGTCTAAGACAAATTTAATGAACTTCAGGGATTCTGCTAAAATGTATGCATTGCTGATAATTCCCATAAGAACAAATTCTGAGCTGTTGGCATGTGAATTGTACTTGCAATACATACAGACAGCATTTTCTCACTGCATTATGTGAGAATTTAATGGTGCCATCCCTGTTCTCTATAGTGGGACCGAACACAACCAACAGAATAGGGAGTACTTGCAGTAAGCTGCATTTAGCTGGGACAAGGGATGGCTCTTCCCACACTCATTCTTGGAGAAACCTGCAGTAATCCCAGTGCTTGCCAAAATAATTTTCAGGAAATTCATTTGAAGCATTCAAACTGTGCTAAAAGAAGTTATGCATGTTAGATGTTTCTAAGAATTCAATCTGCTTGTTTAATCTCTTTATAATGTTTTTAGCAGTTTTGTTCAAACAATATAACTTCGTTTCAATCCTGGACTTTATTAACAGCAAGGAAAAAAAAAAAAGGAAAAAGGAAATTGTCTACTATCTCTTCTTATTTGACTGTATTTCTTAAAAATATGACCCAGGGTTTAAACAAATTGGTAATATAATAAGCTTGTATTTTATCAAATGGATTTGATTTAATTTAATAAATTAAAATGTATTTTGGCTATTGGTTCTCTCGTGTATTTTTGTTGTTGTAAAATACAACCCTTAAGTATTCAACCTTGCAGTACAGTTTGTCACTGCATGACATCAGGGCACACTGGACACCAAACAAGGCATCGAGGATGCATTCAGAGCCATCAGCAGTCAATTCCTTACCCTTGGAGCTTTCCCCCAGGCACAGCCCCCAGCAAGGACAGCTTGAAGGCACACTCTGAGCTGTGGCTCAGCTGCATTCCCTGTGAAATGTAGAGGTTTGATCCACTTTGAATTAGATGCCATGCTCTGCAGATTCTTTCTGCAGTTCCCACACTGTGCCCTGTTAAGTTCCACCTCAGTTTCACTCTGCCATCTCACATAGATCACAGGAAAAGGTGATAGCATTGAATGTTAAAAGAGACCACTGCTTTACAGTTATTCCCAAGAACATTTCAGTCAGTAAAAGTGCTGAAGATACAACCAGCTTCCCTAGACAGTGCAATAGCTCTTCCAGCTATGCCTCAAAAGACTTCCAGGAGAAAGCCAAAGGCTCCCAAGCTGCTGCTCAATGTACATGAGCAATGAACAGAAGGAAAAGTGAGCAGGTACTTACCACTGTAAGGTCTAGGGTGATGCCACTGGCTGTCAATATCTGCCACTTACCTGATTTTGTGTGAAAAAATGCCTACCTCAGACAAATTGAAAGGTATCACATGAAATTCCTCTGAAGAAGTCAAATCTACATGAGTTTTGCCAGCTCCAGGGATTCGTGATGCCAAAATTGCTTCCAACACTGCTCTCACACTAGTATTTGTCTTCCCAATTGCTCTGGGCCCATGTCCAAGTCCCTCAAGGATTTTCGACTGTGAATTACACTGCAAATAAGGGTTATTTGACACATAAAGAAACATCCTTTAAAAAGGGTTTACACCTGTAACTTTAGAATTTACTACCTCTAGGGTGACACTGAACCTGCTTGTTTTGTTTAATCCTGCTGACACCTGGGCTGTTGGGATGCTGAAGGTGAGTTTTGTGGCAGGGAGCAGTGAATACCTGCACTGCCACAGGCTCAACGTAAGCTTTGGTGTGGGAAATACACCATTGCTCAGGAGAGTTGTTATGAACTTGCAAAATTCACAAGCAGCACATTTCTGATTTGCTTGCTTTCATAAACTGCACATTTTTCTCTGCATTGCGCTAATTTCTTTGAGAGCGAACAATCAGATGCAAACCTACACCTCAGTCATACCATTTCCTCTACCTGGGCCACTGCGGTAGTGTCTGATCTTAAGGACCAACCTGGTTTGCCACAAAGGGATTGCTGGTGCCATGCAGCCCAGAAAGGCTGTGTTTACTTCCAGGGCAGGAGGCACTTCTGTGGCGTTTAGCACTAACACGGTGATCTGCAGCATTTCCAAAACAACGGCGCGTTAGTCTGTTCACAGACAGTCTGGGCTCCTCCCCACAGGGCAGGGAGTACACAGAAGTTTAGTAAGTTCGCTTACTCTTTCGGTTCCCGTCCGTGTCAATTGCCGGTGCCCAGCACTGGCAGGGGGTGGTGGGGAGGGAGCTGTGGAGGGTCTCCATCAGGGGTCTCTGAGGGGAATCTCTGTTGGAGGGGTCTCATGAGGGGGTGTCTGAGGGGAATCTCTGTTGAAGGGGTCTTTGTGAGGGAGTCTCTGAAGGGAAGGAGCACTGGAGGGGGGTGTCTCTGTGAGGGGGTGTCCGCTCAGTGCCGAACACCGCCGGTTCCCGCCACCACCGGGCAGCTGGGGGCGCCGAAGCCGTCGGAGGAGCCGGGACCGGCCTGAGGGAGGGAGGAGGCAACAGCAGTGTAGGACTGAAGACACCAGAAAAGAAGTCGGGGGGAAAACATTTTGGTTTTTTGGGGGGCTTTTCCCCCGTTTTTTTAGGGGCGGGGGTTGGCGTTTTGTTGTTTTTTTTTTTTTTTTTGTCTTTGCCTCTCACCATCCATTTTCTATTTGGCAAAAAGTTCAACTAATTTTCCCCAAGTCGAGCCTGTTTTGCCTATGGCAGTAACCAGTACACGTCTCTGTTTTGATCTACTGACTTTGTTGATCTGCCCAGGGCAGTGGTGGCATTCCCATGTGATGGCATTTAAAAGACCCATACTGTGGCACTTGTGGAAATGGTTAACAGTGGGTTTGGCAGCCACTACTGGACTCGGTGACCTTAGAGGTGTGAAAAATGCATATTTTATGATTGGCTTTTCGCAATAGTTACAATGAATAATATATGTGTAATGTTGGAAAGTTATGCTGTATTAATTCTCTCAAGTAGTGCATTGAATGTATTTTTAGGTTATAACACAATGTTAAAATAGAAACTATACTGTGTAAGATACTTTTTAACTAGCTCAAGAAAAAGATGAGATAATCAAGGAATTCTTTGCACAAAGATAACAATTACAGAAATCCCTAAATTTTCGAGAGGAATTTATGGCTTTCCTTATCAACAGAAAACAACTTCTTCAAGCCTGACTTAGATTCGAAGGCACCTGGGAATTAACAGAAACTTTTTGACAAGTACCAGACGAATTTCTTGTTTTAAATAAAATATATGCATAATCATGAAGTGTTTTGTATATGCAACAGGCTATTGCTTTTAAGGTTATTCCTTTGTTCACAAGGCATGCTTGTCGTGGCTTAAGTGCCCGAGAGCATCTGGACATCCGTAATTCTTTGCTTTTTATTGTCTTGTAATTGTCCTAACTCTAAATTTTTATTACTCTAATTGTATTACTATTTTTATAACCATTTTATTATTATTAAACTTTAAAAATTTAAAAAACCAAGTGATTGGCTTTTTTTCAGAGGTGTTTTCCAAACTCAGTGATTCTGTGGTACATTATCGTGACCCACATAAGACATGTTACTTTCTCCGGAGTTCTGAAGGGGAGTGAGAGCGGCTGGGTGGGCATCTGGCAGCTGGGCCAACCTCAACCCACCTTACTTTTCAAAAGTCTTCCACACAAACCAATGACTTGCTATTTAAGCAGGCTGCTCTGGAAGACGAAAGGTTGGAGGAGCTCAGCTCCTGGCTTCCCCTCCCCCAGCTTCCAAAACCAGGAGCTTTTTAAAATAACTAGAAAAGGGGAAATTTACCTTTTCCTTCAGATCAATTCCTCTGCATAAGAATCCAGAACTAATTATGACATTCTGAATACACAGAGTACAAAAATATCTGTGGATCTGGAGAAACTTTGAGTGACAGGTGACAGTCAAGACAATCTCAGCACAGCTAATAAAAGAATTTATTGTAAACATATGTATATTACACAATTATACAGTATAATACAGATAACATGAAGGATTTAAACACTCAGCATTACAAATAGGGCAATATTCAAAAAGAGATCTTTAACTCCTCAGAAAGCCAGAGAAATATACCGTAACATTTCAACACACTGCACCTGTAGCATTCCACAAATACCTGAAGGGATGTGTGAAATTCCACAACCTCTATCTTATCTCCAATCAATTCCCACAGGAACTTCTCACCAACAAATTTTTCTCCCACCACTATTCAAAATGCAAAGAACTTGTTGCAAACATTTCCTACATCTGAAGAACTAACCAAATGTGTCATTTTCTATCTGCTTTTAACAGTTTATTTTTCTTCAGCAAACTTTATATACTAATATAGCATCTCCTAGGAGAATAACCTGTGGTTGCTCAGAAATGTAGCAACAGATCTCCACTACAAGAACCCCATTAAGAATGAGAGGTTCCGTACCTGCCTGCTTGAGGGCCAGGTTCAGGACTTTTTCTGAAACTCCATCCCTCACAGAAAAGCAGAACACAGGCAAAGAAGCCACAATTAGCAAACAGATGCCCAAAGACGAGCTCCTGCATCCTCAAAAGCTGCTCTGGGTGTTACCAGAATCTCAGAAACAAAGCCTGCAAGAGGGAGGGGCTGGAAATGCATGTGTACAGAATCACAGAATATTTTGAGTTGGAAAGGACCCACAAGGATCACTGAGTCCAACTCCTGGCCCTGCACAGGTCACCCAGGTCACACCACATATCTGAGAGCGTTGTCCAAATGCTTCTGGAACTCAAACAGGTTTGGTGCTGTGCCCACTGCCCTAGGGAGCCTGTTCCAGTGCCCAGCCACCATCTGGGTGAAGAATCTTTTCCTGATATTCAACCTAAACCTCCTCTAACTCAGCTTCATGCCGTTCCCTTGGGTCCTGTCACTGGTGACGAGTGAGGAGACTAGTACCTGCCCCTTGGGAGGATGCTGAAGACCACAATGAGGTCTCCGCTCAGTCTCCTCCAGGCTGAACAGACCAAGTGACCTCAGCTGCTCCTCCCACAACTCACCCCCAGACTCTTCCCCCTCCTTGTGGCCCTCCTTTGGATGCTCTCGAGTAGCTTAATGTCTTTTTTTATATTGTGGCACCCAAAACTGCACACAGTACTCGAGGTCGTTGCAGATCATAGCATGACTAAGTTTGCCCACAAGGCTGTTCCCACAGAACCTGCAGGCTGTCGTGATAGCAGCAGGGATCTTGAAAATGCCCTTCTCTTTCATGAAGTGTACAGGGGTGCCTGAAAGCAGTACAGACCCCAAGTTCACTACAGCCTACAAAGCAGCGGGTCTGCAGTTCCCCAGCTACCTGGATTCCTCCCAAATCAATACTGAGCTGGAACGTAATCACTGCTGCTCAACTCCGTCACACTGACCTCAGCTGATAATGTCAGGGCTAAGCTGTGCCCTTTCCTTTCACAGGCAATCCTGCACTCAGCTCACCCGAACAAGCCAGGATTAGCTTTTGAATCCAGAGCATCTGTAATGTCCTTCCTAGGGGGCATTTAAGTCCTTCTCTAAATTCTGTTTGGATTTCATCCATTGGTCCCATTTCCTAGATTCAGGGTTCAGGTTCTGCCACTCTTTTATTCAACAGAACTGCAGCTCCCTGTTAGTTGTGATGAACTGAGAGGGGCTTTCCTGCACACCCCAGTTTTATTTAAGGTGGAGAAGACAGGTGGCATCCCATCTGAGGTACACAGTGCTTTCTTCAGTTTAACAACTGCATCAAACTTATACTACTCTCCTTCCAAGTCTGAAACCTCTAACTGAAGCATTTTTCACAGTTCCTGCACGCTAGTTACCCTTGCCTGAGTTCTAGCCCCAAAAAAGCACCAAAAAATAACATTCTGCTCCTACCCCAGGCCAAGAAAGATAACTGTAGTTTAATGTTTATAAAAGGCTTTGTATTGTCAAAGCACGGCACCAACAAGAGCAAGGCCTCAGTACACCCCTGTGAGGTAGGTATTCTGCTCCCCATGCTGAGATGGGGAAACTGAGGCACAGAGTGATTAAATCAAAGGCCATGCAGCAGATCAGAGACCCAGCTGAGATCAGCGCACTAGAGGTTCTGGCTGTTTGGCCCATGCTCCACCCATGACAGCACTGCCAGACAAAACAAGCATGCTGAAAGCACAACAGTCCCACAGGAGTCCCACCAACTTCACAATGGCTTGTTCACACTACCAGCAAGCACCCATGGGGCAGGACAAAGGGGTGGTGGATGTGGGGTGGTCAGGATGTTGTCAACGAAGCTTTCTTCAGCAAGGTGTTGATAGCCAGGCTCAGACATGTCTCCCTCACCAGTGGTGTCCCTGAGACAGTAAGTGCTGGGGTTAGCAGCAGAACAACTTCTTGCAGTCAAGACATCAGAGGATCTCCTCACAGCAAATCTTTGATTTTTCGATCCCACCAGGCCACTCTGTGTTGAACAGAACTTATGCCAAAGCAGTGCTGCTCCCACAGCACTTCACAGTTCAGGCTGATACTTGTTGAACACTGCTACAACATTAAGACGTGTACAACACCACTGGTCATCCGCCCTCCAGCACTCTGCAAACCTTCTGGCAGCCTGGGGAGGCGTTCGCTGGGCAAGCGACGCGTTTCAGCCAGCCCAAGCCCACAAACCCTGAATATCGCCTTTGTTCTTCTCCTTTCCCATGCAGGACAAGTGGTCAGTCAAATCTTCCCAAGCCTGATCATGGTTTGTTCATCTTATTCGAGGATCTGCCAGTCTACCCTTTCCAAGGTGACTAAGAAAGGTGGCACCTGACACCTCCTCTAGAGAGGCAAGGAATATGGTTAGGTGACACTTAGCTGAGTAAGCTGCTGACAAAACAACCCAGTTGTGTTCTCAGTCACACACATCATGCTCAGCAAGAAGGGCCAAATTTGCTGCTGCCATAAGCCTTCTGTTCTCCCAGGCCACCCATCTACTCAAATGGCCCACCTTAGAGCTGCCTTTGACTTTTCCCATATTCAGAGTGCCAAAGCAAGTGCCCTGCTCGCTGCATGGGAAAACCAACTCGTATGTAGACTGCATTAAAAAACATAATTTCTCATCTTAAAAACCAGTTCAGTCTCACCAGCAGAGCCGTCTCAGAGGGACCAGGCCTGTGGAGTCTCTCACAGCTAGCAACTTGATGCAAACTGACAATGTTTGTTCAGCCACTGAACATACACTTACCAAGTAAACACTGACATTTAACAACTTGATTTGGAACAGAGCATCATTGTGTTGCATTAAGGTGCATCTTTAATTGGAGGTAACAATCTAGTAGCCCAATGTTATAAATGTAATAGTGTCCTACAGAAATACTGGATTTGTCAGCCCAACTTCAGTCATAAATCCACCTTTCCTGTAGCACCTTCTCTGCTCTATTTCATTGCTCCTCATTTAGTATCTTCATATGTTTGTTTGTGAGGAAGTCAAGAAAAGGAATATTACAGATGGCTTTGTGAATATTCATCACTGTGATCTCTCTTGGAGTCCTGCAGGGAATGCATCAGAGATGCTATTATAATACACAAAAAAACCACATGTCCATAAAGCAGCAAGTCAAAAATAACAATCAAAGCAAAAAAAGGATTTAAGAGCAGGTGTTAGAGCAATGCAGGGAAAGCATTAAAATATCACAGCACAAAAAAGCCACTCAAATGACTGAAGAGAAACCTTTTGGGCACTGGAACAGGAAAATCAAGTACTAAAGTATGAATTCCTGAACTTGTATAGCATAATTTTTGTGTATGTACTTCTACATATAAGACGTACATGTTTTAATATTTATTTTAATATATTAGATAAATATTTATATATTGCATAGAAGTGAATATTTAAATGGAGCATTTTCTCATAGTGTTTCATTTTTTTTAAATCAATTCAAGCTATCCCAAATAGTGCTGCTGAACAGAAATCAAAATGTGGCTTAATCAACAGGTAATAAAAAAAATTCTTTACTGCTGAGGGTGGCGAGGCCCTGGCACAAGGTGCCCAGAGAAGCTGTGGCTGCCCCATCCCTGCAAGTGTCCAAGGTCAGGCTGGATGGGGCTTGGAGCAACCTGAGATAGTGGAAGGTGTCCCCGCACATGGCAGGGGGTGGAACACAAAGATCTTTAAGGCCCCTTCCAATCCAAATCATTTTATGATTCTATAAAAATCACTCAGCATCTGAGGCAGAAAAGTGTGTATCAGTAAAATAAAGAGATTATTTAGGTTAAGTTCTAGCAGGCCATGGCTAAGCTGTCTACACAGCAACCTGACATGGACAAGAGTGAGGTCCTTCCAGTGTGGCTCTGCAGAAACAGGTCATCTGCCTCTGAGGCACAGCAACACCAGAGAACCCTGCCTCAGTTTTTAATGTTTATGTTCCCATCCTTTCCCACTAGGGAGCCACAAAATGACAAACCCCTCTTAAGGCTTGGTTCTTCTGAGAGAACAGTCCATAAATTCCCTCGGTCTCGTGGTCTGAGCCACACAAAACCTGACTAAATTCCCGAAGCCATTCCACCCTCAATGCTGGTGTGAGTGGTGGCAAAGCAGCCCCGTGCTGTACCTGTTGTGAGGAGCTGTCTGGTATGCCACAGCGAGCGCTTGCCGTAGGATATCACTCATCAGCTGTTCAGTAGCCTGAGACAAGAGACAGCATGACAAAAAGAGCAAAGGAATTTGCTATTTGCTCAAGTATCAGTGTAGAAAATTTTGGCTGGCTTCAATCATCAAATGATCAGCACAGGGCAGTTCAAGACACCTGAGTAAGTTTTATTACTTAAGACATGAGTTTATTTAACAGAAAGAGATGCAGAGGTGCACAGAGCTCAGGATGCAACTGCCCAGCCTGCTTTCCCCCCAGACCTACAGAGCTGTACGTGCCTAGCAGGGTGGATCAAGCATTCCAGAGCCTGAACTTTCAAGAGCATTTCAGGACCCTTCCTCTCACACGCCAGAGCTGGTGTCATACATGGCAGACTGCAGATATTCTCCTGGGAGCCAGTACCTCTCCCTCTGGTCACCAGGCTTCTGTCAAGATACCCTCACAGGAACCTCCCAAAATGGGCAGCCATATGCCCAACACTTGGCTTAACCAAGATTTGGTCAAAAACTAATTAAGGCTCTTGGCTTTCTGTATTGGCTTTGGCTGTATTCAAGACCAGAAAAGAGGTTTCTGCAACGTTCAGTGAGGAAAGCTGGCATAACTCTACAGTTGTAATGGAGCAACCTGATGGCTACAATCTGTGTCTGTAAATGGATGTACTGTGGCAAGTAACAGGGAGCACAGCACAGGCATGAATATGAGTGCATGTGCCACCTGGAATCAAATAGATTTTGTAAAACTCATCTTCTGATAAGCTGCAGTCTGTATAAACAACCCCAAAAATCATCTTTGGCATGAAATACACCAGAGTGCTGCTAGAAATAATCTGTGTTGGCCTTCAGTCCAAACCCAAGAACTCCAGATCCCTGCTGTTCAAATTTTGGTGCAAAACCATTTCTCTGTTTTTCCAGAAGTGATTATGATAGAGAAATAGTTTCTCACACGTGGCAGAATTGTTACTCTCCACAGGAATTCAACAGTCTCCCAGCAGAGACAACCTGGACAAAGTAACTGAGGAGTATTTAGGAAAATATAGCTAACCTTGTAGAAAACAACCAAGCCTTACACAATCTGAAAGATTTCCACCCAATTCTGAAGGGAAGGACAAAGCAAGGGGTAATTTCAAAATCACAGAATGAGTCAGTATCTTCGTTGTGGTGAAAATTTGCAAATCACTATTCTGTGTCCAAGCCAACAGATCAGTTAAAAAACTGAAAACACAAGCAAAAGTGTATAGCCCTCTTTGGGCATCTATGGATCTATCTAGTCATGCAGAAAGACAGACTTTGATTTGATTAATGCATATTAATAAAGCTATTCCATCTTTTTTTTTTTTCTAATTGCTGAGTTAATAAATTACAGACAAGTTCTTCCTGTGAAGTAATTTCTTACCTTTAAAATCATATCTTCTATTACTGACGCATAAACATTCTTTTGTACCTCAGCAGGTTGAAAAGAAATCCCTATCTATAAAATAGAAGTGAGAAAAAAATAGTATATAAAAACCCACAACTCACATTGTACTAGAATTAGATAAGATTAACAGAAAAAAATCCCTATTAAAAAGGGTGGTTAAAAGAGAAGCAAGTAGACATACAGAACCCTCAGCCAGTATAATCTCAGCCTTAATTTTAAAAAAATCTGGGTAAATTTCTACTAGCACAGCTTGTAGAAATGCCTCTGAAAGTCAGAAGAAACAAGAGGAGGTTTTAGGTTTTGTTTCAGAAAGTCCACACAAAACCCAGGCTGCACTGAGTATCTTTGAGTTGAGAATGGAAGCTCCATTTTAAAACTGTACATAGCTTCAATCCATCTACTCATCAACTTTCCTGCACTCAGCTAGGCCACTGAAACCACTTTAAACAGTACTGCTAGCACAGGAGTTCCACCCCAAAAGAGTGTTTCATTCCTCAGTTCCACTCTCATTATGCCCATGCCTTTGTGACCTATGTAGAAAGAGACCAGACACACTGCAGAACCAAGGTTTTATCCCTTGGTGTCAGCAGCTGAGGTGGGGACAGGGATCCTTTCTTTCCCAACAACTGCTCCATGCAAACCCCTCTTGCTGCTCTGGTACAACCAAAAACACTCTTTCCTACAAGCCAAGTCAGTCTCCTGTTGTGCTGCCATGACAGAAAACCTCCCTCTCTCCTGCCCTAAACTGAATAGGAGGAAGAAATCCAAGCAGCAGAGAAGTTTGTGGAGTTTTACCACAACCTCTTTTCAGGAACTGCCATTACACAGCATTGTTCCATGCAACAAGTCCACAAGTCCACATCTTTTACATCATGGGACGGGAAGAATTCAGTGCTAGCGCTCCTCATCCCTCATTTATCCTTGCTTTTAGCCTTTCAAGATGATTTTTCTGTACTAAGCCCTGCAAAACAGCTAGTCTGAAGTGAGCTCCCAGCTGGCATTCTTCCTTTCCCCTGCCAGAACTGGCAGCTGCATGCCTTGAGTCAGAGGGTCCCATTTTTCCAGGGCATGTATAAAAAAATTTCATTTTAAAGTCCCGAGGCCTATATAAATGAAAGAAATTCAACTAAAGAACTGTAAGAGCACAAGCAACAACAGTCCTAATCAGCTTTATGATTCACTTATTACCTTCTCAGCAGTGTCCCTCACAAACTCTGATGCAGGCAAGGAAGCCATGTAGAACTTAATCTCTTCTTGTTTCTCCTCCTGTTCTTTCTTAATGTTTATTTTTAATGGTTCACTAAAGTTGAGAATATCTACTTCCTCTTCATGTTCTGGCTCTTGTTTCAGAAATTGCTGTAGTTCCTCCAGTTTTCGGCACAGCTCCTCACCACTGCTGTAAGATGAAGGGCACTCTGAAATAGAGGCAATCAATTAAACATATGATAGGTTGTGGAAAGCTGTTTATAAACAGATGCACACTCAAAATATGGTACGAAATTAAGGTAATTGCAAGTTATTTTTGTAGTGCCTACCAGATATAAGGATGAACAGAAATGCAAACAGTCATTGAGAGCCTTCTAATTATATCTTCATGACACTCATGCTTCTCTCCCACATCTGCTCCTACACCAATCAAGAAAGCTGCATTTCATACAAAACCAGGCTCATGTCAGTCTCCCAAACATTCTCACACAAGCTTTTTAAGCTTTTTGGCAACTGGCAAATCAGTCTGATACTCTTCAGCTTGCTTAGAGAAGTGGAGCTTTTACATGTAGGCTCCATGTAGTTCTAAATCATCTTTTACATTGTGATGAGCATCATCGTGCTTAAGAAAAAAAATCAGAAGACAGGTTCACAGTGCAATGGCAAAACAGAACCTCTTCTCTGCATGACTGACACAAGCCAGTCAAACCTTCAGTGCAAAGCTATGCAGTAAATAGATTCTACTCTTCAAAGACAAACACAAATACAGTGATTTAGACATAAATATTATAAGGTGGATATAGGCTTCCTTTCCACCTTCAACAACTGCAATGCAGGGCCAGACTTCACAACATATAATCAATTCCATACACTTCTGTGAAATACCTTAAATCCCTGTATGATCAGAACAGAAGAACATTCAGCTTTTGGAAAGGCATTATCTGAAGGTGAAACAAGAGAGCTCAACTGTGAAGAATGGATGAAATTAAAGATGTGACTTCAAAACATACTGAAATAAACTGAGGGGATCCTAGAGCTATGCTAGTGGAATAATGTAGCAGCTTTAATGCAAAGCATGAAGCTTCACATGAGCCAATTCACCTCACTTTTGGAGGTAAATGAACTCCCACTGAGTTCCACACTGCCACTGCCAGGTTTGGTTTTTTTTGTTCTCTACCTCAACTCATTCATAGTGTTTGCATGATAAGTCTTAACAGAGGCTAAGCATACCCAAGGGCAGAAATGTCATTACTCCTTATGCCTACTTTGTGTATCTACTTATAAAGGATTACACTGTGGAACAAGGATCATCTTTTGTGAGATTGATCTACACTGAGCCTCCAAGGGCCCCAAAGCACAATAAAAACCAAGAGAAGCCCCAGAAAAACATCAGGACCAATAGTGACAAAGGACAGCCCCACTTGTAGGCCTGCCCTTACCATCTCCAAGTTTTGTTATTCTGGAGTGAAATAAGTGAAAACAAAGAAAGTAAGAATCACCTTCCCAGATGTGCCTCTACAAAGGCATTTAACTATCAGTGCCTTTGGCAGAAAGGAGCTCCCAGTGCCTCCACACTCACCAGGCTCACTGTCTATCTGTGTCAGTACGTCCTCAATAGAGTCCTCCTCGTTCCGCAGGGTCTCAGGGTCAGGGGGAGTGTAGCCATGGCACCGACACCAGTGCACCACGTGCTTTGTTTTCAGGGGGGTGATACTGTGAAACCTGGGGTGCTTCTCTACGATTTCTTGGAGGATCTTTCTCACTGTCATTGCTCGTTGCCACTGTGACCAACCAAAGAGAAAGCTCATCACACTGGCTATAACATTTATGGTTAGCTTACAGCCCAGAACCATAATCCAGGTTGCAAGGCAAACAGAAAAGGAACATGATTTTCTCAGGAGTTAGAGTGACTTCTGACACGTCATTTAAACTTTATCATCCAGAAAAATAATCTCAAGAAAAGGGACACACATTTCCAGGGGCCTAGTCACATCTGTCTTGAAATGTTTCACCTCCCATGTAACACGAAAGATAGCATGGTGCAAGAATCCACTAGAGTGAAATGTGTTCTTAAAATTTGATTAAACTTTGGTTAAAATTTGGTGATCGTTTAAGCTGGCAACAGCAGAAGATCTACTTCAGTGTTAACATCTTCCCTGTAAAACTCCACAGCAAGATGGCAAAGCGATGAAGAAATACAGGGAAATTACAATACAAAAGGTCCAGGTCAACTGAAATATTTATCTTTGGTGAACTGACAGTCCATTTCAGCACTAGTACTGCTTATGTTAGATCCCTCAATTCTCATCCTACAGAATGCAGACACAATCCCATAACAAGATAGATAAAGTATACTGGGGAAAATTCTCTTGACTGCAACATGCCACAGAGTAGAGATGAGAATAAAGTACTACCAGTCTGAAAAAATGTATCGTTTTAAAATGCTTCAAAAACCATCTTACTATAAGTAAACTGAAAAATGACCTTCAGCATCCTTTCTGCTTGAGAAAGCCTGTGAACAATAAACTTCATCACTGTCTGAACACAAGTCAGTGCACCTCGCAGTAAGAAATGCTGCCACTTACAATAACAATTTATTCAGAAAACAAATCTGAAAACAACAAGGAAAGTTCCACAATTCAGAAATCCTTGTGCTTCTAGTGACTGCTTATGAAACATTAAAGGAGAGAATTACCTCGGCTGCCCTCCTCTTCCCAATGTTCCAGCTGTAATACTGTTCCACTGAACTGGCACAAAAAGAGCTTACATCCCCACCTACAAAAACACAAAATCAAAAACTCTATTAAATTTTCAGTAAGTGAAGTAAGATGCATTCTGGGTTTGATGTTCTTTATCAAAGAGGAAGAGGGAAATGCATTCCATGCTCACAGGCTCAATGACTGCAACCAACTCTTACAAATGCTGTGCTCTCTCCAAGAGAGACTGACACTGTTTTTGAACGCAAAACCAGCCTCTCTCCTGGTCATATACACAGAACCTGTAGCTATGTGCTGTTTTAAGCCTCTTTTCCCCCCCCAAAACTCTATTATGTAGACCTGTAAGTCTGCCTTACTACTCAAAGTCTTTTCCTTTGGATTTTTTTTTTCCAAACAAATTAAAACATGAAAATGAAACAACAGTGAGAAGGTTTCTTGGCAAAAGCACGAGAGCTGTATGTGATGAAAGCTTTCCTGTGCCTCTCAGTCCTTCTTTGCTGCCTCTGCTCTACCCCGACTCCAGGACCACTCCTTCAAAGTGCATTAGTTACCAGGGAAAGCTGATACATTTTCAGTTATGAACATGAGTAGAGGAATGAAATAATAAAGTACCATACAAGATTGAAATGTTTCTCTGCAAATTATCCCCTTATGTTTAAAAAAGAAGGCAAAAACCCCAATAACAAACACATTTCAGTGTCGAGCGATGTTACTGTATTTGCCAGCTTGATGAAATCCTAGTTTTAAATTTAAAAAAAGAAAAAAGAAAAAAGCAAATCCATTAAGGACAAACCAGGAAAAAGAAGACCTATTTGCAACCATTATGTGAAGAAATACAATCTATTTCTAATGAAAAAAAAAAAACATGAAAGATTTTAACTGCTAACAACATATTTGACTTTACTGGAAGAACCTAATTCTAAGCATCTTCAGAATAACCCCTGGGGTAAACTCTCTAGGATAAGGGCTTCATTTCATTCCACTCTTTAATAACTTCTGTGGCTACAGAGTATGCAAGGCATTCTGTTGATACACTGACAATACAAAGCAAAGCCTTTTCATTTACTGCTTACTTTTTTCAGCAATTAATGGAACCTTCTTCACTATTGCTGTTAAAAGCTGCTGGATGTTCTCCAAATATTCTATGCTGCAAGGGATAAAAAGAATCACAGTGAAGACTGCTGTTGGAAGCAATGAATCAGATGAAAAAGGTTTCAAAATCAGTGCATGGTTTAAAGTCTTTAGTCCGAAGGCATTATAAATAGCAGTGTGAGGATAAACTGTTACACCCCAAACCAGAGAAGGTATTTCAAACAACCTTGCTGAACAAACAAACAAAACCTCTTGCTGAAGTGTCCACATCTGAAGCTGCATTTGTCAGGCTGAAGAAACTGAAGACAGGCTCGGAGAAAATCCCTGCATTATCTCACAAGCTGCAACATTACCAGTGCAGGTTGTCCCCACAGGAAACATGGGAAACTTTGTGTTTATGGGACTTGACTTAACCAGACAGAGTCTATTAAACTGGCAGAAGCTGTATTTTCCAATAGTTATCTTATAACTAAGATAATTTTCAGTGTGTAGTGACTGAAGATTTATTCCTGTCTCTTACACACACTCTCCATCAGGGTAGTGTCTGCGGGAATACACTGAGACAACAAAACTTTACAAAACACAGAAACAGGGAAGTTGTAGAAATGAAGAGCAGGAAAGACGTCCTACACACTGCAAGAAATATGCAGAAAAATTCTGCAGTCTGAGTTCTGGTGAAAAAAAACTAACAAGTACTTGCAAAAGCATCACAAACAAGGCACTGGGTTTCACAGCATCCAGTGATCGAATACTCATTATTATTTAATTCTAATTCTGAAGCAAAGCAGCCCTCATACTAAGCAATTACACAGGTATATGAGCTTAACAAGACTTGCGATTCTAGAAGGTGAACAGTTCTACTTATTTCAGATGCCCCTTCTCAGAGCTGCATTTCACTGGGCAGTGTGACCTGACTAAGGACACGCAATGGCACGGGGACTTCTACAAGCAGAGGACAATAAAGAGATTTTAGCAGCATGTCATTTTAACAAAGTCCAAAACAACTGCAAATCTTCAAATATTTTTTTCCCTTTCATGAACCGTGCATACAAATCCATTCACAAATAAAACGTTGCAACACTGTCTGAAACAAATGCCACCCAAAAGGATTAGTACAGATACAGCAGTGTATGGGACAGATTTTATAATGTATTTCTAGGTCAAAGTAACACTACTGCACGCATCCCTAGAACCAACTCCATTTCCCCAGCACTTCAAAGATCAGAAATCCTTATAGAGAAATAAACAATTACTTGATAACGTAATTCCCAAGTTCAGAGCTCTCTTCTGTTTTAACTGCTGCTTGGCCTTCTTGGGTACCCACAGAACTGCAGTTTTGTCCTGTTGAATCAGGCTCCATCTTAACTTCAAAGAAACAAAACACATTTTAAGACAAAAAGTACAGCCAGTTTAATAAAAGTACCAGACAGTCTTGTGAGACTAAAGGTCTTACATAACATCCCTTCATTTATTGTTTGCATTCTCATTGCTAAGCATGAACAAATTTGACTTTCAATTTTGCTGAAAGAGACCTACCAGAACACATTCCCCCCACAAATCTCCACATGCTCACGTCTCATCCTTGTCAGAAACCTGCATAATCAATTGCTGCTGTTTTGCATATGACTGGCTGATCTAAACTGGCCTGGCCAGTATGCAAACAAAGAGCTGGATAGAAAGCTGGAAAGAAAGTTTTAACAAGAAGTGACATTTCAAAGTGACAACTTCTTTGAAGACATCACTGATTCTGACATGTGAACTTTCTCACGTCTAGGACAAACTCTAGTTAGACAGAAGCAGTGAGAGATGAGCTGAACCCAAATAAGCAGGCAGTCTGGTCAGGCAGTTGGGATGCAGAGATATGACAGTTGTGCCAGAACTGGACTTCAAGTGTGTCAACTCTGCCCCATGCTTTATTCTGGGAAGGATTGTGTGTATCTTTTCCCCACTGTGTGCACGTGCTGTCTGCATCTAGAGCTCCTTGAAAGGAACTTCCAGTGCATCTGGCTGAGAACAGCAGGATCTGGGGCTGAATACTTGCTGCTTTATGCAGTTCTGCAAATATGGACTGAAACAATGAATGTTTAAGGTACTCCTTGTAGCTTTCTAGAACATTCTCATTTTTCTCCATACTTGTCTACGCTGTGAGATTTGTTGAGAGGGAAGTCACTGTTAAACTCCTAGTTCCCAGGTGTCATTTTAACTTGATTCAAACTCTATTAATAATGGAAATAAAGGAACCCACAGTCATGGAGTCTACTTTAATAGTCAGGCCACTTGCATAAAGAAGTACCAGTTTTTTTTTTCTACTTGTCCTACTAAGAAATCCCTTTTTACCTTTGGCAATGGATGCCGTGGAGGGACTTGGGACAACTGTACTTGCTGCTGTGACTGCCGAAACTGCTGAAACTTTGCTGGTAGAAAGTGACTGTAGCACTAGAGATGAACAAAAAAAAAAAAAAAAAAAAAAGGGAGTGGGGCAACAAAGAAGGAAAAAAAAAATCAAATTTCATACACTTCAACAAATTAACATTTTCAGAAGCAACACACTCCTTTTGCAGCACAAAGTTTAGGGGTGAATTCCTTGCTACAATTTCTTCTATCTCTACTTCCACGGACCATGTATGCCAACAGTGACCAAGTGCTACCCTGTGTCAAAGGAGATTTTCAAACACCATGTGTCATCCTCCTCTGCCCTTTACCTTTGTTCATAGGCATGAGTATTGTCTGAACACCTCCAGAAGCTGTGTTTACACCGAGCTGTTTAAGCTGGCTGGGAACTGTCAGAACAGCCTGCTGTGGACTAGACTGATTTGAGTGGATTTTTAGCAACCCTGCAAGAAGAACGGAAGACAAAATGTTAAATAAAACACACCAATTAGTTTATCTCCAGCTACTTCTCTCCCTTTCTGCTTGAAGCAGGATGGCATGTAACCTAGCACTGCCACCCTCTTAACAAGTCACACTTGGGTGAGCTGTCAGGATGAGTTTCCACTGACAAAAGCGATGGCTCAAACGCTGTAGTGCTGCAATGCAGAGTGCATACATGCTGCACAGCACTCTGAAAGTTGTAAAGCAAATCTCCTCATTACCTAAGGAATATTAAGCAAAAGCTGATGTAAGAAACCTTTCAATTGAAGCAGGCTCAGCAGAGTGTAACACTCTTGTCAGGACCAGACCTTGTGCTCAAGGCTGTGGTAAGCCAGTGAACTACAGCTCTGTTGTACTCACACAGCTGCTCTCAGGGAGGTATCCCATTGCCACTCACCCCTCTGCAGTTCAGCTTAGCTGCATCCACTGCAGTCAGCAGGGCACAATCAACCCTGTTCCAACTGTGGGACAAGCCCAAGGCTGCTGTGCAGCAGGTCTGACAAAGGACACACCTGAACTGAGTGTTGCAAGTCTCTCTGCAACGTGCACTGAACACACTCATAAGGATGGCTAATCAGGCTGGGAAGTACATTAAACTGGAGACTGAACTAAATTAGACTGATTTTAGTCAAGGCCAAAAGAACAAGCAGAACATTCAGACATGAACAGCATTATCAATGGCAGCACTCAGTAACTTCAGGAGAAATCAGCACAACTCCAAGCTGTGCCACAGTCCCACAGATGAGGAGTGCCCATCACCTGTCTGCCAGCTCTCTCCTCCACAAGATGTCATCTCCCTGTGATAATACCCCAAGGCACCACAGCCAGCACTCTAACAGTGTGGTTTGGGCCTATGTCCCTCCTTTCTACTGGTAAACTGGATATTTTCCATGTAATTGTATTCAATCTGTAGCTTAACTTTTCTTCAGACTGTGGAAATTTAGCAGACTTCTATTTTAAAACATTGACAACAATAAACTTCTTAGTTTCACCATGACAATTTTGTAACTATGATTTGTTTTGACATTATTATTAGTAGCAGTAGTAGTAGTGAAACACAGCTGCACAAGTACTAAACATGCAAGTTCTGGTGAAGATGGTTTTTCTTGGTTTTTGAAGATGCCCAGCACTGGTCAGTTGGGCTTTCATCTCCACGCAAGAAGGCTCACCTAGTGCTACCCATTCCTTTGTGTGGGACACACTGATGTGGCAGGGTAGGACAGCAAGGGACCCAAGAGCAAAGCTGTTAAAAAGGGACCTTTTCAACAAACCCTATCAGCCTGGTGGGTGGGAGACACTGCTTGATACAAATCAAGGGGAAGTTTGAAATCCTTTTCAAAAAGTTGCCTTTAAAAGCACAAATGTTCAGAATTTTAACGGTTCTGAGTTTTGTTTTGTTATTACATTGAAATAACTGTTTTATAGCCAATGTTCCTTCAGAGACTCTTGAAGAAAGAGTTTTCCACCATGAAGTCAATGCCTTGGGTTATAAAAAAAACCCAAAACAAAATCTAGACAGCATTCTCACACGTAAATGAGAGTTTTAATCTGAAAGCTATACTAATGGCCAAGCCATACTAATGGCTTATTTCCTCAAAAAAAGCCCCACCTGGCTACTTTCCTTGCAAAGAGAAATACTGAATTGCTTCCTGCAGGATTCTGTCAGGCTTAGCAGTCTATGCTGCTTATTTTCAAGCTCTGGGTAAAATATACCCGTGAGAAAAGAGAAGTTTAAGTCTGAGTAGAGAGGAAACAAGAAGAGCTGCTTCAAAAAGACACTGTCAGATGAGCTCAGTGTCACATATTTTCTCTTTTCTGTATTTTTACTCTGCTTTCACTTCATAAGAAACCACTCCAAATGAACAGAACATGCCAGCAGGTAAATTAATCTAAACAAAAATTTCCAGTTTTAGCTCATAACTCTCAGACATGCTGTATTTGCCCTCCCTGACATGAAAGATTATGGAAATATAATAAAACTAAATAAGGAGAACTCCCCTCCACATAAGGGCAGCCCATTTTTATTACCTCATTTTTATTAACTTGAATGATCCAGATCCAGCCTAGTTTACTGTACTTAATGAATTCTGACTTTAAAGCCTCCAGTTCCGTCTAATCAACATATCTCTCCTTTTCAATCCCAACAGAGCAGATGCAAAGCCTCAGAGACAAATTCTGCTCATTCTCTGTGTACAGTGGAGTTTCACTTTCACAAACTAATCTAGTCTGTAGTACTGCTGGTATCATGATAGTGACACACTCTGCTCCTGACAGGCAAAATGCATCTTCTAGTGAAAACCTGGCATGAAAACTAAAATCCCTCTCCTATACCAAAGGGCAACTTGTGCTGTTATCTGTAACAGATACAGTCAATGCCAAAAGGATGCCAAATTACTAGAAATTTCCTTGGCTAAGCCAAAAGTTATGCTAGTAAGATGTTTTAGAAAGCATGACTTTCACACACTTGCAGATACAGGTGACTAAATTCTTCCATTTACAGTGAAGAGAGGTACAGAACTCACACCTGGATTCTAACTTTCTCTGGGAAAGGTGTGAAGGGAGTTTAATACCTGATACTGTAGCTTTTCCTGACACAGGTGTCGCTGTAGTCATCAAGGAAGCAACACTTACAACACTGGAAGTTGCAGTCTTATTCACTACTGATGAAGCAGCCTGGCTCTGGCTTACACATATTTGGTGCTGCTGTCCAGGTGTCTTTGCTGCAGGAGCTCCAGAAGATGATGAACTGGAAGCTGCATTATCTGTTTGCTGCATAAGAGGTAGAGAGGAATAACAAATCCTTTTTCATGTCACAGGTGGTTCAAAAATAAGCACAAGGTAATATAAGTAATAAAAGTAGCAAACCCAAATTTTTATCTGTCAGTTGTTGTTAGGAAGCAAGAGATTCTCGAGCTCATATCCAAAAGCCCACACACAATGATGGCACATACAGAATGGAGGCTGTGGCAGCATGGCAGCAACTCTCCACAGGCATTTGGGAGGCACAGATTAGGAACTCACAAAGAAACAGGCTCAGAGTGAATTCCACACTCTTCATTTTGCTGCCTCCTCCCCTCTCCATGCACTGCAGCTCCACTCCAGTAGACAGCCTGCATCAATTGGATCCATGGCTGCATCCACTCACAAGGGTATTCACTTTAGGAATGCAAACATTCTGTGTGCTGCCTCCCTCCATGCCAGAGCAGCCCCTTGCCAGGCTGCAGTGCCACAGCTGCCCTGGGTGGAGGGCAGTGCCAGCCTCTGCACGCAGGCAGGGCCAGCAGGCACTGCCAGCCCCTGGCAGCTGCTGCCAGCAGCTCGGGCACCGAGCACTGGGCAGGGCCTGCGCCCTCAGCAGCACCCAGGGGCTGCTTAGAGCTGCTTGGTGCAAGGAACAGCAGTCCCACCAGCAAGGTGAGAACGCCTACAGGGGAGAAAAGCAGTACAAGTCCTTTCCTGGGACTGTGGCAAGAGTGCAAGCACTGCATTAGAGAAGAATGGCAGTGCTGTTTCTCACCTGGGCCACCCCATTTGTGGGGAGGGCCACGGCAGGAGCAGCAGCTGTGGTGATGACACCCCCTGATACTCTCAGCACAGTGGTGCCAGGTTTGGAGAGCTGGGATGAGGCAGGCACTGATTTTATAGACCCATCTGATATTTTCACCAGTGATGTCTGTCCAGTGGATGTAGCCTTTGAGAAAGAATGCAGCATACGGAAAACAGAATATTAGTTAGGGTTTTACATTATTTTAAAAACACAAATCAAAATAGAATGACAACAACAAAACAAACAAGAGAAATGCTTTTTATATTATCAGGAAATATTTTCAAAATACTTTTAAAAAAATCAAATTCTGGCAATAATTGCTGGAACAAAATTATCACCTCAGAAATCAACTTCGTAAGTGTTGACTTTGCAAAGATATGTCTACCAATCTTGAATTTTGGATAAGTACTCTTAGGGCATTTGAATTTCATAGAGACTACTTGGTACTTTTTAAAAGAAGGATCTCTGAGAGGTACCAAACCCAAAGATTTTTAAGAGCTTTAGCAGGCCCATTTAGCAGACCCATTTCTGAAGTCCAAGAATTTAACTACATTTTTGCACCTGACTCTATTCACTTTTCCAATTCCATTTCACTAAGAAGCCCAGAGCCCATTTACAAAGCAGCAACCCCAAGCTTACACTGATTGCAAGCTGACTCCCTCTGAGGAGAGAAAGCTGGAAATCTGTAGTCTGATGAAAGTAAGCCTTTGTGTGCTTTCCTCATTGTGGTACAGCCAGCACCACAGTTGTACAAAATGCCACATCAAACCAACTACGAAAGGAAATGCTCTCAATAATATGTGGCTGTGGTTCCTGTACTTTATCTGACAAAACTAGTAAGAGAGAAACACAGCAGTTGCACATTACCTGTGTAAACAGAGCTGTTTTCTGTCCAGTTATCACTTTTAGGGCTTGTCCTTGTGTGGAAGATGCTCCAACTCCTACATTGCCCTGAACAACTGATGCTGGAGTCAGCTGCTTCCCAGAGCCCTGGGGTGAAGGCTGGCCAACCAGAAAGGTGCCCTGCTCCAAAAAGAAATCAGGGAGGTCAGCACTTTGAAACACAGTTAAGAGTCAACAGAAATCTAGGAGTGTCAATGAGAGATAAAAGCTTGTGGCTGTAATGTAGCCACAACATTTCATCTTTTGAAACAAAGCACTGCTAACTACACTGGATACTCCTGCACTAAGTGCTGGATGCAGCCTTCTTCCTGCAGAACACCTTCTAATGGAAGCAGAGCAGGAGAAAAGTCAAATAAGACCCAGACACCAGAGTCTCAGAACGTTTCACATTGTACAGAACCACAGGACATCCACCTAACAGCCCTGCAGCCTGAAATGCCAACATGCTTCCACTGAGATGTGCCGCTGACCTGGGGTGTCTGCTTCAGGATGTAGGATGTATAGGTGAGGTGCTGTGACAAGTTACTGCTTGTGTTTTGGGTTCCACCACCTCCTCCTCCTCCTCCTCCACTATTTGTAGAAGAACCAGACTGAAGACCTGTAACCAGAGGAAAAAACTTAACCCTTTGGTAACCAGACAGTGCCAACTACTAATGCATCCCTGTATATACAAGTACTTGAAAAGGTTTTGCCAGACTTTTGGTGCCACATGTTTTGCAGTCAAGTAATGCTATTATTCAGTAAAGAAGAGTTCAGCTATGCTGCTGTGCTCTCTTACAGCTCAGCTAATGCCATGAACAAGAGGAGCGACTGGGGAGATAAGGAGGGTTGGTGGACAAGCAAAGCTCATTTCAGGCTGTTTTGAACTTTCTATGAAATGAAAATGTTGTCCAACAAAAGAACAATCTTTTCATCACTCTTTTGCAGGTCGTGGGTCTGCAGCAAAAGCTCTGCTGCAGAGTGGAAACACTCTGAATCTCACTGGCTTCTTAATTTTAATTTCACTGGCTGTCAGTGCAATTTCGTTAACATAATAACAGATCATGGATACCAAGCAGTGGTAATTTGCAGTGACACTTTGATATTGCTCTGTCTCCAGAAGGAACAGCCTAAACAGTGACTTTTTGCAGTCTCTCATTAAGAAATAAGGGTAAAAAAAATATTTATGTCTGTCATAAACATCACAAGTATCTGATCTTCCTTGCTGCCAATGAGTTCATCAAAGTTGGATTGCCCCAGCTGCAGGTATTACACTGGGAGTTTCATTCATAGGTCTATTAACTAAAAAACCATTTCTGCACTGAGAGCACAGCAGGAAAAGCAGTTTCACTGAGAACAAAAGCCACTTGTGAGATCTCAGCCTTAAAAACCACTACATATGGGTTGTTGTGAACAAAGAAACCCTATCCCATTACTGATTTCCACAGTACCAGGATGCTTTCTAGCAAAAATGCCAAACATATTAATTATGTAGTGATTACATTATTTAACTCATTAGATTTCCCTGCAAGACTAACTAGCATTATTTGTGGCTCGCAGTATGGCTCCTTGGGGTATCAGCAGCAGTTTTCCTTTCCCAGAAGGGTTCTTGCTGTTGGTGGTGAGGTACAGCTTGGTGCCTGGTGGTAAGTTCGCCAAGTTTGCCAGGTTGGTGGCTGGTAACTGCAGTGTAGCCATCACTAGAAAGACAGAATAAAAAGGAATAAACCAGCTTCTTGCAGAAAGTAGTATGCACTGAAATCTGCACAGGATGGAAGTACTCAGTGGCATGCAACCAGCCCTCAGTAATCCCTACTTAGCTGCTCTAACTGCACATTAACCCCACCAACAATGCACAGCTGCATTTTTTAATAGGTCTGGGAAAAAAATCTCTCTGTGTGCAGTCCCACTTGCAGCTGCAGGTTGAAGCAGCACAGCCGTGGGGTCTGCAGCCTTCCTGCAGCCCCAGGCACCACACAGGGGGCTTCTGCCCATAATCCTGTACCTGTAAGCACTGGGGAAGACGTGGGGATGAAATAGGGACACTTTGGCTCTGGCTGGCTGGATTCATGGGGAAAGGACCATAATGCCAGGCCAAAATGTGAGACCTGGCTCCATGAAAGTCTACAAGGTCTCCTGCACATTCCCCAGCATATCCATCTGGTCTCCACTCCCAGAACACTGCATATTTTAAAGCACTTGTGCTGCCTATTCCCCCTTACAGATAATGAATTAACATTTTCTTTGTTATTAATCTCAGCCTGAATTTTCTGGACAGCTCTCTACTCACTTCCCAATTTTTCAATCACACAAAGTTATTTTGCAGTTGAATATATCATTATAGACCCATCACTAGCTGTTAACAGGATGTAAAATCACTCTACCTGAGCCTTGAGATGTACTTTTCAGAGCCCCTGTGGAAGAAACTTGTGCCTTGGTTATAGTCTGCACAGGTTGAGCCACAATTGTCCCTCCACCTCCACTCACAATGGCTTTGGCTACACCTTGAGTCACAACCTGCTTCGAGCCAACAGCCTTTGCCACCGAGGAGCTGGACTTTGCCACAAGGATCTGACCACCACTTATCGCCACCGCTTGTTTCACCGTCGACTGCAGCGCAGAACCAACGGGAACACCAACAACCTGCAACAAACAGGGATGGGATGGGATGGGATGGGATGGGATGGGGCCCTAGTGGCCACAGCATCCTGGGAATCCTGGCTGCTACACCACCTCCATCTCCAGACATTTCAGGACGTGCCTGGTCACGAACAGAAGCTCTTCATTCAGGAACAAAATTAAATTGGGAAGAGGCCAATCCCAAGTAAAATGATGAACTTTTAAACCCAGTCAGGATCTCAGCGCACCCACAAAAGATTAAGTTCATTCAAATCACAGGGCAATTCCTTTTTTTCTCATTTATAAGCAATAGCTTAATTCCAGCTGAAGATAAAGCTTGCCTTGGTGAATTAAAGAGATGTAGAAATTTAGTTTCAACACATCCATGGGAACTGATTGGCTGGGAAAGCTACGGCCTCAAAGCAGAACCAACAAAGTGCTCCAATTTTATGTGTTAATGATAACTGCAGTGGAATATGAGTTTTTGCATACCTGCTGAAACAGGCAAGAAAGGTAGCAAAAAGAACAATGAAATGTTGCAAATGAAAATAAAGTATTTAGTTATGCAAACCTGGAAGTTCTGTATGTAATCTCCAGTGCCTGGCACATCATTTGACTCTGTCCACAATAGAAAGAGGCAAGAATGGAGACAATTTCTGACACATCTGTCATCTTGTCACTGCACTGTGCCTTCTCAGAAGCTATGTCACTCCTGTCAAAGCAAGACTGCATTGGCACAACTCCTACAGTAAAATGCTTGAGTTACCACTCAAGTAGGACTGCTTTCACCTAATCCTAACCTCTACCTTGCTCCCTATTTGTGTTGTTCTCTTATGTTGCAGGCGTGCACTCGTAGTAAAGAATTCACCTTCTCTTATGGAAAGATCTGGATGAGTTGCAGCAAGAGCTGCTGATGGCAGCCAGCGTTCTGTGTTGAGAGTCCAAAGGCACCTGCACCCCACTGTTGCAACAGTTTGGACAGAAGTGGGCAATGTCCATGTATACAATAAAATGCAACAGTGCCTGCTCAGCCTGCTCCCTTGCCAAGCACTACATGGAAGCAGGACACGAGCCACTCATGGAACCCAGCTACCTATGGTGCTGCCACCTGGGAGCGAGGCAGGAGCGACCCTGCTCCCATGGGAGAAGCACCAAGGGCTGCAGTAACACCATGAACCCAGCACCCCAGAGATGCCCAGGTGTCCCTTACCTTGGACTGCACTGTCCCCTCGCTGCTGCTCACGACGGGTTTCTGCGGTGACAGGGCCAGCATGTGGCTGCCCTTGACGGTGACATACTGCTGCACCGAGGGCTGCACCGTGCCTGCCGCTGGTGCCGCCACCTGCTGCGGCACCTCCCCGGGCTCCTGCTTGATTATCACCTGGGCAAGGGCAGCAAACAGTCACAAGGACAGCAAACACCTTGGATGCCTTAGGATTTTTGCTTTTATATTTTCCAAATCCTATACTGCATTAGTGCATAACTCCAAACTACATACAGAGTGTTAGTTACTCTCTTCACATTTTGGTCAGACAAAACAATCCCTCTGGGCCTGAGATCCAAGGACACCCTACAGCCTCAGGCCCCAAAAAGTATAAACAAAAGTGAACTGGGGGGAGCAAACTGGGGGTAAATGACTTCATTAGCTGAAGCTGTAGTTGGAGGACTAACCCCTGATATGTGAATGGACCAAACTTACAGCTGTCTGAAAAACTGGTGGCCATTGTCCACCTTGGGTGTAACCTCTGGGAGGTTTCTGACTGCCCAAGATAACCTGTTTGAAGGCCTTTAATAAATACCTAGCCTCAGTTCTAGGCAGCCCCTCCAAGGCATCCCCTTCAACCACTGAAGATCGCTGTGGAGCAGCCTGTCTGCAGGGAAGGGCAGGCACACTCTGAACTCAGATGTGGTGCTCACCACCACAGGGGCTCTAACTTGGCTCCAAGTGGGGGCTGCTCCCACACAGCACTGGGGTGGTGTGGCAAACTGACATAGTGACAAAGCAGTCCCCATTTTAGAGGTGGTCATGGAAATTACAGAGTCACAGCAACTGCTGGTAATGTTACAAGTACCACTCATCCTGACAAGGAAACTGGCCAGACCTGACTTCTTCAGATCCTGCATCTCCACACGGAGCCACAACACTTTAAAGTTTCAAATTCATGTTCTGAACTTGTTTTTTATTTTCTATCCTGGAATGTTACAACCAATAGCTAGAGACACTGTAAACGATTATAGCTGACATACACACATTCTCTTATGTATATGTTTTATGTTTCCTCTACATCTAACCTCTAAGGGCAGCGACACAAAAAAAGCCTCTTTAGGGTTTTTTTTCCTTTAGATTGTTGTAGGTAGTGTAACTGGTAGAAAGCATTCTTTCACCTTTACTTGGATCATCTAACATTGACAGAAACAATTTTATATTCCATGTGGTAGTATTTAAGGAAACACACTCAGAAGCAGCAACATCTGATATTCACAAATCACTGTTAAAATTTTTTAAGAAGCTCCTGACAGATTTATTGCAGTTTACTTCTACTGCATCCCATTAAAAATAGCTTTCAAAGTATCAGTCTGAACACAACAGCGATTCAAAAAAGAACCCCAGAAAGGACAGAAGAGGTGATAAAAGGCAAGATCCCAGGTACAGCAAAGCCACAGGGAAAGAAAAGAAAACAAGACACATTTTTGAGAGACGCTACAGAGCTCTTAGCAGCAAGATACATTGCTTCCTGTAAGAGTTTTACAAGCACTGAAGTTCCATGGTTTGTGGCACAAATCAGCATGAAATGGTGATTTCAGCCACTACTGGGCTGCCTGTCCCAGCACAAAAGTCAGGAAGGATACCTTTGTAAAAGCTCCCAGTCCTCCAGTGACCGATTTGGGGCTTTGCACCTTGGAATGACTCCCAATGGGACAAAGGGGTGGCATGGTGGCAAAAAGAGAATCCTCCTGCTGCAAATAAGAAGATATGGTGCAAAAAATCAGTGATACGTCCAATAAAAGAAATAAAACAAGTAACTGCTAATAAAGGGCAGAATGGACCATGTGGGTAGGCCAAATTACCCATGGAAATAGGATATTTCCAAAACTTTCTTAACATAACCCACAAAGCAAATTTTAGTTGGAAAGTTACATCTCCAACAGGTAACTGTTTCTTACCATGCAATACACAGGCAAAAAAAATCAACCCATGTTCTCTGATCAATTTTTTATATAAAAGTATTTCACTTAAAATTCAAATAGGCTGAGGGGGCATCTTATCAATGCATATGAATACCTGCTAGGAAGGTGTAATGAAGGCCAAGCCAGACAACACTCAATAGTATACCATGTAAGGACAGAGTCAATGGGCACAAATTGAAACTCAGGAAATGATAATGAAAACCTTGTTGTTGTTGATGGTGACCAAACAGAGCAACAGGTTGGTCGGAGAGGCTGGGGACTCTTCAGCCTTGAAGATACTCAAAACCCAATTGGACACAATCCCAAGGAACCTACTCTATTTGACCGTGCTTTGAGTTGGAGTGGTTGAGCTCCTGAGGTCTCTGCCAACCTCAATCATTTTGTGATTCTATACACAATCTCTGAGAGAGAAGTGTAAGAAGAAACAAGTTACAGAGGGGAAAATTCTTCTCTCAGAGGAGTTCATGCTCTCCTTTAACTGGAACGATGCAGTGGCACACAATCCTTCCAGAGAGAACTCACCATTTAGCAGGAACAACAAACATTAGGTAAAAAACATTTCATCATCTGCACCTGGCACCTCTGGGTCTGAGGCCAGCAGAGAAGTCAAGTGCATTTGAAGGAGTTTCTTACAGTGCAATTGCTCTCTTTTACAATCAATGTGAACCCCCAAAGCCATGGTTTTACAATCACTTGGCACATTCTTGGGTTGGATTATGAGCAGAAATCAGGTCCTGCAACTCCTGGCATCTTCCTTGTACTGACACACATGGCTGGAAACACTAGTTTTCACACAGGTTGGCTTCTGCTCTGGGCCACCACACAGCTGCACAACTGGTGGCAAATGGAAGGTGTGAAGACAAGGCTAGAAGCACAATCTGTCCTCTCCACTGCAGCTGCATTTGAGACTGGCTGCAGAAACACGGCCTGAAGTCATTAAAATAAACACAGAAAACTAGCACACAGTGAAGAGATGAAAAGTGGTGAGTTATGCACAACCTGTAATATCCCTCTGAACTATAAGGCACACTCTTCTCTTTAAAGAAACTCTAAAATTACAGCTTTTCCACCAACCAGAAGACATAAATCAAATTACATTTCTGTTTACAGAAGAATGATTTTTATGGGTTTTAAAAAATATCTTCAGTTTTTAATGTTGCCCTGGAAATACAGAATTCAGATGTTACTAATGATGTGTGCCTACTCTGACTCCTTGAAAACTTTTCAGAAAAAACTGTCTGACATCAGTGAAAAATAAAGAATAATGGACTACTTTCAACATAGTTAAGTGAAATCCATCTGAGCACACAGATTTTTAAAATCTGACTAGCCAGCTGCACACCTGACACTGAAAATGCCACTCCAAACTAACTGTTTCAGACAAGTCTGTAACACCTTTTCCCCAGCAGACACAGGAAACTTCTCAGCTCTAAATGTGATTTGCTCCCTGCAGGCTGACTGGCAAGCCTTCCTCCAGCATTTCCTGCTTTAATACTGAGGCTTGGTGACAGGGAAATGCTCCTGTTTCCAGCAGCACACCCACCAGCTACTTTCAGAGCCTCGGTGATGCCACTTCCCTGCCAGAAATATCATCCCTAGCACAAGATGAGGGAAAGATTTTATGTAAGACAGTTCAGCTCTGTACTTTTTGGGCTTTGCAGATCAGAAGCATGAACTGTATTTACTGCTGTTTGTTTACGCATCCAAATGTTACTCCACTGTTTACACAAACATTTTTCTAAATCCAGGCAGCTGTAAAACCACTACATGAGTTATTTTCAGGCTGCTTGGAACAGCTGCTGTACAAGAATAATGAACAGAGCGAAGGTTTTGAGGTAGGCATCTCTGGTTTCAGAAATTTTAATCATACTCTGGTTTAATCATACTCTGTGACTAACAAAGTGAAGAAGATCAAAGGCAGCTACAGAAAAGCTTTTTTGAAAGATCAAACATTTGGGGAACTATGCCCTCCATGGATTTCCTTGCAGAGAAGTAGAAGTGCCGTTAACAAATACACAGGCAAGCCTAGTTAGAGCTGCATGAAGTGACACTATCATCTTGTATAACCACCATGTTCTCCTATGGCTCCATCTGTTACACAGTAAACCTTCACACAGTGACAATCCAAGAACTTGCCTGAAGTGCAAAATTTTTAATGTTAAAAAGAAAGAAAGATGGACTTTAAAAGGGAAGCACACACTTAATGAGAACATTACCTTGACAGCTGAGGTGCCAAAACTGCTCCCATGGGTCTTTGACACAGGAGATCCAGTCCCGAGAGAGGCCTGACAGACGCTGCTCAGTTTGCTGGTCGGGCTCCCTGCACAGCAGGAAATAAAGCAAAGGCTGGGTGAGGGCTGGGAGCAGGGCCACTGCACACATGAAACCTCTTCTAACGAGGAACAGGGCATTTAATTTCATCTGCATTGTGCATCAGGTACACCAGCAGGAACCAACATGGGCACAAAATAGATCCACTACCAAATTTCCACCTGCAGGAAGCATGCCCCAGAGAAGGTGCTCTCCACTCACTGCTATGTGTGCTGCAAGCAAATGGTCAGGAACCTTCCTGGCTGGCTGAGGATATCAGCTACGGGTGCAACTATGTGAAATTAGGACAGGTGCAAGGTCCTCTGCTGCCCAGAAGCCCCCTGAACCTACACTAGCCTTGGATACTGGCATGGAGGAAGGCGTGGAGAGGAAAGGAAAAGAAAGGTCACAAAAGGAGGAAGACAAAGTGAGGAGTAACAAAAGCAAAGGACAGAGTGAGGAAGGTAAAGGAAGAAACAGAAACAAGGAGTGAAGGCAGAGAGTCACCTGTGGCAGATGCTCTCGCAAAATTATCAGACTGACACATGTGCCCCAAGCTGGACAAGGCTCCAGTGGTAAACTTGCCCTGCCTTATCAGTGTGTGCACAAGACTGCTCCTCAGCAGCCTCGTGACTGCTGCTGTTGGGCTGGTTTGGCAGTTTTGTTTGTTCAAGAGACACCAAAGCCACGGATTACACACATGAAAGCAAAAAACCAGTGTCTCATACAGTTGTACTACAATCCACACTTGAGTTTAGAAGTAAATGAGCAGCCATTTCTGAGAATAAGGCCTTTGGGAAGGCTGGCTTTCACAGAGTATGATGATCTCACCCCTTTTCTTAAATACAATCTGTAGCCTTATCAAAAGTGCCCCAGTGACTTTGTCTGTAATACACATTATGCTCAATCCAGCCTGGCTGCTGTTGCCAAAAAGTCAGTTCCACAGACCCTCCTGCACCCTCACACAGGGTCTGCTGATGAGGATTTCACAACAAAGTTGCTTGGGGAGGGGAGGGTATCAATTTTCTGCTCTGCCACTGATGTGATCTGACTCGTGCAGGATACAGGGGAGGCACAGCAGTGCAGGGAGGGAGAGGCAGCAAGCAGTCTCTGCCAGGTCACTCTGTGCATCTCCACTGTGGTGGGAAACTGCAGCTTTAACAATAACTGCACTTTAACTGCACTAACACTTGTACATCCCAACGATCTGGTGCCTCTGCACATCCTATCCATCCTATATACAAACCTCTATTAGAACCCAAAAGTTACCCAAACCATGATAAACCACTTAGGCAGAGAAGAGAGTCAGGCTTGAAGTGAAGAAACAGAAAATAAGAGGCAGAAATCCCCCAACCAATCAAAAAAAAAAACCCAATTAATCAAACCCTATTGGTGAAACAGCATCAGTGTTACCAAGGAAGCCCAAAACATACTTAAAAAAACTCAGATATTGCTACACAATTCCTACCAATTACCCTACCAATTCCCTCTGTGATGAAGTTAAAATGAACGTGACAGCTATGTTCCCTCAGATAAAGGGAGGAAGCATCAGTAAAAAGAATTTTTGTGCTTTCCAACCATGCCCAGCAAACAATTTGTGTTCCATGGATGCTGTACTCCCTCACTTGGCCCCGACATCCTGCTGAGATGCTGGGAAGCACACACATACACAAGTGTGTTTTGAAATAGACAGCAGTTCTTGGCCACATATCACAACAAATAAATGACTTCTGAGGGACCTTTCCTCCACCCCAACACAAACATTCCTCTATCCATCAGCTGTGTCCTGCAGTTCAGCCCTCCCTGTGATCCCTTTTTCACCACTGAGGGAATCCAGTAAAGAGGAATCCAAACCAGCTGGAGTTGGACCAGCTAGAAGCTGAGAGTAGTAACAAAATCCAGCATGGCTGTTCTCCTGGTAACCAGGATCTCTGCATTTCAACACATCCACTGTGCCCCACACTGGGACCTAAGACTGATCTGCCAGTCACTGCAACCTTTCCATGCTCTTTGCCACACCCACACCAGCACTGTCACCCAACCACCTCTGCACTCTTTCTGTCTAAAGCCGTACAACACGGTCTACATCACTTTCTCCCCTTCCCTTGTCACCTGAAAAGAACAGGCTCTCTTTGAAGAGGTGTCTGTGAATTGAGTTTGGCTTCACACTGTGCTGTTTCCTGCACAATGCTCAAGCCTGAGACACCCTCAGCCACGCACACAGGCCAGCTGTGCAAACCAACACCTTCCCCATTCTCTGCTGAGCACTTTCCATCTGCACGAGCTGAAACGCTGCAGTTGTACTGATCATTCTGAAGGGAGAACAAACCTGAACGGGTGACACTAAGCCACTGCCTTCTGTGGTCACACTACACACCTGTGCTTGTGGCTGCTGCTCCAACCATCTGTCCAGGCTTGTCCACAATAAGATAGGGGTTATTGAGGACTGAGCTGGCAGAGCCTTGCTTCATGTGCACCGGAGTGGACGTTGGGGTACGAGGTAGCGGAGATGGACTAGGGGTCGATATTGGAGAACCTTAAGAAAAAAAGTCCAATGCTTCTAGCTTGTAAACGTTGTCAGAACATAAAAACATGGCAATAGTAGTACTTTTGAAAATGGCTTAGAAAAGGAGCATTTTTTGAGGATGCATTTCCCAGCCTGAGTGAGGACACAGGACTTGGAGAAGAAAGAAGAGACAGAAGGAAAGGAAAAGGCACATAAAGCACTATGGCTCATACCTACTCTGGACATGCTCTGCTTACCAGAACAAGCAGGGCTCAAAGGGAACTTGAGAAGCCATCTGGTTCACCCCTGAATCCTGAGGGATATTAGCTACATCATTCTCACTGCCAAGACCAGTGCACCCCCAAAGAGATGGAGAAAGAGCTGAGCTGTCTCACCCTTGTGCAGCCCAAGGTACAGGCACTGAAGAGTGGGAACCAAGGAGTTCCCCTACAAAGGCTGTGTGGAACAGCCTCAGGCAGTAGCAACACCCAGGTCCCTCACTGCTCTGATCCCTTCACTGCTCTCACTACAGTGGAAACCCTGGAAATCAATCTGTAAAATGGGCAGCTTCTGGGTAACATGGGCAGGACAGAGAGAAACTAGAGAAGAAAAAAGCTGCATGAATAGGTAAACAAGAAATTCAGAGAAAAGGACTGGCAAGGAAGTGATCAGAGAAAAGAGACAGCAGCAAACACCAAGCTTCACCTGCATTTTAATCTACTTTCTTGGCAGTTATTGACAGAATATAAATGGTCATCAAATAAAATCCCCATGTCTTATGAACTGCTTTGAAATCTAAAATGGGTAACCCTTCTCAGCAGACAGCAGAACCTTTGAAAATGTTTAGCAGGGAAGCAGTTAAATAGCAAAGAACAACAAAGAACAGTCCAAGGACTTTAGGAAAGATAGGATGGCCCCCTAATTTCTGCTTTCTAGGAAGCTTTGGGAAAAGATCAAGAGAAGAGCTTATAAAGAAAGAATAAAGCACTTGGCAAGTGTTCAAGTGTAAATCAACCTGAATAAAGTTTTAGGATGTAAAGGAACAATATTGAAATTTAATTAAAAAACAAAAACAAAACAAAACAACAAACCAGACACACTTTAAGAAAATTATCTGGGAGCAGATCACTAGAAATCACATGAACTGATAGTTGGTGCTTCATCCTCTCCTCCCTAAACACCAGAAAATGAAAAGCTGCAACAGGTCACCTTGCAGCTTCACAGCATGTGCCATGGTGAGCTGTACACTAACACTTTCTGATGTAAAACATCATCCAGTGACTGGCATCACACCCAGGCAGGGAAGGGGCAACAAGTGAAATGAGCAAAGAAACACTTTGGCCATGTTTGGTTCAGAAGCTGTCACACTGCCCACTGCAGCCAGCTGGCAATTTGATCCAACACAAAGTGGACTTTTCGAAGACAAGACCAGAGCTGCTCCATCTGATGCAATATGGCAATCTCAAGAGGGTGTATTTGAGTCTGCAAGGTTAAAACTAATTATTTGCCCAGTAATCAAGGAAAAAAATTCTTCTTCATCCATCCCAGCTGTATGAAAGCAATGGGGAGAAGAATGGACTTTTCCCACATACAAAATATTCCACATGGAAGATGTGTTTTTGCCTGGGCCTTTCTGTGGATAGCAGCCCATTTCAAGACTTTCTATTTCACACTTAAAAGTGCTCAAGAACAGGGAGAGAACAGCTCTCATCCTGCTTTTCATTTGTTGTGAATCATTATTTTTTTTCATTGAACACTAAGTGTGCTTAGCTCCCTATTCTAGAGTTTCCTACTGTCTGATGCTCCAAGACTGGCAGAAAACCAAGGGAAGGACACAGAACAAGTCCAACTGGTTCACTCTCTTGTTCTCCAGGGGAGCCACTCGGGTAAGTAAACTAACATTCACCTGATACAATCTTGCAACTCATGGTGATAGGCTGGAAGGATTTTCCTGGTGACTCTGCAGGGCTTGGACTCTGACCTTGAGGCACTATTTTACAGCTAGCTGCAATGGGTTGAAAGGCTGAATTTCCATGAGAGCCAAAGGCAACTTTCTGTGTGGCTAACTTGGTGGGAGTCCGTTCTATCGCGGATGGCAGGGAATAAAACGCGGCATGTCTTTCGGTTTCAGCACTCCCAGAGAATCCTGATCAAAACAGGGAAAAGAACAGAAATACTTCTTAGGCTGACACATCTGATTCCTTACTTTGCTTCTCTACACACGCATAACCCAGGTATGACAAACATGTTCTTGAAGGAAGGAAGGAAAAAGCAACTGGTGGGAAGCATTGAACGGGGAGAAAGTGAGGGAGGGGATTACTCCTGCACAGGCCTGTTGGATCTGCTGGACAAGAAGAAAAAATGATGCCATGCACATCCTGTTCAGCTGTGGGAGGTGATCAGCCACTTCTTACACACTTCCTTGGAATGCCCTTCCACTGCCCAAAAGCTGCTGCTAGCTCCAAGAGTCCTTGGTTAGGGCTCCACAGGACCAAGGCTGGATCTCCTTTGCAGAGAATCTTGCAGTGCATTTTTTGGAGTAAGAGCCCAAGGAGACCAGAGACTGCCTTTTGAGCTGGGCTATGGAATCCACTTTATTTGGTGTTCAAGGACATCAATTAACCTGGAGCTGCTGACAGAAGCCACTGGCTGTCAGTGTAAAAAGGAGGTAGGTTTACTTCCTTCCTGTTGGCTGTAACACTGCCCACCTAAAGATGCTACAAATCTTCCTGTTTGAATAAAAAAAACCTATGTGTTTAAAATTTGGTTGGATTTGTCCTTTTTTGGCCACAAGAAAAGACCACATTTAAACAGCAGACATCCTTCTTGCTGAGCCTGAACACCACCAATGGCACCACAGAGCCTATCAGGAAGCACAACCATGCATGGCACCAGCTTACAGCCACTCCTTGAACACAGCAATGAGGGAATAAATCAAGAAAAGCATCAGCCCATGCAGCATCTGACACTATTTTGAAATATAATGTGGCTGTGTCCAGAAGGTTTCTCACACCAGAGTGTAACACACACCCTTGTATCTCAGCCCAGTTAACCAGGGGTACCAGAAAACAAAGCTAAATGCCACCAGAGGCACAGTTCTTCCTATTTGACACAAACTACAAATCCCACAGTGTGCCTGTTCCAGGCAATCCAAGTCCTAAGGCCTCAACTGCTGTCCCACTGTAATGGATCCCAACTTTCCTGATCTCTCATGGGAAGGGGAAAATAGGACCCCAATGTGCAGAGATGCCATTGTCCCTCAGACAAACACACACAACTTTTTCACTCTCTATTCTTCACAGTACAGTAATTACAGATACCTAGGGATTTTTGTTCCCTCAGTCAGCTCATGTTAGGCACTAACATATATACCTGAACACACCACTAGACCAATTCCTCAAATGTATACACAGTCCCCAAAGCATTCAGAAACCTAAAATCCCTTCTGAAAATAGTCTGCCAAAACCAAATCTACAACTGCTATTCAACCAGCTTTTTTCCAACTGCATCTGTTTTCCCTTATTCACTACGTTTTATCAGAACAGAGCGTGTTCAACAAACTTCAGATTAAAAAACCCAAACAAAACCAAAACAAAGTCCAAAACCAAATAATCTATAACAATTTCTGAACCACATTTCAGAGCACATTAAGGAAAATATGATCTGGGGTGAGCAACAAGCAGGTAGCACGGGCAACCTTTAAGGCATAAGAGCAATTAAGAGGAGGCATCCAGCAGAGCCAAAGTTCCAAGAAATTGCATTTCACTGACACCCACTTGCTTTACCTTTGTCCACAGAAGCATCTGGGCTGGAGTCCCTCAACTGTTTAATTGGTGAAGAAGCTTTGACTGGTGCTGGGATATTCAGTGGCAGTGATAAAGATGTAGGAACATCAGAAAGGTCAGACTCTGAAGACTGGGAGAAGAGATACTCCTCACCAAGGGAATGCCTGTGTAGCTCCACATCCACTACCTTCCATAAACAGGAGACAGGATATTAGTATTTAGTAGCTTGATAAAGATATAAAAACCAAAACCAACAATGCCTTTTTATTTTAATGCCTAAAAACCTCTCTCTTTGTTTCCCCCAACTCTATATTAAGGGACAGTTCCCAAAGGTCCAGCAGTACTTGAGCTACGACAAAAATCTTGCAACATTGAACCCCCACAGTAAAACAGCACATCTTGGTCCATGGGGAAATCTGAACTGTAAACACTGGAAGGATATTGGAGCCCAGCTCTAAGCAACCCACTAAAGAAAGGACTGCACCTCCCTGTAGGGTCAGGCACAAAACTGAAGCCTGCCTTTTCTGGTAAGACCTTGAGAAATACACCACATGGTCTACTCTTCAAAAGTGTTCTTTAATAACAGTAGACATTTCACATTAATGTTTTCTCCACAAACTGAAAAGCTGAAGTAATGTGATTTAACCATAAAAATTTCCATTCACTACAGTACAACAAGGGGAAAAGAACATCAAGAAAACTTTAGATATTTAGCAAACGATGGATTATTAATTAATTTACTTATTTCAAGAGTTCATTTTCCATTAAAGTCCTGAATCTTGACAGATATAGAAACTTAGAAGTACTTAAAATACTACAAATTTCAGCAGAATAGATGGGTGATCTCTTGAGCTTAAATTCTTTATGTGTAAGCTCTGCAGCAGATCAGAATAAAATCAGAACATTTTGTACCAAAAGCTTCACAAAGCAATAAAATTTAAAGCTCCAGTACAAGTCAAGTTCTTTATGAAGGAAGAGCCAGAAACAGTCTCCCCTGAGCCAAGAAGGAGAAAAAAATGACTGTTGTCATGAATAGTGACAAGTGTCATAATCCTTTCATTCAACAAGAGAGCAAAACCTACATTCTAGAAATTGTGAGATCAAATGGGTCTGACTCTGTGCTTAGCCCCATGCATCTTTTCTTTTTAAACATCTTTAAGGGAATCAAATCCATTCCATAACCCTCTGACTCACCGTTTCTGCACCAAGTGTCTGAAGGCCTGTGTAGGTCCTGTCCAGCTGGAAAAGACAATATAATATATTAGCCAGGGCAAAGCATTATATTAACTAGAATTTACAATACAAATTGTTTGAAAGAAGTCTCAACCTATGCAAGTTGAGCAGGAGTGCATCCAGTATTCTGAGGCCATAAGGTCAGAAATCTGTGCTCTGGTAAGTGCCCTCCCTCTCTTCTGCAAAAAATTCAGCCATGACCCAAGGCCCACACTAAAGTGGAAAGGAGCAAAAAAGTTGAAGGTAATGAGACTGTTGAGGGAATATTTCCATCTAAGAGGAGTCCTCAAGCAGTGTCCTTTTTTATTCCTGATGTCAATATAAGGAAATAATAATGAGAAATATTCTGAGTTTTCAACTGACCAGCACAAAGGCTGTGTTTACACTATAGTTTTTGATTAAATAATCATACCAAGCCATCAGCTGATAAAGAAGCATAACATCCCAGAGGCACCTGTTAAGACACCCGTAGAAGCCACTGGGTTTGAGAGGTGTAGGATGTGCCAGAGCTCAGGGGCACATGGGGTGCCAGGCAGAGAGGAGAGCTCAGCTCACTCTACATCCTCACAGCAGCCACAGGCTCAGTGTGAGAACAGCAAGATTTGCTGATCTGAGCTCCTGTGGGCCATGGACTGGCTCAGTTTTCTTCTGTAGGCCCAGTCTCCTTCACCATCCATCATTGTGTTAATAAATTCTTCCCAAGTCACATCTCCCCAAATATCTTTTACTCACCATCTACATTAAATGTCCCTAAGCTGCAGGGGAATATTTTCAACCTCCTCTACTGTCTATATTTAGGGTTGCAATGAAGTACCTTATTTAGCAGAAAATTCATCAATGCAGGCAGAGCTCAAATAAAATTAATGCTGCTCAAAGAAAGAGGAGACTAATCCAGCTCAGGACTTAAGTCCACTAATGCCAGGGACTACTAATTAAAAGGAAAACGAGCAATGGCCTAGTTTTCCAGGACTGCTGCACACTAGTGCTGCAAGGGTGAATGAGTTGGAAAAGGGAGCTGTCTTCAAAGGGAATAGGGAATCTCAGCCCTCCCTGCCCACTCTAACAACAAAGATAATCATTAGCTGATGTGTGCCTGTGCTGAAGGAACAGAACAGACATGGCAGCCACTCTTCCAGCAGAAAGACAGACCTGAAGCACCCTGTTAGTTTAAAGCCAGTGAAAACATGATAAAAATCTCAAATTTTGGAAAAAAAACCAGGTAAGCACTGCTGCTCTGAGCACATTCAGCTCCAGCTGCTGTGAGGCTGGGTGCCAAGGTAAGAGGCTTTCCTGGATCTATTTCAACTCTCCAGCTCAGCTATTCATGTGAAAATAACCACCAGGACACTCATAACACAGAGAGGCAAAAGCACATACACAAGCAGAGCCTCCTCTAGATTATGCATGAGAGCTCATTTAAATGCCTTTCTCTGAAGTATTTTGTACAAATACCTTCAAATTGTGTATGATATCAATCCTTTTGTTCTGGCTATCCTTGAAGTGTATCTGCACTCTCACTGGGAATTCTCCCCAGCCTCTCCTGGTCAGGTGAAACGGTGGTTCTCTGGAAACAAATGGTGATTACGTTTTGATGCAGAAGTGGTACAGCTTTCACCTCCCTCCTTTTCAGAAAGCCAAAGACTGTTTTTCTATCTGACAACTAAAGCTGTCATCAGGTCTGCTATTCACCACAGAGAGAGTGTAATCATAGCAATGAGAATTTTATGGCTTTTGACAGCTGAAAACACACTTTAACTTTACACAAGGGGACAGGGAAGAAAATGGTAAAGCAGTGTTGAATGAGACATATGGGAAACAAGTGTGGTATTTTTAAAAAGAAGACAAAAAAAAGGGCTGTGCTATGCCAAATGAAAAACACTTGGTTAAAAAGAAACCCAAGTCATCTCACTGCAAGGTGAGCTGCCAATGCAGCATTCTGCAATCACTGCCTGCTGCTCCCTATCTAGTAGCAAAAAGGCACATGCTTCATCTAACACCAACAGAACAACATAGGGACAACAAGGAAAAGTTAATCACTGTCATTCTCCAAGCTGAAAAAGAAGGATCTGTAACATTTACTCCTATTATGTATTTCCAGCTTGTTATTTTAAATGCAAATATGGTTTCTTCACCAGAAAAAATTGCAAGAGGTTTAGGGCAATTTTTATTCCAGAACATTAAAGCTCACTATGATGAATGGGACTGTAACACCAGGAATCTATTAACCAGATGGGATTAAAACAGAAGATAACCAGCACTGACAACTGAGAAAGGCACAAAAAGACAGTAATCAAATGTAATTTGATATGTTACAGAAGAAATACAACAGAGTTTGCTTTTGTCCTGCTCAGGGTTGTCTTCCCAGAAACATTACTGAACTATACAAACACTTATCTCAGGTAAGTCTTCCTGGAGTTGCCTTTCAGTAGTTTAATTTTGTCAGAATTAAGTTGCTATTCTGAACCTAAGCAGCCCTTCCCACACTCCTTCCTCCAAGAGGCAGCTGAACATCTTGTGTGGAGAATAATTTCTCTGGGAGGACACCAACTATTTCGAAGGCATCCTCCCTCAGTCTTGTCTAAGGAAGAAGGATGAAAGACTGACAGGGCACTTCCCAAGAGAGAACCTACCCCCACCAGGGTCACAGCTTGGAAAACAGGTGTGGGGTACAGGTTTGGGAGAGCACAGGGAAGCTGCCCTGTTTCTGCAGCACCAGCACCACTACACTGATGGGAAAGTCCTCAGAGCACGAAGCCAATGCCACTGATCTCACACCATGGAGAAATATTTTGGAGTGGGGTATTTATGCCCAAACACACATGTAGCATTAAAAATACGGGCAAATCAGATTTTGGAGATTCCTCTTTCTTTTCCACACTGAAATAGATGGGTGGTAGAAAACACTTTGTTTAGCACCAGAAGCCTAACCTGAGCAGCAGACAGTGTATGTAACACATACAGGAGAGGCACAACCCACATGAACAGTAAGAAATGCAACACCTGAATGCTTTTTCTCAGAAGGAAATTTAAAAAAACCCAAGCCAACAAACCTGTTTGGCACATTTGCTACATAAAAAAACCTCATTTATTTTTACTACTATTTTGGAGTAAGCCAAGTTAAGCCAGAGGTTAAATACACACATGGAGTATTAAACCAGGAAAAGAAGTTGTTAATTGGCACTGTAAGCCTGGCAAGCATGAAGACTGGAATGATGATGGGAATAATTCCTTATTACCTCACTTCTACCAGGTCATTAGGTTTGTAACTGGGGTGGAGGAAGAACCAAACTTTCTTCACAAAATGATTTATGCTGGGTTCTCTCCGAGAGCCTCGGACGTACACCATCCATTTATGAGTTGACTGATCATTTTCTTCTCTCTTGTCAGGGGGAATGTACCTGGCAAAGAAAATAAATAACAAACACAAGATAAAAATCCCACTGCAAAAAGTATTTTGGGAAAGATTATGCAAAAAAACTGGGGATGTTAAAATGCCTGTGGAAACCTTGCCCCCTGTACATTTCTGCTCATTTGTCCTTACTCTGACAGTTCATCCAGGAACAGATACAGGTCCCATAATCTACTCTAAGTTTCTAACACATTTCCTCTGTTTTAATGCACAACTGCCACATGACATTCACCCATTTAAACATTTGGCTTTTGATTAAGAAGATTTAATTTTAACATTCTACTACTGTCAAATTCCTTATCCTGTCCTATTCTGAGCTATCAGGAAGCAAAACCACACCAGAACACATAATCAACAAATCTGCTATCATAAATACAAAAAAAAAAAAAAAAAAAAAAAAAATAAAAAAAAAAAATTTAAAAAAAATACAATTCTTACAATTTTTAAAGCAACTTCAGTCAATACTTAGTTCTGGGTCCAGCCCTAGGTAGATTTTCAAGAAGCAATTCTGACTGTAAGGTTTGTCAGCAAATGTCTGAGATATTCTATGCAAAAGACTTGAGTAGAGCAAGTTGGATGGAGAGTTAAAACCTGGAATTGTCCAGTTTCCTAAAACTAAAGCCTTTCTTCACTAATTTCCTTGAAGATCAAAAGTTATACATATTTACCTGTCTTCTTCTTTTAAATATAAATAAAAACTGTATGAAACAATTTATTTAGACTATTCTAAACTTGCACAATTTTCCTTATTGTGGTTGGTGGTGTCTTGTTCTCTTGGGGTTTTTCTTCTGTTTAAGAGACTCCCACATTGTACCCATGGACACAATGAATTAGCCAACTAATTTAATTAGCCAACACACTCAATTAGGACAACTTGCTTTTCCAAATTTTCAGAGGAAAACTTCTGACTTCTGCCTGATCAAAAAGGCTGAAAGACTTCCCTTGAGGGAAAGAGATCTTAAAACATCTGCACACATATAAATTTATAAATAAAATAACTACTAAAACACCTGTTCCTTCCACAAAAAAACTTATGCTGAGACCAGAGGAAGGCTGCCTTGGGTACAGTGATTATTCCAGGGTAACAGGTCATATTATGACAGCCTAGAAATTTCATTTGTCTCCTAATTGTAACTTTCTATTCAATTTAATCCTGAAATAAAGGACCATCCCTCAGGCTCTGGATACTAACTTGGAGACGTTGCCAACCACAATCGTTTTCTTCACATAAAGTCGTGAAGTTTCATCATTTGACAGTCCGGCATTTCGTTGTCCTGGTTTTTGAGAGCTTGAAACACCCGAACTGTCCTGAGGGTAGGGGAAGAAAAAAAAGGCAAACAAAAACCCAAACATTCCTCTTAAACATCATTTTGTTTGGTGCTAGAAAAGTAAGGTATTGTTAAAAAAAAAAACAAAAAAAACTAAAAACCTGCATAAATGAAAGATCAACAAGGAATCATCCCTACAAATACTTAAATTGCTCTCTAGGCACATTTAAGCAACTCAGGCATGTAACAATGCTATCCTCCCTGGCCAAGAACACACTGCATGGCTTAACTGAGCAGACATGGTGTGACATCCCATGGAGCTGAGCCACGACTTCAGCCTGGGTTTCAAAAGCACTGCCCCTGCACTATCTGAAATAAAACCAGACATGGCTAGAATGGCATCATGTTGGTCACTAACCAGGAACAAAGCTCAACCACCCATGAGTGGGGGCTGAAAATCTAAATCTTTCCAATTTCCAGCCTCTGCTGCTCTGAGGGACTCTGGTGCTGACTCACAGTGAAGAACTGAGGCTGAGTTTGAGACAGGAATTCAGCTCCAGCTGAGCAGGGAAAGCAGCCATAACCTGTCACTGCCATCCAGGTAAACCTACAGATCCACAGCCATACCTTGGCATTATAAATCCAGCCACCCTGTAACACGACCCCAGCTATCCATCAGGGGCCAAGACTCCCAGTACAATGATCTGACCACCTACTGTGCCAACACAAGTAGAAGTTGTTTGCATAGGACTGAGAGGCTTTTCTATAACCCTGCTGGATGAAGTGTCTGGCTGGAGAGTAAGGGACTGCCACCCTCGAGTGACCGCAGAGCAGCCCAGAGGATGCACTCCTCTGAGCACTTGTCAGACGAAGGTCAGCGTGGGAAGCACCAGATTCACTGAGGAACCATTCCCCCTCCTCCACTAATTCAGGGATGCCTCAAAGTGGAGCAAGGAGGCACAGAAGGCTGGGATGGCTCCTGCTCCTCATCACTCCCTCAGCCTCCTCTGCATTGGTCAAAGATGTACCAATATGCTATTCCCAAGCAATACAACTGCTCCATCCATCTATGCCCCCAGCACAGAAACCAGGTCTGGTGGTTTACAACATAGGTGAGTCCACATTCTGTATGGCTCATCTGCCTTCTGTACAGAACCAAGGCAGAGTGGCACTAAACTGCAGCACTGCTATCAAGGGTGTCACGCAGCTTAATGGAGGCAAAATCACTGCTCTTTTTGCCATGTATTAGAGCAACTTATTCAGCTGCAGATTGCAGCCATGTTCACTGAGATAATCCCACTCCTGGCTGTACTCCTCTGGCAGGCCTGACCACTTAAAAGAACTGAAAGGAAACTGAAGAGTTTCACCTCATTTCACATTTCACCTGCAGACACTGAGTGAGCCTCTCCAGTGGAGCTACCTGCAGCCAACAGGTGAAGCATTTGTGCAGCTGCACAGAGAGCCACAAAGGGAGGGACTGGATCCAGGTCAAAAATAACCTCCCAAAAAGCATGAGGGAACACTGACAGAACTTATTTTTACTTGGGTCAGACTGGCTCTGTTAAGCAAATGGTGGTTAATGCACAACAGCAAGCAGCACCATCAAGAGGAAAAACAATTCTCTCCTGTATGGTCCCAAGTTGTGCACCCAGGCTCTACCAACTCAGGCTGCCAGGGTGAGCTAATCCAAACAGTGTTACTGTCTGCACTACAGGCTGCTGAGGAGGCCAAGTCCCTCCAGTGGATCAACTGCTCTGAGCAATGCAGTCCCCATGGGCACCCAGAGCCAGGCAGCAGCATTACTCCTGAAAACCCTGCTGGGAATGACACACGTTGCTCTCCTCTGCAGGCTCTACCCTCCCAACCTGACTTCTACCCGTACAGCAAAGCCCAAGCTCAGGCTGTGAAGCACCTCCTTCCCCAGAGGCTATGGCTGAGGCTGGCAGAGCTGTGCTGACCCCACGGCTCTCCCTGGCCTGCTGAGCTGCTTTGGGCAGGACTGAGGTAGGAGGAGGTACCCAGGTTACAGACACTTCAGTTGGCCTCACAGCAAAGCCAGGCTGAGGGAGTGGGAGTAAGCGGTTGGAGAGGGTAAGAAACACATCTTCAGCAAGGTGGGTGAAAACATGAAGAGCTCCTGGTGCCAGCACCGAGTCCTCAGAGCACACACCTCCAACAACTTGATCACCACTCGAGTTTTACTTTACCCGGACAGCATTTCTGCTCTGTCTCTGGTCCAGGCTGTTTGTCAGCCGCTCGTCAGCGTCCAAGTTGCCATTGTCCTTGTCCAGGAGAAAGTCATTGTGCTGAGAGAGTGAGTCGCTCTCGGAGTGGTTGGCAGAGGGAGTGTCTGAGCCCTGGTTAGCTGGAGACGAAGATCTAGAGGGAGATTCCAAGAACTTCTTGATTGAAGGGTGATTAAGAATTGTTGTGTCGGACGACCTGGTTCCCTGCAACGAAGAGGTCAGGAAGATCTGGTCACTATTTCCCCACAGCCCAGATAAAAACAAAGCTGCATCAGGAGAGAAAAAGTCAATGAATGAAGAAAGAGTAAATATTTAATCAGCTGCCCTGCAGGAAAAACAGATGCTGCGGAAGATAAAAGCTTAAAAGGGTTCTACAGAAACAGTACCCCAAACTGAATTTGCTCCTTCACACCTTTTGATCTCAGAAACATACTGGGTTTTGGAAGGGAGGACTGCAGCCTACTCAACTATCTAAAACATTCCTTTGAAAACAACCTCTTCCTGTGCAGCCACCTCCAGTTTCACCACACACAGGAAGGCCACAGCTGCCCAGCTCTTGCAGGCAAGCAGGGTAGGTAAGTGCATCAGGCTCTTCAGCTTTGATACTCATTGGCAGCTTTGTCAACACCTATGAGGCAAGCTACACCCTGTCTGCTCCCAAAGCTTAACAGAGAATAAGTAATAATGTGTTTAGGCATGCTTGCAAACTTTCCTCAAAACAGATTCTCAGAGCTAATCTTAGATCCTCCTAAACCTGCAAGGGGGAGGACAGGGCAGGCAAGTGTTTACATCTCTCTTGTTTTTTTCATTACCATGACAAAGGCCCTTCTTTTTCTCTTGCATTTGCTTTTTACTTCCTAAGTAGAAGGAAAACTCCATCAACTCAAAACAACTGTTCCCATGCCACTTCTCGACCCAGGCACCAGACCTCCCTGTCACTTGGGTTTGAGGATGAACCAAGTCAGCAGGAACACCCCTGTGCAGCAGCAGAGCACTGACAGCCTCCGTTCAGCTCCTGCAGCCACAGCTCAAGGAGGCTTCTTCCCTGCCCAAACCACCTGCATCAGTCAGACTGGAACAATTATTCATGGGGCATGTCACAAAGGAAAACAAATCAAGAAACTGACTTGGGATTCATTTGTTGCTTTGTTTGTTTTGTTACCTTTACAGTTTTATTGTTAATCCACATTAAATTCCCTGATTCAGAATTCTGCCAACATGATTGAGGGGGAGGCAGACACCAGCATCATTATAGAGCAGCAGAACTGCCCTCAAAAGGTGGTAGCAGGAGTGGAGTTACAAACATTGTCCCACCTCGACCTCTGAAGGAGCATTCCAGAACTTCCTTTACAATTGTCCATTACATGCACGAGCAGAGCAATTACCAACTCTCAGTTACCACCTTGGGAGAGTTAAAGCCATTTATCCAAGGGCAAGGACACAACACACAGCCTGGCCAAAAAAACCCCAAAGTCCAAACCAAACTCGTCACCTTTTGTTTTACCTCTAGTCAAGTAAAATGACTAACATCTTGTCCAATAATTTGTGGGAAAACATAATAAAACACAACCATGAGGAATCCCAAGCCTCAAAATGCAGTAGCATTGGGTTTGAGAACTGTTTATATTTATGAGAACAGGTCAGGAACTTGCAAATCATCTTCCCAGAAGTTCTGAACTAAACTGCAAAGATTCCTATTCTTCCAGAAGCAGAAACAAGACAATCTTTCACTGCCTGGTCAAACATACACAAGCCGCAATTAAAAACAGACAACAAAGAAAATTGAAATCAGCAACAATTTCAAAATAAAGGAAAAACTGATTTAACCTGTGTGCAAATCGGGACTTAAAAAAAAAATGTTATCAAAGATACAGCCATAAACTCATAAAAACTAGTGGAAAACTAAATAAAGCAAGGAGGCAGCAGTAAGTTTTGTGAACACCTCAAAACAATTACAGCATATATTTTTTCAGGAAAGTGTGAAAATCACCAGGGAAAAAAGCAAATACCCTGCATGGCAGAACAAGAACAAGGAACAGCACAGCTCCTGCAGACACATGATGACAATGGACAAAGGCATTATTAGAACTTAGGTCACATTCTTTAGCTGCCTACACAAAAATTAAAGGGGGCAGAGAGATCTCCAAGCCTCCCAAGGCTACCACAACCTTTTCAAACTCCAGTTGCTCAACTCAAGTTCAGAGAGGGAAAAACAAGCTGAACCTTTTTGTTTTTACCTCACTCCAAATCCTTTGAAAAGCACAACAGGAAAACCAGGAGCAGCATTGAGAGCAACTGCTTGGAAGAGAAATTCTTACGGGACTAGAGTGAAACCCATGTTCGCAGCACCGATCTACAGCTTCCAAAAATCACTGGAAATCAGATCAACTTGTACTGAAAAGATAGTAACAAAATGCCTACATTGATAATGAACTACATGTCATTTGGGAGTCTGTGCAGTCATGAACACCCTTCAATTAGCAGTCATTAAGGGCAGAGTGCTCAGAACTGGGATTTAACTAACAGGGTTTGAGGTTTTTTTAATCTTGTGAAATTTTAATCACTCTGTGATATCTCCTTGATTTATCTCCTGCTTTACTGCTGCCATCAGTCTGCTCACCAACCCATTAACAGACTGACTGCCAGGGCAAAGGGAAGATGGTTTCACAGCACTGCCCGAGACTTAAGCAATCTTGAAATCTTTATTATTTTTCTTTTTTCCTGAGAAGTCCCCAAATGCATCTGCTGCCACTCTCCTCCTGTGAAATGGGAAAACATACTCCACACTTTTCATGGCTTTGTAAGGACAAACTGTGCAGTGTCTGAGAAACAAGACAATGCTCTAAGGAAAAAACTGAGGATGAAAAAAAAATGCAGAGTATTTCAGAAACCAGAACCAGGGGCTGCTGAACAACTTTGCAACTCTCCTTGGAGACTCCTCTTTGCCAGGTACCTGAGGCCCAGCAGATGATGCAAGGTCTCCTCTCCCACTGCCACCCCACTTGCAGTTTGTATTCCACTATTTGATTCAATCACATCTTAACACCAAACATCAGCTGAACAGCCACTGAAACTCTACGCCTTCCTTTGCAAAGACTCCCTGAAGTCTTGTTATTCCCAAAGTAGTTTTTACCTCTCCAGCTTTGAGGAGGCCAGCAGAGGCATAATAGTTAGCCACAATGCAGGCACGCAGCTTGTCCATCATCCTCCTGGCTTCAATCAGGCGCTGCAGAAAGGAAACACAGAGTAATGGTCAGCACTGCAGCAATCCCCCATGCCCCAAACACCAAGATCTTAGGTATTTATAAGAATAAAACCTTTATACCTGATCTATAACTTCAATTTCATGTTCTTTACTCTTCATTTCGACGGCAAACTGTTCCTTTATAATGGTCTCAATCTTCTGCACAGTAACATCTCGAGCTGTACAAGGCCACACATGGAAAATAAAGGAGGAAGTATTTACATTTCTATTTTTGAGGTTCCATTTGAAAACAGAAAGATCAGAAATCACTAGAGTGAGAAGTGAAGGGATAGTAAGTTCAACACACACAGACACACATAAAGGGAAGGATCATTTTCTTCCAAAAAAAATGTTATGTCTTAACAAAAACCACGTGTATCTTTAAAAGCCAACTTATGTGGAGAGCTATTTTTCCCTTTTTAGGTCTGAGATGGCAAATAACAGCAAATGGGAAGAACAGGGCCAGTTTGTTTACTTCTGCCCCAGTAAAGCTGTAAACAGTAAAAGGAAAACTCCACGGTGCAGGCCCAGCGCAGTCGCCGCTGCGATTGCGCCGGGGTGAGCTGGAACACCACGGACATTCTTCTCCTCTCCTTGGCCAGATCCACATCCAGGAAATTTACCTCACAAAGGAAGAATAAAGCAAACTACATTATCAAAAGCTGGTCTACCTCTTACAAAATCATCTTCCAGCACAGCAGACAAAAAAATTTAGCCTTCCAGCAGGAGTTTATTGACCTTGGTGGAAACTATGTAGTTTAGGATTTCAAACTGTACAAATACGTTACAGCAAATTAGTAGCTGAGAATGGAATTGGCATATTATCATATTTTTCGAGTATATGTATAAACATAAGAACAATTCTTTTTGCTCTACACCTACTGTAGACTTCAATATCACCCTTCATTTAGGGCACCTCCATCATACCAAGGGGTTTCAAACAACTGTTTTCAGCAAATTCTAAGTTAGAACCTGGCAAAGCAGGAATTACACTTCTAGAAGAAAGCCTGGAAAAGGTGCTCCAGCCTGTGTCAGCAATGGAGTGACCCCAAAGTGAAGCAGATCAGCAAAAGAGCCTGGTTTTCCCTGGAAAAAATCTCACATTGTTTCTACATGAAATAGGAGGCAACAGCACAAAGACTTTGGCTTGAGCTTCAGAGGAAGCATATGTCCTCCTAAAAAGTACAGATCTTTTTGAAGAGGTTTCTAGTATCTCTGGAGAGAAGGGAAAGAAAAGCAAGTCATAGCTTTGCTGGCATCTTCCAGATAGCACAGATAATTTTACTGTCTGATCAGGTACATACAACAGGAGTGAGGCAACTGATGCCTCTATATGCAACAGGGGTATCCTAAATAATTTTCTTTCTTTCCACATACATATATACACACAGGCATATATATATGAGTATATATATATATATATATATATATATATATATATATATTTTAGGACCGGAAGTAGTTCAAGCCTACATTAAAACACAATTATGGTTGAATCTGCATGAGTAAGACAAATTAAAAACCAGAGGGATATAATTTACCTCCAGCCACGAACACCATGATGAGGAAATTCTCATGTAAGGCTATACACTTAAAATAAACCTAAACAGATTAAGGCATGAGAGGTATAGTTCAGAAAGGGACAACTGCATCTCTTTCCAAGGCTGACGTCATGCCACAGCAGCATCAGGATGATTCAAGCACTTTAGGATTTGTGGTTATATTACAGAGGCTTTTAAGAACACTTTATATTCATTTTTTTCCCAGCTTAGTGTCAACCACAGTACCTCATTAAGATCATGATAGTGAAATTTGTGTAGTTAAGGAATTCTAGTACTGAGAGCTGGAGATCTTCCATGAAAAGAAGAAAGAAGCCAATTTGGAGGAACCTCCTGAAAGCAAAGTTCACTTTGGCAAGGACAGTTTTCCAAGGCCCTGAGACTCTGCCTGCTCATCATCAAGACCTTCTGAAAAGTTGCTTCAGAAGCAGATTAAAAACCTGTCCCAGTCCCTGGGACATGCCAGAACAGAGTGTGGTGGCTTCTGGCAACCAAGCAGGGCAGGCAGCTGGGAGTGGTGACATGGGCAGCTCCACACAGCTGCACCAGGCCCCCACTTGCACGGCCCCTGCCCCACGTGGCAGAGAGGACCTGCCCAGCAACACATTCAACCCAGAGTTCAGCCTCTTCAGACCTGTCCAGCTGTAGAGCATCCTCCAAAACATCATCCACTAAGCCATCCTCTGTTCCTCTCCAACTGGCAGCTCTATTCCTGGATCTTTTTCAGAGCCCACAGCCAGCCTCAGTTTTCTCACCTCCCTGTTTGTCAGCTCTTCCCATCACGATCCTCTCTCACTAGCTGTGCTATGCCAAAAATCACTAGCCTACTCCCTGCCCCTGGGGCAAGCAGCTCTATTCTCATTTGCCCAGAGAGACTGCAACCTGTCCCAGGCACTGTGCCAACAGGCTGGTTCCCAAAGCAAGCATATCCAAGCGTGCCAAATGCAAACCTACTCACCCAGCTACTTGTTCCACTACACTTCTTTATCCACCTTTCCTTCAGTCATGCTCCTGTTCCTCCTCTCTTGCATGTTTCCAAGCCCCTTCCTTCTCCCTAAATTATCCTTTCTACACTTCAACAAAGAAGCTTCTTTCTGCTTCTTCTATCAGCTTGTGCAAACATTTGTCATCTTCCAACAGCCAATGCATGTACTGCAGGGTTGTGCATCTCTTTTACCCTCCAGGGTCATGGATTTTTTTTCTCTTCCCCATGCTGTACTGTGACCTCTATCCCCCAAAATGTAAACAACCTGCCAATCTTTCCCAGAGCACACTTCAGCCACAGAACAAATACACAGGCTGGAGAACAACTCAGCATGGGAAGATGGACTGTAACTATTATAGGAAGTAACAGGAACCAAAGTGCTGGACAGCTTGTGCTCCATCTCCTATCATGCACCAAATGCTGCATCCTCACACCTTACTTCTGGTTCAGATAGCAGGAAGGGAGGACTCCACATAAGATACATCTTCATTTGGCTAGACAGAGGTATCACTACTTGCCTTGCTCAAAATCTGTCCTTTGCTCCTAACTCCTATCCCAGCCTTTTCCTGGCCGGTTTACAGACAGCACGCACATCCACAGAATTTCCAATCCCACAGCTCCTACCTGACTGTTCGGCTGCTTTGTGCCGCTTGCTGGGATGTGTGATGGTGATCTCCTCATAGTCGGGGTCCTTCTCTGCAATCACTCTCTTGATCCCAGACATGTTCTCTACTCCACTAGCAGGAAAAATAAAAGCATTAACCTTTCCCACAGTGACCATCAGGGCAGGCTTCAACCTCTCACCATGTGGAGGCCTGCGGTGCACCCCTCAAAAGAGAAGGGGCACCTCTCTAGTTGGGGCAGTGATCATCGCACAGGTTCACAGCTGAGAGCTGGTTCTGCTCTGCACAGCCCAGAAGCTTCAAATGCCTCCTAATGCCTGTGGCTCACCAGAGCCGGGGTGCCCACAGCCCCAGCGGAGCTGCAGTGCTCGAGCCCCGTGTCCCCCCCGGCAAAGGGCTGCCAAAGAGCCCCGTGAGCCATGCTCGGGACACCACCCGCGACCCCAGGAGAGCGGGGCTCCCCCCACACAGGCACCACCGCCCGTTGAAGGGGAATGCTAGGTACCCTAGGTGCGTGGGGCCAGCAAAGGGGCCCAGCTGCCTCGGCACCAGCCCGGAGCTCCCCGCTGCGGGGTCACGCTGTCCCGTTCTGGGCTGTCCCTAGCCCAGAACGGTTCAACCCGAGCCACGACGCTGCCCGGGAGGGGGCAGCGAGTACCCCCGAGACGGGAGCACAGCGGGGCTCGACCCGCAGGCGTGAGGCGGCGCGGAAGCCGCCGCGGGGGGCGCTGTCGGCGGTGCCGGTGTCGGTGCCGCCCCGGGAGCGAAGGGCGGAGCGCTGCCCGCGGCCGGTCCCACGTGCGGCGGCGCCGCTCCCCTCCCCCGCCGCGCACACAAAGCCGCCGCCGCGGCCGCGCTCTTTCTCCGCGCTCCGCCCGCCCCGCCGCTCACCGCGCTCTGCCGCCCGGCCCGGCCCGGCCCCGCCGCCTGCACCGGCCGCCCCCGCCCGCCGCGCCGCCCGGGGCGCTCAGCGCCGACCCCCGCCGGGCCGTCCCGCCGCCGCCGCCGCCATGAGCGCAGGGCCGAGCGCCGCCCGTCACGGCCGGGGCGGGCCCGCGCAGGCGGCCAGCGCGCGGGGGGCGGGGCGACCGCGGGCAGGTGCCGCCTCACGGCCCGCACCGCCGGGGCCGGGGCCGGGGCCGGGGCTACCGAACACAGGCTGTGGGCAGAGCGGGCGCTCGCCCGCGGCAGCAGAGAAACCGAGATGGGCGACGCGGTCGGGTTCCTGTGTGGAGAGACGAATGCAATGATTTGATCCTGACCTGCTGCTTGGAACAATCGTGTTTTAACGTGTTAAAAGACCTGAGGAAATTTTTTTGTGTGGAAGATATTTCACGAAAGGATGATCGAGGCGCTGAAGTGTGTTCAGAGAATGGCAACGGAGTTTGGGAAGGGGCTGGAGCACAAGTCCCGTGAGGAGCAGCTGGGGGAGCTGGGGATGTTTAGCCTGGAGAAAAGGAGGCTCAGAGGGGACCTTATGGCTCTGCACAGCTCCCTGACCAGGAGGCTGTAGCCAGGTGGGGGCCGGCCCTGCTCTTAGGGAACAAGGGGCAGGATGAGAGGACATTGCCTTAAGCTGTGCCAGGGGAAGGTCAGGTTGGACATTGGGAGGAAATTCTTCACAGAAAGCGTGATTAGGCATTGCTATGGGCTGCCCGGGGAGCTGGTGCAGTCACCTTCCCTGGAGGTATTTTAGGAAAGACTGAATGTGGCACTTACTGCTGCGGTCGAGTTGTCAAGGTGATGTTCAGTCATAGGTTGGACTCAGTCTCTGAGGTCTTTTCAGCCTAATTAATTCTGTGATTATGTGACTAGCAAAAGACCCAAGAAGGGAGTCCTAGAGTGATTGAGGTCCAGACAGCAGGAGCTCACAGCATGGAGTAGGATGGGAGCCCTGGCCTACCCTTAGATAGGTTTCAAAAAACTCTTATACTTAGTGCTCATCATACTCCATATTCTCAAATCTGAGCTAAACCAGTGCCATGCGTGCAGTTAATGCCATAGTTTGTGTTTGGTTCTGACCAGGCTGCAATACCTCTGTCAGGTGCAGCTAATGGCATCAGTGCTATGGTCAGTGGCAGTCTCATGCTTCATGCAGTGAGTCCTGAACCAGCGCAAATTAACATCCTGTTCACTCTTGGATTGGCAAACTTATTTATGAGGCCACTGATTAGCAGGTCTATGCTGAATGTTCAAAGCTTAGCCCTTAAGGTCCTCTTCTCATTTCAGGATCACTACTAATCTTTCTGACACTACTACTACTTTTTTTCTGCCAAGCAACAGATGTAAAGTATGGCAGATCGATGGAGACTGTTCTTAAACACAAATCAGTATGCTGCTCACCAGGAATGACTGTAATGTAATTAAATTTTATTTTCTTCCATATTTCTGCTTAATGGAAAGAGGAAGAAGCTGTTCTTAGAATACTGCCACCAGTTAACCGTATTTAAGACTTAAAATATCTTAAGGTGGGCTTTTCAGCTCTCAGAAGTATTTCCATTGCTTTGCAGTCTGTGGGGATTCCCTTTTTTTTTTTTCCCAATTACTTCTTTCTGCAGTAAGCTGAGCTTCTGCAAGCACTGAAGTTGACTGGAAGTTGCTGTTGTCACTGCAGCAAGAGCCACTCGTGGCTGTACCCGAGCCTGGCCACACTGCAGAGCTGCAGCAGTCACTGCTGGCCTGCCACGTTTTCAGTAGGGCTCTGCCCCCTGCAGCCTTGCCCCCTGCTCTGCCACGTGTGCGTGGCACCTTGACATGGCCAAGCCGCCGATTTTAGGAGAATAGACCTACAGGATTCTGTCCAAGCCATGTTTTGCTAGTGATCTTCCCAATGTTTTGTTACCTTTTCCAAATTTCCTATGCTGAGTCCATTCACATTTTCTTCTCATCACAATACCCAGGACTAACCAATATTTCATATCCCAGTCCCTGCTTTTTACTTTTTCCAGTTTCCTTTCAAGTTTACTCTTCTGTGCAGCCTCCAGCTTGCCTTTATTCCCCTTGGGAGGGCAGAAAGATAAGCAGGGAAAACTCCTAGACTGGGAGGCAAGAGAACAGATCAAAGGAGAGTCCAACAAGTTACATGGCCCAAAAAAGCAGGAGGGAGTTTCCTCCTCGCACCATCAAGCCCCACCCTGGAACTTCTCATAAACTAAATAAACCACAGTGAACTATTCAAAAGGCAAATGTTTATTAGATACACTGAACTTTAAAAAAAACTTTCAAAGAATTATGCAAGAAGTTTATTTAAATATAACAAGTGTTACTGCAATTGTGCTACGTTACAAAATCACTTTTCTACTGTCAGCACAATCTGAAGACCTTCATGTTATATGTGAGATCTGTTACATTGACTCTGGCACACAGTAAGTAGTCTGAGCTTTTCTGTTCAGATGTCATTTGTGCTGCACCAAGCTGTTCTTGAGGGCAAGATCAGCTCTCTGTGGAACTACAGCTTTTATGTTTCAGTAAATAAAGGAACTGGCAAGGAATAACAAGAACTGCTGTTTTCCTCAGCAAAAAAAGGAAAATGAAAATATTACTTCAGGCGAAAATACCATATGAGTAACTGTTCAGGAGGTAAACTCTCTTTCCATGGCTAAGTAGTTCCTATTAATCTGACTCCAAAGTGCTACAGGTGCACCAAAAGGAGAATGACTCATAGGTCCAGCATTTACACAGATGAAATTAGTAACAGTACATAACATTAAAGTCTCTTGATTTGCTTATTGCCATGCTGCACCATATTATTGCGTCATATTTTGTATCTTGAACAAGAGGTTGATGACTTCGGAGAGTTCAGAAATATCACAGAGGCTACTGACTAATACAAGAAACTGTACATGTTAAGGACAGGAAGTCAAAGACTGAACTCAGTCCTTTGTCACTGAGGCGTTGCTGGAAACAAAAAATAGAAAAAAACAAATACTGATTTCCCTAGATTAGATCTGCCATAGCACTGTAACAATGGAAGCATTCTAGGTATGTTCTAAACAAGAAGTTTAACTGTGCTAATTAATGAATGGCAAGATTTATTTCTCCTAGAAGGACATTAACAGTCTGGACAGTAAGACCAATCATAACAAAGGTAACAAACTGGGAGGAGTAATCCAAGCTCTTCTTCAAAATAGATAAAAATATAGGTGAATTCAAGGCACAGGTATTTTCAAATTTTACACACATTATTTTCTTTGGAGCTAATAATACAAACTAAGCCCTAATTACAGTATTAATAAGTTGTACACAGGGCCTTGATGTGCATCACTTGTAACAGCGTTATCAGAGAATGATCATAAAATAATTCACATACAGATGTGCACACATAAACATACTAGCATTGGCTGGATCTCTACAGTACAGGAAAAAAAATATTCCTGCAAATAGCTTACAGTTTTTAGACAGTAACGTTATAATGAACTTGTGTGTGACTCAAAGGCAGGGAGCAGAGAACACAGAGTCACAGCTGGTTTGGGCTTGGTGGGAGGCTGCAAAATCATGATCCATTTTAATTAATGCCATCTGAAATAATTCCATACTGAGGAAACTTGTGTGCTAAACATATTTTACAAAACCCAAAGCTCTGCTTGGCCCCCAAACAGATAGCAGGTTTCTACTTAGAAATTTCATCTTACCCTGTAGGTTCCTTTTCTGAGTATACAGTGCTTAGATTTTTTTAACCAGGCACAACAAATAATTTCATTTGTAATTTCTTGCGTACATGAGACTGCATTCAGATGAAAATATTCATTGTGCCTCACAGTGATCAAGTCTTGTGACACTCTAAATGCTCTTGAATTGGGTTTTGCCATCTTCAGTGGTAAAAAAGAACCCCACAGCTACTAGCCTATTTGGGCAATTCAGAAAAATGAACCCCTGGCTTTCCTGAGCATTGCTACTAGCAGACCATAAGCATACCTGCAATCTTTATTGCTCCAGGTGAGTTCAGTGAATTGACAAATATGAAACATTTTTACCACCTGAGTTTCAGCATCTGGAATTGCAAACTTATGAGCACCTTCAACACCTTGGTTTCAGCAAGCCCAGCTAAACTGCAACCCCCAAACACTGCCATCTCTGAGCCTGCTCCAATGCTTTTCTCCTGTCTCTGCTCTTCAGAGCTGGACTCAGCTCAGCAGGTGCTTGGGCAGGGGGAAACATCAAGTCACAGGCAGCAAGTGGCCCGCTTCTTGTTCTGCCCCTGCAGCAAGTCAAAGACAAACAGGATAAACTAAGGGTTTACCTAAGATAATGAGGTGAACTCAACTGTTCTGAGGAAGAAACTGAACAGGCAGTAGCATCCTTGCTCTCAAGCACAGGTGACCAAAGCTTCCTGTGAATCTCTGTCCAGGTAAGCATTTCCTCTTCCTCCATCATTAGCCTCTCTTAAAACTTTGCCATGTTAAAAATACTATTTAAAAAGCTTCAGTAAGTTACAAAAGGGTCCATATCAACATAATCTGCATTAATATCTCTGTTCAACAGTGTAGAAACAAAGCTATCTTTGATGAGAACTGCATTGGTGCCAATCAAAAGAAAAAAATAATAATACAGTCTGGACCCCTTAGGTGCTGCAAGGAGAAAGCACAGTGCCCAATCCCCCAGATGCCTACCAGACACACCACACTACCAGTATAAAATGGAAGAGATTCCACAAATTATGCCCACTTAACCATTCCCAAAGAAGCAGTCTACAGGTACAACTACAAGATTAGCAGGCAATGTTCTGTGGCTGATGGCTGTAAAAGGGAAACGCTTCAGCCACAAGCCAAGGGCTAGAGGCTGCACGTGCTGCAGTGATCTGTAAGTGATTCAGAACCTTCCAGACGCCTGGCTGCAAGAAAGCATCAATGGTCTTTTCAATTAACATCACACTGCTAAGAACAGAAATGGATATCAAAATAGATAAAAATATTTACTCATTTCTGTTTAGCAGAGTGAAGACAATTCTTAGAATTTATTTTTAGGTGTTGCGGGGATTGCTGGAACAGGTGTGACTTGGAGATGCTTGAACCCTCATATGTATGGTTGGACTGAAGTTACATCTTTGTGCAGGTGCTCTAGAGCTACCAAACTTACTACCATTTATGATGGAAATAATTTGATTATAGTAGATGACATTAATAATTTTCTCTCCTAGCTGAGACATAGGAAAAATCTAAAACCAACTTGCTGCTCAAGCCCTTAAACTGCAAGCGTCTAGATATGCAAAAGAGTGAGAGTTAAATCTTTGAATCCATCTATACCTAAGTGAAATGCATTGGAGAACAAGTGGCTCAGGAATGCAACTTCCAAATTAATGCATCCTTCTAGAAAAATGGTACATTTTCATTAAATCAAGGTCAAATTGTTATTTTCTAGTATATCTAAAAATAATTATTGTAACAGAGAAGGCCGTAAGTGCAAATTATTTACAGAGTAAACAAGTAAGAAGGAAAAACTCACTGCCTGTTTTAAAGAAATCATTGCTTAAGTAATTGCCATTTAGCAGTGTTCCATACCTGTAACTGTTCAGCTTTGATACAGATTCTAAAGAACTGTAAGCAGAAGTTTTCTGCATCTACATTTCTGCATTTACTGGTTCATTAAACACTGTCATTTTCAAAAACCGGTAACAGTAACAGTACATAAATTGTTAAGAATGGACAACTAAACTAAAAAATGTATCTTCAAAATCTTGGAAAGCAGTATCTTGTTATTTACAGAGTACTGCAGTATTATAAACACAGATTAAATGACACTGTTCTATACCTACAGAATAAGCACTGTTTAAAAACACTATAGCATGACAACATTACAAGTCTGAATACAAACAGGAGGAAATCAAAGGAAAGGAGGATGTTTTTCAAATTGCATCTCTAATGAAGTGCTCCTATAGTCTTCGTCATTTTTATTTACAATGATGGCACAAGCTATATATGCTGTTAGTACATAAAATCAGTTACAGGGCAATTATCATTGCAATCAACAGACCTTATTCACAGGTACTGAAATTGCCATTTCAAAGTAAAACTTAGTGAGCAAAACAGATGAAACTTAGAAAAGGATTAATTTATCTGATTCATTTGTCTTACATTACCAAGGGATTTTCTTTTTAGGGCAACATGAATGCTCAGGGGCTGACCTCCTGACTACATCACTGATATGCAATGATTTGTATTTTACCAGTATTCTTACCATATCAAAAGTAGTATTTGGTATTCAGCCAGAAACTGAAATTTGTGTCCTTTCCTGAGGTTACAAGTTAATGCATCCCAAAGTGCAGCTCCCAGTGCCCTTTAAAACTCATGACCATATTACTGAAAATGGTGACTCCCAGTTTGGCATAGCTTTGCTGAGGGTCAGAATTTCCATCTCATGAAGAAATACTCTGGGAAAACAGATGAGGAAAGTCCAGTGGAACAAACAACGTTCCAGAGATGGTGCTTGTTTTCACCCTCCTGAGCAAGCACAGAGACCAGAACCCTGAGGCCAGGGCTGGCTCTGCAGGGGTTTTATGGGGTTTTTCTGCCCTGGCACTGACCAACTTCCTTACTGGCTGCTGTCCTCAGAGTTCCTTTGAAAGGCAGTTCCTGAGGTTTTTGGTGATTTACAGGAAATTGGTACACAGACAATCCTATTAGTTTTCCAACTCCCAAGTGCTATTTCAATTTTTATGAACTTTGTGCCTCAGCTGTACAACTGTGTACTGGAAATAAAGAGTCCTAGTACAGAAATCTAGGGAGGACTTAAAAAAATACCTTTACTGAAAAAAACCCCAACACAACAATGGTGGTGCATCAAAATACAGGTGCTTCCTAGGCTTCAAAATTATCCAAAACACATCATATGGCTACATGGACAGGCCCGCAGATATTTTTCTGGAAAGGAGGAGCCTTTCCAGAAATTCTTTATCTGAAGCCAAGCAGCTCATTCAGTAGTTTAACTGTGCTACAGTAAGTGATTATCTGAAGAAAGGCCAAGAAATACTTGCTGGATACTCTGCAGATGAGACATCCAAAAGACCAATTTATAAGCTGCAGGGCACAAACTGAAGTCCCCACCTCTATGATCAGGTAATTTATAATGTGATTCAGAAAATTGCGAGAATCCAGAGTTCAATGTCCTTTTATTTCCTAAATAGTTTAGACATTGCAGTGAGCAAAGAGTGAACCCAGTAACTCTCAGCCTTCACCCATACTATTCAAAAAGGTAAAAACTGTGACTCAAACTTTGCCTCACAGGTGCATGCCTGAACCCACTGGTTTTCCATGTCATGTAGTCTTGTACTTCTTTGCTGGACATTTATGAGCACTATGAATACGTTCCACAGGGTTAATGTACAAAAGCATCACCGCGGTGTGTTGTAGTGGCTCGCCAAACAACCAGTTTGGCCTTCAGAAGAAAGCATTTCTCAGAGATTCTCATATTTGTCCAGTGTAGCTTGTTTTGTTGGTGTTTTGGTTTTGCTTTGGTTTTTTTGTGTTGTTGTTTGTTTGGTTTTTTTTTCTTTTAATTTCAACCTATGCATGATCTGACAAAAAAATTTACTTGGTTAAGCCAAGTAATCTGCTTTTAAGAATGATATATGAATTATAATTGAACTTTTTAAATTGCATATAATGATTCAGGATGATTCTTTGGGATTTACTTGCCTATACATTTTTCCCATTGGCAGAACCAGAAACACCTTGAATATATTGCTTTTAAAGACACAGGCACAAATGCTGAAGGCACTTTCCCCAAAAAGCTTTCAAGGTTTTAATTACTAATCACACATAGGGCAAACTTTCCATCCTCTGTACAATGTCCTGCTCTCATATCAGAGCCCAAGCAGAGCTATCTGAACTCTGGTTACTGGATAGGTTTGTAGACTTGTTTGGTAAGTTACATTAGCCCTTTTTCTAAAGGCACAGGATATAATTTTCATATGACACTTAGGCAGGGAATTCCCACTTCAGGAATCTTTAAAAAGCCTGTCTTGCAGCAGACCACTGGATTCATTCTTCTTCTTTATTCAAGAAAAAAAAAATTACAGTTTAAAGCCTTTTTCATTGTATCTATGAATGGTCACACAGCCATGATACGATACTGGCCTGGGCATGGCTGCTACTCCTGTGATAATGCCCGTTGCAGGGTCATAACAAAGAATAGTGTCTGTGGCTTCACCATTTTCCCGTCTTCCACCAAGAATATAGATTTTTCCATTACACACAGACATGCCACAGTTCTCCTGTTGCAAGAAAACACAAAGGAATACACAGTTATTTAAAAAGCAAGGCTTGATTTGTCTGTATCTGCCCCAGTGCAGGAGGGCAGCGCTGTGACTATCTTTTGTGAACAGCCTGGCCTATAATGTTCCCTCCTGAAAGGGCCAGTGCAGAAAACACAAAAATTAGGGAAAGCAGCAGCACAAGACTATTTCAGGTGCAGGCCTTTACTACATGTAGCTCAGACAAAGGGAACAATGGAATACAACTGAACACTGTACTTACCACTGAAAGACCTGAGATAGGGAAAGGAGGAGAGAACAAAGGTTTTCATAAGAAAGACCACAGTAGGTACTATTAATGCAAAGAATGGGAAAAAGGAGAAGCACCTTAGAGGAGTAACAGATAATGAAGAGGGATGTAAATGTGGAGAAGAAACAAGGCATGACTAAAAACAGTGCACAAGAAAATTCAGCGCTATGTCTTACTTGAAACAGAGATAGGATTTTATTTCTTCCTCAAAAGCAGGCAAGGAAAAAATACTCATTTAAATAAAGAACACAGATTAAAACAGAGGAACAGAGGGAAGGCTGGGAAAAAAAGAAAAAAATTTCTCTTACGGTAATACTATAGAATATGTGATTGGTGTTTTTAAAACATGGGGAAATGTAACTGCTGCACACACACTTCACTACTGAGTGGACTCATTCAAATCCTGCTCGGTGTCCCACGTGTGGAAATGAGAGAGCTCTCATTGCTGAAGTCAGACACTTTCTGTGCTATACAGTGGGGCTTTTTCACACTGTAAAAACAGCCTTCAGTATTTCCTGGTACACTGAAAGGCTGTAATCAATTATAAGGAAATTACTCCCTTCAGTCTAAATGACAACATGCAAGAGAAGGTAATGCCTATACAGTGAAATCATCATCCACTATACTGTTCTTCAACAGTAACAGCTCTCAAGCAAAGCCTGGACTGCCTAAGTGACAGACAGCTGAAAAGCTACTGGTTTAGAAACTTCCTCTTCTGTGATGTTTTGAGTTACACAGGTGAAGAGGCAAAGTAAGAATGGAATCAGAGATGCAATTCTATCAGGGATAAGCAAATGTATACTTATTTAATGCCAAGATAACAATGTCAAAAAGTACCTTTCAGCTGTCTATGGGTTTTTGATTGGTAATTACCTGTCTGCTGAATGTATTCTGTACATGCATCCAGTAGTCCTCAATGGGGTCATAGCAGTAAATGGCTTTGGTGAGCCCACCAGCAACGTATATCAGGTTGTTCAGGGACACAGCCGTGATACATCTCTTGGCAATAGGGATGGTGGCACGGAGCAACCAGGAATTGGTATCAGGATCATACGACTGAACCTGGAAACAAGGACAGGCCTTTCAGACTGAGAGCCCAACTGAAGGAACAGCCTGGCATGCCCACACAGGTTACACAGGGAGAGACAAGGCAGCAGTGCCTCCCCAAAATAACCGGAGTCAACCTACATGCAGATTCATGTATCAATAATTTATACATATGTGCAATATTTTACATACTTTTCTGAACATTCCCATTAAAGAATTAACAGAACTTGTGAAGCCAATGACATATGCAAAGTATCCATGAGAAAGTATCCATGAGAAAGTATCCATGAGAAAGTATCCATGAGAAAGTATCCATGAGAAAGTATCCATGAGAAAGTATCCATGAGAAAGTATCCATGAGAAAGTATCCATGAGAAAGTATCCATGAGAAAGTAACAGTGGTCTTTAAAGTTTTAACAGTGGCTCAATTTCTACTTTGTATTTTTCGTATTAGAATAACTCCACACTCCATCCAGCAAAAAAATCAGTTCAAGTAGATCTCCTACAGGACCTGGTTTTAAACCAGCAATCCAGTTTGCTGTGGATAGGAGATGCAACCCAACAGAGCTAACTGACCTTGTCAGAACAGGTGTTGTCATCAGGGCCACCCCCGATGACAAAGAGTTTGCCAACACAGCTGGTGACAGCAGGGGAGCTCACAGCCTCCTTCAGAGGAGCCACCTCAGTCCAGCGATTGGAGAAGGAGTCGTAGCACTCCACACTGCTCAGGCGGTTTTGCCCATCGTATCCTCCCACCACATACACCTGCACAAAGTGGTGAAAACTACCATCATTTCATGTTTACAGCAGGTATTACATTTAAATATAAAATTAAATTAATTTAAGGCTGATTTGCTAGTTTTGTCAAGGGACACATTCCTCACATTTTTTATTTATACATAGGAGGAGAAGAATATGGTCTAAAAATAACAGGTAAAGACTCCCTGGAGAGTTCCATTCAGTCACATGTGGAATGACACGGCAAACACATGCCACAGCACAGTATTATTAATATTGCAGTATAAATTTCTTATTTGAATAGCATTTGTTAGAAAAGGCATTCCTCTGTATTTCTCCTTTTTTAGGTAACATTCAACAACAGCAGCAGCAAATGCCCATCTGAGTTTAACTTTGCATTTCTAGCATTTTGCTTTTCCCCTACTTGCTTACTGAATTATTTCCTCCTCTCAGTTTGTGAACTCTGCTTTCTTGTCTCTTCTTTCATATTTAGGAAGCAGAGCTCATTATTTGTGATTACCTTCTTCCCTCTGCTTGCTTAGCTGCACGTTCATCTCTAAGAAGACCAAGTGACACCACATGCACATCTTGTCTAACTTTCAGTAAGGGAGTCCCAACTAGTGGTTTTATGGTCAGGCATATTTGCCTTCAAAATATAGCAAAACCTTCCATTTCCACACAACATGTGTTTGCTTAATTTCAATATAAAACACTAAGTAAAACTGCTGACTTTCAGAGTAGTACCAGTTTCTGTTAATAAGTACATAAACTGTTAGACAGCACTTTTGAAGCACAGGCAAATCCAGATGCTTCTTTGCTTCCCAAAAAAATTACTTATTGGAAATAAGCCACTTCAATGATGAAAAAACAAAATCCCAAAAAAATAAATGAGCAGTAAGATGATTTTCATGTCCATGGGTAGTGTCTGACAGATGAAGAGCCTAATTGTTTGAAGTATTTCACTTGAAAATACATATTTTTTAATCATTTTACATGAAGTACAAAGTAATACTTAAGTATTTTCTCCTCTGTTTTCTTATATACAGCAAACATACCCACGATAAAAAAAAATAAAATATACTTCTCTTACTTTACCCAGAAGAACAGCCATTTTATGTCTCCATCTGCCTTTATTTAAGGATGCGACTCTGATCCAAATGTTAAGTTGAGAGTTATAAATCCAGACATCCCGGCTATTGATTCTTCCACCTTTAAAATGAAACATATGTCAATTTGAACAATTATTGAATGGATAATGCTACCTATTAACATGCCCCTCTTGAGTGGGCAGTGCAAACTTTATATCCTCTTTGGGATGTAATAAGGATCTATCAGTATTTATACATTATACTGAGTAAGTAATTTGCAGTGGATTTCAAATATGAAATCACACAGTAAATTGTTTTCCTCACGCTTTCCTTTCCCATAATGTTGAAATCACACCAGATTATTTATTGAAGTTGGAATGCATTTTAATGGCTTTTGCCCAAGCTCTTTCCTGTAGTGTCACTACCCAGATGAGACCCTAGAAATGCCCTGCCCATGGCACATCCCTCCCACCCCCCTCCTCTGCCCGCTCTGTGAGCATCTCCTTGGCTTCTCACTTTGTTCATATGACACAGGCACACACACCTGAGGAGACCATTTCTTTGGTTAAACCAACACAGAGAGTCTGCTGTCTGAACCATCAGCTGCACCCTGTAATCTTCCCTTGCTAAAGGTCTGAATGTGCTGCTGGGAAAAGCCTGCTTGGGATTTTTTGTCTGTAGTTTTCCCAGCTGTTGCTGCACACAGGCTCCTGCTGTATTTCACAGCAGCCATTAGCTGGTCTCTTTTAATACAATTGATGTCCTGGAATCAGCTGTAAAAAACTGCGGATTCATGCCAAACAAGAGCTCCAGAAAAAACTTTTGTTTACAGTAAGATTGTGCTGAGGCTGGTGTTCACAGCAGCAAGTGGCTTTCAGCTGAGCTTCTGGAAGTTCACACTACAAAGATCTGCCAAACTACTTCAAAAGCAAACAAAAATAAACACACCCCATGAACAGGACACAACAAGAATCAACCAAGCAAAGAAAGAAGTCTTGAATTTTTTACGGTTATTCACCTGAAACAAGAATATCATTCCGCAAAGCACACACTGCGTACTCAGACTTGGTAAACTCTGGAAGTTTAGCCAGTGACTTCCACTCTCCTGTCACAGGATCATAGCACTCCGTGTATGGCAAATTAAACCCTCCAACTCGTTCACAGCCTCCAACAACAACTATCACCTCAGAATAACCAGTTGATCTAAAAAAGTGAACACAGAAAATTAAGATGTAGGGGATGTTAGTACAGGGAGGACAAACAACATTGTCTTCAAAACTCTGAAAATCAGAAAAAATACTATTTAGCTTTAACTTCATAACAACAATGAAAAAAGAAAATAGAAGAAAGAATCATTTAGCAAACAGGTTTTCACTGTTTCTAGCTGTCTCATTACACAGCAGGTTACCACACTGACAGGAATCTTGTGTAAGTGATGGAGTTACACTGCACAATGCTCTATCTAAAACGACAGGAGGAAACATAAAGGAATACTGAAATAAAAATTCAAACCTAAAACCAAAAATTACAACTCAGTGGGATTAAATCAGGCATTAGACAGCAATGTACCCAAATAGACCTTAAAGTTCTATTCCACACACTCATTATCCTTCTACTAACCACATTATACATATTCTGTATTCACAGCAGTAACAAAACTTATCTAACAAAAATTAATGCACATTTGAATGCAGAGAATCAACCAACTATCTCTGATGTGCAAATCAAACTGTGACCACATTTTTTCCTCCTCTCAGATTTATGATTTCTTGTCAGCATTTGTCAAACTCCTTTCCTTTCAGAGCATTTTAAAATTAAAGCACTTTGCAGTGACATAGTTATTTCAAGGACTGCTGTCAGTTGATCAAAACTGAATGTAAGACTGATTTTATTTCTGATGAGCCTTTTTGTTGTGTTTTGTACTATGATCCCACTGTGAAGATCATAGGTATCTCATAGAACAGACGTTCATGCCACTGCTGAGTACTCCCAAACTCCCAACACTGCAGTGTTCTCCCTAAAATAAAGAAGAGACTTATGACTGGATTTGAGGTAAAAGTTACATGATCTGTCCCTAAAGTTCCTAACATGAACTTCTGCACATATTCACTTATAAATCCAGATGAGGCTTTCCCTGCTTTGTAACATCATGAAAGAAACTCACAAACCCATCTATCACCTTGTCACCACACACCAAATTGAAATATTCCATATATGTTTTTACCCAGAATACTGTAAACAGGCAAAGGCAATGCTAAGTGCTAACATCCTACAGGATGAGATAAATGAGATGTGCCTGACAAATGGATCTTACACACCTGAAGCCAGCAGAAGAAATTCTTGTCAGCTGCTCAGCTTTGAAGTCACGTTCCTTCCTGGTTTCTATGTATTTACTGATTTTTGCTTTTTTGAGGAACAACTCTGAAAAGAATCTCTCAAAGGGTAAGAGATGAGAAGTTCCTGTGCCAACAAAGCATTACCCAGGAAAAGAACTTCCATAAAAGCAAAACACTCATCTCAATTTGCCTTAGAAGCAAGCCCAAAGACACCAGCTAATTGTGTATGAAGAGGTTTGTCCATGCATTACTTTCTAGATTAGAATTAAGGCCTCCATTCACTCACTGAAAAGATGACTGTGACAGATTATCTATCTTTGGTTTAAAACTAAATGAACCAAAAAACTTTGCTCAGAGAGAGGTTTTTATGAATTGCTGTAATGGAGTTTTTCAAGAAAATATTCATTTAGCACAGTATTTCAAATCCAAAGAGAAAAGATTTTCCTAACATTTTAATACCTATATGACCAGATTTTTCATTCAGGAAAGAAAAGTTTTCTCCATTTTATTTTCTTGACAGAGTCTTGCACTGTGCAGGTTTTATAGTTAGTTCCAAATTTTTTTTTTTTCAAATGACAGAGCACACATCCATTTTTAAAAAAAGTAAAATGCGGTAGGAATACAGAAAAAGAACATTCAGGCAAAGGCTAATTCAAGAAAAGAACTAAGGATATATTTAAATGAAGGTTAGAAAAAGCTGTGACCTCAACCAGTAGTACAGGAAGCCCTTCTTGTAGCCCTCAGAAGACACAGTGTGAGAAAAGTAACACAGGTGTTAAACCAGGCTGTAAAGATTCCAGGAGACACCACCCCACCAAGAAGGGGTGCATTAAATAGAAAAGAGGGAGTGGAAGAACCAACAGTGTCATACAATTCCATGCATTCCCAAGAGCAGGCTTTCCAAGGGTCCCGAGCTCCACACGCACCTCTAGATGAGGTGAAAACACCAACCAGCACAGCATGAGCAGGACTGAAGAACTTGTGGTAGCTCAAACAGATCACATTCAAAACCATGGTAAGTCCAGAAAACAAATTACAGAAATTCAAACAAACTACAGAAATTCTGGTAAATCACTACTTTTTTCTTCCTCTTCCTGTTAAATCAATATTGGGTAGTAAATGACAGAGCAGACAAAATGTAAAGTGAAATAGAAACCCATCTCCAAGTGGGAAAAATAAGGGACTACATTAAAGCTTTCCAAAGGCAACCGAAAAGGACATGTTAAAATGTATAAACATCCTAACTTCTGGTTAAAGAGCACACTCAGGTACTGTTACCACACAGCTCAACAGCAGCTTTGATCAAAGTTTGAAGGTAACTCAAAGCACACAGCAGTTTTGGGAATGGAAGTGTGTCACTGCTCACTGCCTGGTCTCAGCTTGGAGGTTTGGTGTGCAACACAACAGGAGGGACAGGACAGGCTTAGAGGGAGCAGGAGGCACAGCCTCAAGATGTCACTGTTGCAAGTCCATTACTGAAAGGCTGTCTCAGAAAGACCTGCATTTGCCAAGGATGCCTTAGTGGCAAAGAGAACAGTTAGGTCACACTTTAAACTTTTATTTAACTCTTAACTTGCCAGGGAACTCTTCACTGGCTTCAAAAAGAAAAAAAAAATCAACTTGAATTGCAATGTAGTCTGTTCTTTGAAAAAACAAGTAGAACCCACTTCACCCACAGGTGCATCCATATCTATACAACTGGTAACAATTTATATCCCAAAGTTTCACTAAAAGCACTGGTGACAGAATTTTTAATCCTGTAGCCTGTTTCCTTTTAGAAACAGTTTGTATAGAAAAGACATTGGAGGAAGGCAAGAAAACAGGAGAAGAACTCTCCATTGTCCTGCCCTCCCCTCTCCAAAGCCCCCCAAAATGCTCAGAAAAGGCTGATGAAAACATGGGGGAAGGGGACCTGGCAATTATTTCAAAACATGATCTCTTTTTGCTATAGGCAACGGAAAAAAACAGACAACAGAAACAAATGACAAAGAACTATTCCATGAATGCAATATAGAAAAGGGGAAAAAATTCCTGCTGGGATGCCAGCCAGTTTTTCTCTTTGTAAATTACTTCTCTTGTTCCTACCTACTTAAACTCCCACTGCAGTTAATAAACTCAGCAGTAAAACCAACAAACCCCCTGGCTTCAGAAATCACCTGTATTAGGCAAGGTACTTCATTTGCAAACTGGAGCCCCACTCTGGGGATGTTCAGAATTTCAAGCACATACATCCCCCACACTGACAGAACTCCTGAGTGTATTTGCCTTCCTCAGCCAATTGAATAAGAAAAGCAGAATAAACACCAAACCAAACACTGCAGCCTGCAGCCCCCTCCAACTGTCTGAACTCCAGCCCTGAAACAAACAGTGCAGGAATTCCTGAACTGCCATGATCCAAATGCTTGCAAAGACCTCCCACAGCAGTTTCTAGCTTAGAAAGCCTGGGTGGGAGCAGGGCTGCAGGGACTTGAAGATGAATTTCGTCTCTCACGGCAGGACTGACGACTGGAAAGCCACTAATGGGGCAAATACTGCCAAGTGGTTTTTTTCCCCTTAAGCAAGCCTTTAACACCTGCCAAAAAAATAAAGGTTCCCTGCAGAGTCACTGTAGAGCAACCACATATGAGTAAGAGTAAACAAAGAGGAGTAACTCCTAATACAATCTGTCTAGACCATCATTGCATCACCTTAATGTAACATATGATTTTAATAAAAACTGCTCAAATAAGCTGGAGTTAACTATGAATTAGCATCTGTACTATCGTTGACATGAGGCAAGGAAAATATTTTTCAGGAAAAAAAGAATCATAATAGCCATTGCTCATAGATGCCACTAATAGATTCTTCCTCATTTCTTCTTGCAACTTCAGCCACCTATTTGTGTAACACATTATTAAGCAGCAGCAATTCTGAATTATTAAAATGTCACTGAATGAGCACTAAATACTTCAGGAACTGTTTCATGATTCTTTAAAAATACAATATTTGGTTTATTTACAGTTAACACCCTGTTGTCCTGCTGTCTATTACAAATACATGTGCTACTCCATCTCTAAAATATTTGTGATGTAGCAAGGAAATGCTCTGAAAACATAATACCCCCATCCACATCCTTTGTGGTGTGCTGTACATTTACATGACTTTGCTACAAAAAGAAAGCTGGGGAAATTGAGTGGTTTTCCTGCCACAGCACAGTAAGATCTCTTCAAGACACTGCTATTATATGAAGTAACTTAAGATCTCCCTTAGCAAACATTAACCTTAAGGAAGTATTTTATTTGCAAGGTAATATAACTTCACTTACCTTTTTTCAGTGCAATAAAGTGCTCTGTGCAAAAAGACTCATTTATGCACATTCTCCAGAGACACGGGAGCTTCATGCATGTGGGGAAGTACAGAAGCATAACTGCAGCAGCTCCAGAGTTTAGCAAAGTAAAATAATCTGCAAAAGATTTTTCTCCAGGCATGCATATATCAAACATCTGTACATCAAATTATGTCCTTCTGCAGAAAAAAAGGTTAAAAGAATTTCCTCACCTGCGTGGCCTAGTTCTGGGAGACATCATCTCGTTTCCAAGGATGTGGTATCGCCTAGCTTCATGCAGCAGCTGGTAGCACTCTGGGGAATTCTGAATCAGCTGGTCCACTTCTACAGTCTGAACAAAGTAGTTAGGGTGCAGGAGCGGGAGCCGGACATGCGTCAGGAGCTCGTGGAGCACGGGCCGGCGCAGCTCGACCGCGCGGTACACCCAGCGCATCACGGCCTCGAACACCATCTCCTCCTTGCTGATCACCAGCTCGTCGCTGCAAATGTAATCAATAAGCTCGTCCTTCCCCAGCTCCAGGAATTCTTCATGCTGGGACACATCCTCAAAGGTCTGCAGCGCGAAGTTCCTGCACTTGGTGAACAGTGTCTTGAGCGAGTGCGTGTCCGCAAAGCGCTGGATGCCCAGGCAATTGCACGGATCCAGCTGCTCCTCCAGGAACTTGGCGCAGGCGTCACGCAGGACGCTAATCTGGAACAGACTCGACGTTTCAAAGAGATACTGCACGTTCTCCGTCGTGATTTTCACCTTGCCCGTGTACACGTACTGCAAAAAGCAATCCATGGCTTCAGCAAAAATGCCGTTGATCTCCACCAGCATCTCTCTGCTCTCCCTGTGGTCATTGCAGAACATAGCTCTGAAGTAGCTGCTGCAGGCCGAGAGGACGGCGCGGTGGCACGGGAACTCCCGACCCTCCACGCAGATGATGACATCCGTGAACAGCCGGCTGTCTCGGAATTCATTGAAGATCTGGAGAATGCTTTCTGCGTGGGATGATCCCGAGGAGAAGTCGAAAAACTCAGGGCCTGACAACGATTTTGGGTCCATTTCAAAAACTTTCCGCTTGGTTGCAGGGGAATCTCGTATCCCGCTATCCTCTCTATTCAGTCTGCGTCCCAGTATTAGTACCATTGTTACATCAGTTGGCTATAGAGTCATTGAGAAAAACTTGCAGAGGTTCTCCTTCTCAGTGCAACGGTCTGAAAAATTAAAACACCTCAGTATTCAGTCTGAAACACTCTTAGCTGCATCACAGGAATTAGACAAGATACTTGTTTGCTCACTCTAAGAATTGCTGAAATTGTTGACCCTTCTTGGAGGTGGCACAGGGCAAATTAGTGTGCACCTTGCCCAGGGCAGTGCAGCACTGCCGAGTGTTAAATGCAAAATACACCCAGAAAACAGCTGTCTGGGACATTCTGGGCAATTTCTGAATGTCCCAGAATCGCTGGTACTGCATTAGTGCGCAAGAGAAAAAAATCTCAAGATCTCAGCTCTAGCAAATCACCTGGCTGACAGAAGCCAACGATCTCCTGGATAGTGGTCAAGAGCTTCAACTTTTCCCTTTTTTCAGTGTGATCCTCATTTCAGCTGGAGCCTCCAAAGTACTAATATAACAGCACTAGTCAAAAAGGGAGGCGGGGGAGGGGGAAGACTGAAATTTTAAAAGCAAAATTGTAACTGAGTAACTACTCCATTTTCATTATAAAGTCTATCATAATGAAGTCTTATAACACTAGAGTTAAATAACAATTGTGATCTCAACAAGTAACCTTGACAGTAAGTTTATACCTGTTCATTCCTAACATCTAAAAATTAGTTCACTGATAATCTATGATTCGATTAAAAATTAATGTAAACTGCTAGCACACAGATCAGAATGAAAGATGAACTACATTTTTTTTTGTGTAAAACTACTGGAAATATGAACAAAGGCAACTTGCTGAGGACAGGGAGATTTTCTGTTTCCAAAGCACTGCTGGCAAATAATTATAAGCAGAAGTTTTTGCTTGAACACCTTCCAGTTTCAAGTACAAATGTAAAGGTTCCTCCCAGCATGCAAACACACACTCACATTATCAGAGCACTAAAGTTGCAAAAATCAAATACTTAAACATTTGCATGTGCCAATATTAAAGTGTGTAGGTGAAGAAAATGCAGCTGACTTTGCAAATAGCACATGTTAGAGGTAGTAAGAGGAACCAATCTACCACAACAGGGCTTTTTGGCTCTCCTGACCTTAAAAATGTATGTATGAATGTACACAAAGACACACTGAGGTAGCAAGAGGCTGGCAAAGCACCCTCTCAGGCCTGGCATTGGCACAATTCCAAATGCTTGTAATATTTATTTGTATGTCTACAAGGCCACAAACTGAGTTTTTTTCAAGTTTATGGAAATTTTTTTCATGCCTCCCAAGGTTTTATTCAATTTCCCTGAATCCACACTCAGGACACACCAACTCCTCCTCTCGGCAACTTCATTTCCTGATGAGCTCCTATCCTCAGAGCTGCAATTACCCAGTCCCAGACTGGCCACGTCACCACTTAATATAGATCACAATGAACATGCTTTTTTTAAACAGCCTTTTTACACAGCACCTTTAAAAGGCACCATCTGAACAAACAGCAAGGAAATAATGCAGGCTGTCCCTTCACTCATTGAGAAAAGATGTTCTAAAACTATCATGTTCCCAATAAAAATTTTTACACAAATTTACAAGGTAGATTCTTGGTCTGGGGCTCATTTACCCTACAAAATACTTAATTTTAATTTGACTTAAAATAGGACCAGTTGTCACACTGATGCCTGAAAAACGCTGTTGCAATGAGCCTATCTAACAACTGATTGCTTCAGGAGACTAACAAGCACAAATGGACAATCTGATCTGTAGCTGACATTCTATCCCACTATTGCACAATCACTTCACCCTGGAATGACACAGCCCTGATACAAAACACCAACAACCACCCCCAGCACCTCACCAGCTCTGCTGCCAAAATCCTACCCCTGCACTGAATTTCAACTTGCAACTAGCTAGGTACTACTTGTATGAGGAAGTGGGCAGAAACAAAGCAGCAGCAGCAAAGGGAAATATAACAATGCAAATACTTAAACGTTTAAGATTTAAATCAGATTAATTTCACAAAAGCTAATGGACCTTTTCCAAAGAAAATTAGCCTGAAATGAAAAGCAAGACTGTGATGTTGCATGAAAGGCAAAACACAGAAAATAAGTAAAAATTCTTCAAGATGATATCTTTCTCATTATGTGAGAAGTTAAGACAGCACTGTATTATGCAATCATTAATAACCAGAAACAAGGGCTCTGGGCTACAACTGCTCACTGAAGGAAGCAATGTCTTCTTTATGCTTGGAATATCACAAAATTAGTGGTCAGCAAATGATTTTTTTTTTGTCCTAATAGTTTAAAGAAATGGGAGAATGAAAAAAAACCCACAGAGTAAAATCTACTCAAGGGAATAAATACTGTAAAATCACAAATAAGATACTAAAAAGGAGAAAGAACTCCACTTCATTGCAGAATGTACTGTTTTTAAATGTACTTTCCTTCACTTTCTGTCCAGTTAATTACTTCTGCAGGTTTGCTTCAGCAAAATAATTTCACAAGCCTATCAGTAACAGTGTCACATGCTCAGCTCTATCACATTTACGTGTTGCCTTCCTGCAAATCTTGCTCTAGCATGTTTAAAATGTCACCTTCCAGCCGCCAGAGTGGGAAATGCAGAGGGGAACCTGTGCCTGAGGCTGAGCTGGATATTGTGCAAAGGGGGGAAACACAGCAGGGTAGACCTGTCTGCATCTTTCCTGCACGCAGAGGTACTTACATGCCTTACCTGCCTAAAGACCCTGCACTGTAAAACACCAATCATTCAGAGAATTAACACTCAGATCTCTTCAATAAGTTTAAACAAAGCAAAAGAAAAACACAATTTTTCCCCCCAAATACAAGTACTGGGAATTATTTGGTCAAAATTAAAAAAAAAATACAAAATCCACTGGATTGCTTGTCTGAGCAAGGGTCAACAAGGATAGATCTTAAGCATTCAGTCTGCCCATTTGAAAAACAAGAAAAGAAAAACAAATCACAATTTGTTACAATCAACAGGTTTTATAAATGCCTTCCAAACCCAGACATGGCTCTGACATGGATGTTACCTCACACACATGTATTTCTGAGTTAAGCTGGGTTCACCACAAGTTCAGGTTTCTCTATTTCCTTCACCTACACCATCTGTAAGCTTGTCTACACAAGCTGTTGCTCAGAAATACCCTACAAGCCCAATTCAGAGGCTGCTGGAAGAAGTCTATAAAACGTTTGCCCTGACACCTTCTATCAGTAAAGCCTCTTACAAAGAACACTGTTATGTTGGCACTGAATTCATCCTTCCTCTACTGCAATCCCCCGGTGTGTGTTACCCCTCTCCCTTCACCCACAGCAGGGCCAGCGGCCAGGTTCCTGTGCCCCGCGTGTCCCTGAGCTCCGGGGCCAGGCCCTCCAGCGACACCTTGTCCCCAGGTGTGCCCGAGCCCCGAGCTCACCCTCGGGGTGCGCTTTCCGAGTACCTGAGGCTGTGCTGGGCTTCCGCAGCTGCCAGAGAGGCGCCGTCCAGCCTGTGCCCACCGCTGCCAGCACCCGGCGTGGCTGGAGCGCTGACCGCCTGTGAGGGGAGAAAAGGAGGCGCTGGGAAGGGGCGGGGAGGGCAGAGCCAGCAGCACCAGCCGGTCCCGTGTGCTGTCACCTGCTGCGGTGTGAGCAGCAGCACCCCCAGAAACGAAACCCAGCACGGGAACGGTGTTTTCACGGCGAGGCCTGGGAACTGCAGCTGAGGTTGGGCCAGCGCCGGGTGTTGTGTGTTTTGTGATGGGAGATAAGGCGGTCGCGGCACCTCAGGTGCGCGGTCACCGAGAGGCAGAAAACAAACCCCCGCAGCCCCGGGCGGAACACTGCACGTGCTTCTCGTTTGGAAAGGAAGAGGGCATGGGGAAAAAGAGCATAACCTCTCCCTCTGACAAAAAAACAAACAAACACACACAACATTTGCTTTCCTTCATCTTTCTTTGTGATATGAAAAAGACCAAAAATGTTGCCGGTTTTAAATAATTTTTAAATAAAAATTCTTGGTTTACAACGGTTATTGAGGATTGGAATGTCTAAGATGAAGTCTTTAAGAATACTGATTAACTAGTAAACAAGAATTGACCATGATCGAACTGATTGACGTGGTAAGAGTTAGCTGAACTGCAGAAGTTTTTTATTCTAATGTAGGACACCATCTTGATTTCTAAGAAAGAAAGAATGTCCAAAGTCAACAGTAATTTAAGCTAGTGACACACACACAAAAAAGCCTTAAGTGCCCTTAAAAGTCACCCAGCAAAAAACAGGAACTGATTTGGACATGAGAGTCGTGATTATTAAGTAAAACAAAACAAAAGCATTGAAAAGGGACACCTTGAAACTGCAGAACCCCTTATGTACCGTTTTGTAAACGAAAAGATCCCTCAGAGGGGAAAAAAAACAACTTAAAAGGGGAAAGGAGGGGAAAAAAGCACACTGCGTAATATTATTCATGCATGGGGAAGAAACAGTGAAAAGGTCCCAATCCTTCCCCTTTGGCTTTGCTGTCGTTCTCGCACGTGATCCAGATTTTGCTAAACCAAACCCGAGCCTGAGCCCCGGCCAGAGTGTTCCCAGGGCTCGGGGGTTCAGCCAGATGCCAGCGCATCCAACACCGGGCAGCGCCCGCCGGGCTGGAGCACGTCCCGGCCGCCCGAGCGACCAGGAACGCGGCCGGGACCCGTGCAGAACGGACCCACCCGCGCCCAGCCCCGGCAGGGCCGGGCAAGGAGCCCGCGGGAGCCGCTGCCACAGGGAACAGCGCGGCCGGAGGCGGCGGCACAAAATGGCTCCTCCCGGCCCGCCCTCCAGCTCACCTTCACCCCGGACCGCCGCCGCGGCCCCCCCGCGCCCCGGCCAATCCGCGCCCAAGCCCCGCCCCCGCCCACCCGCGCGGCCAATCCGCGCCCGCGGGGGGCTCGCGCAGAGCCGCGGGACGGAGCGGCCGCGGGGGCTCCGCGCGCCCCGCCCGCCGGGCCCGGAGCGCAGCGCCCGCCGGCACCGCCGGCCGTGGGCAGGGGAACAACAACAACAACAGCAGTAGCAGCGGCGCACACCGCAGGACACGCACCGCCGCGGGCCCCGGGGCTCCAACGCTGCCCACATCTCTTCCCCAACGTGGCACCGCCGCCGCGCGCCGCCAGCAGAGCCCCGGACGCGCTGTCCCCTCCGCGGCGACTAACGGTGCCGGCCTACCCCGCGTCTCAGCCCCGCGCCTCGGCTGTCCCGCAGTGGCCTCCGCGCCTTCCCCGGGGGTTCCCGGCCCGCCGTGGGGCACCGCACTCCTCGCCCTCCCAGCCGGGAGCGCGCCCCGCCGCCCCGCACTCACAGCCGGAAGAGGGCCCCGCCGCCCCGCACTCCCAGCCGGGAGAGCGCCCCGCCGCCCCGCACTCACAGCCGGGAGCGCGCCCTGCCGCCCCGCACTCACAGCCGGGAGCGCGCCCTGCCGCGCTGCGCCCCGCGGGAGCCGCCGCCGCCGGGACCGGAGTCGGTCGGTCGGGCTAGGTGTGTGGGCGCGGAGCGGAGCGGTGCGAGCCGGAGCGGTGCAGCGCGCTCGGGCCTCTCCGCCGCCGGTCGCGCTGCCAGCGCCGCTCAAAACAAAGGGGCTGGCGGGGCATGTGACCTCCGAGCCACTGCACATGATGTCACCGGCTCCGCGCGGCCCTGGGAGCTGTAGTTCTGCCGCCCCGCCCGAAGACGGCCCCGCTGCCGGGCGGCCGTCAGCGCCCCGGCAGGAGCCGGGGACAAACGGCGGGGACGGGAGAGCCTCGGCGGCAATGGCAATGGGTGGCAGCAGCTGCCGTCGCTACGAGCTCTTGCCATCGCCGTCCCTTTGCCGGGGCAGGGGGAGCACACCCCACGTACCCCACAAGTATACCCGACCCACCCCGTCCCGTGAGCAGGCAAAAGCTTCAGGTGCATCGAAGCAAGCGCTTGCATCGGGAGGGCACCTTCCAGCTGGACAGTCTCTTGTGCCGGCTCTAGGGAGCCCTACCGAAGCCCTCCAGCAGGAGAATAACACTCTGTCTTGGGGTGGGTGTTCAGCCTACATGACCAAAACAAAAAACATTACATTAAAAAAATTAACCAAGATAGAATCTTTGTCTACCTGAGCTACAGCTCCACCGAATTAATCCAGAATTTCCAGTTCCTCTTCAACAGTAACACAAAACAGAGTGTCCCTGTCTCTGCTGACCACGGAAAGCCAAGGTCATCTTTAAGCCAGGAACACTTAAGAGAGAGCTCTGCTGTCACAGCTGGGGGTCCCAGTGGTGGCAGCCAGTCAACTGCAAATATAAAAGCAGGACCCTGGTGTCATCGCCCTGCAATTTCAGGAGCAGGTCTGAGCCTGTCCTGGAGCCCAAATTCACTTCATATCCGAAGTATTTGGACACTGGCCCATGCTCCAACACAGGCTGATGGAACATGCCTGGGAGTATGGAAATTTATTTTTGTTCTGCCCTTTAGCATAAGCAAACTTGTGAGCCCATAATGCAGAGCAGCGAGGCGAGGGCAGGGACATGCATGCTTAAATTAAGATCATTACCTGGTACTAAATGAGGCCTTATGCAACACCGTGGAGCTGATGTGGGCAGCTAACTGGCTGTGTTCTCCTTCCTAGAAGGATGACCTCCCCTTCTGGCCCCTTATTGCCAAGGGAAAGGAAGAAGTACAAGTTCTATTAGCTCCCCCCTACTTTGCTCTCCTAAACGTTGGATATCAATCCCAGGCATAATATATCTTTACCTCCCCTGTCCTCTGACTCCAGGATATTCCCAGGAAGTGCACCCAGCCGTATGCTCCTGGCAGTAGCTGACTGTGCTCTGCCACTGAAACTTGAAGAAGAGCAGTGTGTACTCAGGACTCCAGGGCTGACCCCCTCCGGAGCAAAGCAGGCTCAGATTTTCATAGGCTAAACAAGTTCTGATTTCTCCCTGGGTCAGGTAAATTGCAGCTTTGCAAAGTGGTTAGAATTATTAATTAAAATTTAAAAGGCTGAGTTCTGAAAATAGACTGATAATATAAATTGATTGTGGTATGTAAATTGTTTTCACATAGATCTTAAACAATTGAAACCTTCAACAATTTTCCTGCAGAGCTAAAACTCAGAACTGCTTGACTTCATTAGAAGCAAGAGCATTCAGTCAATTTCTCATCCTCTGCCTGGAAAAGCAAGAAGGACCCCAAACAACATAAACAGCAAAGAGAAAATCAGCAGCAAGTTCACTTCGTAGAATACAGGTCTGTTGCAATAATGTGTTTCACTCACTGATTATAAGAAACATTAATAACCTGAAGTCTTACTTGTTACAAAGACATTAAATCTAAAAGTATATGACCTAAGAAAAATGTTTTGCTTAAAATAGATTTCTTATCCTTTATATCCCTTGTCTGCCCCAGTTCTTTGAGTCTGTTACTCTTGGGGTCAATATGAGTATGTAGAGTTCACCTGAGAAAACATAACTGGGATTAAAGGAATGAGTCAGAGGAAGGAAAAAATCAAAACAGGATCAAGATACCTCTGCACTGGCTTGAAGCAGCTATCTGAAGGGACTATGTTTACTCCAATAAAAACTGCACGTGGCAAAAACATCTTGAGTGAAGAGGGTAAATCCAGCATTTAAAAAGAAAATATTAATTAAAAATACCCATTGAGCAATCAATCATTTCATAATGTGCTCATGTATGCATGTGGCCACATCCAGGCACTTCCAGTTCTGAAAGCCAACGTCACTGGGGATGTCTGAAATTAAGAATACTTGAGTTACCACTACATCCTATTGCTCTTCATTCCTCTGCTAGCAGGGGCATTGGCTGTTCTTTGTCAAGCTGTGCCAAGCATTTCTCTCAAAATAAGCAGTTGTATGCTGCCTGAGAAGCTGAAACCAATTATTAAAGATTACTCATTTCTATAAAGCTTTGTTAATACTTTTTTAACAATGTAAAGTACTTGTAAAGCATTTAGGCCAATGTTTTCCAAACAGGTCGGTGATTTTGGAGATTTTGAAGGCTTCTTCAGGGCACTGGAAAGGTTAAAACCTAAAATTAGAAGCCTGCATGAAGATTTTGGCATGCATCCACCAATGTTCATGTGTTTTTCTGGTGGTGTTGGATTTGAATACCACTGCTGGGCACTTTTCAGACACATTTCATTGATGCACTGGGCCACCTAAATGGTCTGTGCATTCCTCCAGGTAAAGGTATTGGCTGTCTTGGGAAGTTTGTGCCAGTATGCTCCTGGGAACGTCCCTCTGCTGTGGGGAGCATGGTAGCTCCTTATCAGATATTTCTAAAATTGAGGAAAACCCAAAGGTGTTCAAGTAGCTCATACACGGAGAAAAACCCAAAGAAAGTCCATGATTACTGCTCTTGGACATCTGTGCAAAACAGTCTGGGGAAGGGCTCAGATCTGAATGAGGAAAGAGGTGAAGGTGAGCCACAGCAACCAGAGGAGGAGGCTGGAACAGGAAGGGAGAGGAGAGTCTAAGCACCACGTCCCTTACCCTGATCACTGATCAGAAAGAAGAGAGCAACATGTAACTTGGACAACATTAAAAACCCTGAATGCAACACGGGGAGGGTATCACTGGATAAAAGAGAGGATTTAGACATTTGAGAAAGATGAGTACAGACTGACAACTAATAACCAACACAAGGAACATTATGAAGAGCTGTGCAACAAATGGAGCAAGAGGTGAAACAAATCTGTCAGTACAAGGAGAGAGAACAGATCTGACATTTGTATGAAAAGTTTTAGTGATCAGAAAGCTTAAAAAAAAAGTGTTGAGTGACATCACTGCAGAGCCTGATGAAAGTGTGCATAAAATGTAATGACAGAAGCCATTCAACAGGATTCCAAATAGTGCTGAGCAAAAGGAAAGGTGACATTACTAGGAACTTGTGAGGAAAAGCAGAACAGGGAGTTCAGTAACTATTGCAGAATCTGCTTTTTGAGTATGTCAGAAAAAAGCATTAAGGTACATTAAGTAAAAGGGAAGAGATGTATAGAAATAGCATTAAAAAAAAAAAAAAGGCTGGATGATATGAAGATGAAGGTACAGCAAAGTCTCTTCATGTGGTAAGGGGACAATTCTCTCCTTCTATTCTGCTCTTGTGAGACCCCACCTGGAGTACTGAACACAGCCGTGGTGCCCCCACAGCATAAGAAGGATATGGAACAGTTGGAGGAAGTCCAGAGGAGGCCACAAAGTTGATAAGGGAACTAGGCTACCTTCCCTGTGAAAACAGGCTGAGAAAGTCAGGGCTGTTCAGCCCAGAGAAGAAAAGGTTGTGTGAAGAACTCATGGCAACATTCCAGTACCTGAATGGGCTACTGGGAAGGCAGAGAGGAACTCTTGGTCAGGAATTGTGGTGATAGGACAAGGAGTAATGGGTTCAAACTGAAAGAGAGGACATTTAGGTTAGATATACAGAAGAAATTATTTCCTGTGAGGTGGCTGAAGCACTGGAACAGATTTCGCAGAGAAGATGTGGCTGCCCCATCCCTGGCAATGTGCCAGGGGGCCCTGAGCAACCTGGTCAAGTGGAGGGTATCCTGGCCCAGTGCAGGGGTGTTGGAATGAGTTGATCTTTAAGGTTCTTTCCACCACAAACCATTTTCTGATTCCATGATTATTCTATTATTCTATGATAAAAGACATCTCACAGAAATACACCCCAAAATTTTCTAAAATTCTTCCCATGACTCTGGATTCTTTCACTGTCCTGCCAAAAGTCCTGTGGGTCACATTGACTTGAGCTGCTCTGCTGGCATAATCAGCAGGTACACCCATTTAGGCTGGAAGCATTTTTCCAGAACCAGTCTGTTTCAGCCTCTCCTCTTCCCATCACCTGTTTGAAATAGCACCTGCTATGGAAATGTCATCTGCAACATGGGTTCCTGCGCTGGTACTTGCATGGGAAGGGCCCTGGCAAAAAAATACTCCCCTCCTCTAGTTATTTTTGCCATTTTCACTGCCTCCTGGCTGGCTCAGTAGATCCTACAGACACTTGTGCTTTGGACACTTATGCTGTACATGGGAGCCCTTTGCGCAGGCTGGCAGTGCTTCCCTGGGTGTCTCTGCTGCAGCAGGGCAGCAGGATGGGAAGGAATGGGGCATTCTCCAGAGCCTGGCTTGATGCTCAGCCCTGCACACCCCATGCCCAGCTGGGTGCTGTCCCACTGCCTGCAGGCTCAGTGCTCACTCCTCAGCCAGGGAGGCTCTGGGATTATACTGGGTTACTTCCAGTACACACAAAAGCCACTGTAAAACATCAGCATTGTGTTTACATATTCAGCACTGCAATTAGGATTGCCTATCCCACCCTGGTCCTAGGCCAGCCCATGCTCCTATCCCATGCAAATCCCCTCTCTTCCCACTCATCCCAGTGATTCCCACTCATCCAGTGCTCAAAACAAGGCCCATGCCAACAGTCCTCCTGTACAGAAAGTATGTGTCTAATTTTTTCCAGCCACTATCTCCAGGTTCCAAGCCTGGGAGATGACTATGGGAATGTAAATTGCAGAGCTGAGAAGAATGAACATTGCATCACTGCTGCCATAAACACTGAGCTATTTCTTTTTGTATCAGAGTATCGAGACACCATGAAACCAATGCCTTGCTGGGGAGATAGAGTCAGTTGTGCTGTTGTTTGTCTGGTTCCTCTCTTTGGGGAGAAGTAAGAAACAAAGAAATGAAAGATATTTGAATTCTTGTTCGTCCCATGGGTGATGACTTGAGGGGAACTGTTCTTGTGGAATGGCAGACAGAAACATGCAACCCCTAACCCAGCAAGAGAGTAGCAGGTACCTACAGAAACAGTTCCCTGAGCCCGTGTGGTGTTGTCACTGTGTTCCCATTCAGCCCTGTATCCTCAAGCCCAACTACAGCCCCACAAGTGTTTGCATTAAATATTCTCTCACAACAGTACTTTTTCACACATCCTTACCCCACAGGCCTTCCCTTTATGCCATGCTGCCATGGAACACCCTGCCGCACAGCTCCAGCTCTGCCCTTCAGCCACACTAAATAGCTCTCTCCTCAAACCATTTGCCAATGCCAGGACCAATTAATAGGTAGGAGCATTGCACCTCTTCATCTCCAAGACCTTCGGGCATTTCACAAGTTAAATGAATCCTTTCTCCAGCCCAAGTAACCCTGAAAAGCTTTGACAGTGAAGAAAATAGGTTGCAAATAAACAGTATTTTGAATGGGCATATGCATGGCAGTCTCCCCAAACAGAGAATCTCAGACTTTCAAAGCTATCAGAGACCTCCAAGCTTGCAGATCCCTGCCAGCACCTGCTTCTGGTGCCCCTCTGGCAATAGGCTGAGGAATAGAAAGTTTAGAAATTGGTTAGCTTGGACTAATACCCTTGCTACCCCTAAGAGTGGCAGGGGACAATTTCCAGTTGCAGGAGCAGCCATTCTATGTGCCAAGTTCCTCACACTGGTCTGGGCTGCTGTGCCTTTGGGGTGGTGCTTGGGAAAATACCCACATGGTTTTTGTTATTTGATATTTTTGTCTACCCCTTCACATTTTTCATCAAAACAGCTTCATCAGTAAAGTTAATCCAGAAGAGGTAGTTCACCAGGAGCTCAGTGATTTCTTCCTCCTCTGCTTGCAGCCAGAGCTGCTGAATGGCTCAGCACCTGCATTCTAAGACACACTGAGCAGCTGCTCTATTACTGGCACAGGGGTGCCAAGCAATCTTTCTCCAGGCTGACTTGGCTCTCCAAGGATGGAGGAATCATGGATGCCAGAAGGACAACTGACAATTCTGTCCTCAAATCCCATGCTTCCTGCTCCCTGCACCTGGGAGAGCAGCACAGTAAAAAGCCTCCTACTACCCGGAAATCACTGGCTGGACTCACCAGCCCAGCATTCCCAGCCTGAAAGCTTCTGCCTTTTCTAAAAGTGCTGGCTGCCTTGGGCACAGACTGCTGGGGAGGGATATGGAATAGCTGCTGTGCCCAAACATCTGCTTTGGAGCAGCACCCAAAGTCCCAGCTCAGATCAACTCCCGGGTCACCCTCTCCTTTGTAAACAGGCTTTTGAGCACCTGTTCTGAGATCTAAAATGGGACCTGGAATAATCCTATGGAAAAGAGTTGTGTGCTTCTCTAAACAGAGCTCTATTAAAATGCTCAGCCAGACTAAAGCAGCTTCAGATCGCTGGTCTTGGAAAAACATTTGTCACATGACGACAGGAAAGAAAATGTTAGCCAAAGTAATCCCAGGAAAAACACACGTAATGAAGGTTTGCAGATTCCAGTGTAGCAGCTAAATCAACACCTTGCTTTGCCAAGAAAACATTGTGAAATCTGTGGTTTACTCTTTGATCCTAAGCCTTCCCTACCCATCTTTTCATAAGCAGTATCATTAGACAGAAATGATTGTAAAACTAAGATTGGTTTGTCAGTGAGCTTCTGATAAAAAAGAAATTGACTTGTCATGTCACAAATGGCTGCTAGCCTATGCTGGCATACATTAACACGGTACTGAACCTTGAAGCAAAAATGGATTATCTAAAATATTACATATGGTAGGATAAGCTTTCTTGGACTTTTTAGTTAACATTTTTATGTATAGGATACAATATTTTGTAATTTTAAAAGGGGAGGGAATGGAAGTGAGGAACAAATCATTACTGTAAGCAGGGAGCAATACAAGGCAAATACATGTCTAATTTAGATGTATGCTGTATTTATATTATTCATATTTTTCCTCTAAAATTCAATAAACCTAATGATGTCCTTTAACTCAGAAACACACTAATAAGAGTGTGACATTCTGAAGACCTTCTGTCTTTCCCCAGGGCAGATATTATGGAGTTACACTGGAACATTAAAATTCTCCATTCTCTTTTTAAGAGAAAATTTTAAGAGAAAACTTAAATCAATATTGGTTGGCGGAAAAATTACAGTAGCGCTCCTAAAGTTAAAACTCTATAATTGGAAGTGGCGAACTTTTAAAAGTTCCCTGTCTTTTCCAATCTAAGAAGGCTTTGGTCTCCTCCAATGTCACACTGCCAAAATGTCACACATGGCCAACTGGGCTCGGGCTCCCTTCCGCGAGCTGGGTTCCTCCTCCCGGCGCTGCCGCGCAGGATCTGTCACACTTTCCACAGAGGAGGCGTCGCGGTGTTCCCGAGCTGCCCGGCCGGTGCGGCTGTCCCAATGCCCTACATTCTAGACAGCTTCCCTGATGGATCGCAGGGCCCCGAGAGCCAGCGGGGAGCTCTCTCGGCGGGTCCCTGGCCGTGCCAGCGCCGGGGCCAGCGCTGACCCTGCAGGCTCTCGGGGAATGTCAGCGCGGCAGAGCCGCAGCAGCTCCCCCAAGGACACCTCGCCCCCGCTCCTGGGCTTCCCTGCGCCCTCCCGTGAGGAGCAGCAGAGCTCACGGGCAACGCCGGCCCCTCGGGTCCCTGCAGAAGGTGACAGGGGTCCTGCTGTACCCCACGAGGAGCTTTGTGCCACGCTCAGGCACCCGCCCGGGCTGGGCAGCGGGAGCCGCACGGGACTGGGGATGCAGAGGGCCCGGGCTGGCCAGCGCTCGGTCCCGGGAGCTGGGCACGTCCTGCCGGGCCTCCTTCGCACAGGAGGAGGAGGGCTGGCTCTGGAGACTGTCCGTGCTTTTCTGGCCTCTGCTGCCGGGAATCTGATATTCACTGCTACGGCTGTGTTAAGCTAAGATAACTCTGATCAGCTTAAAAACCAAACTAGCAAAGGCACAGGCTCCTAACAGCAGAACTCCTTCAAATTTGGTACACAGGCAGTTAAAGCACACTCAGATAATTCCCTTCCTCAAGAGGAAATACTACAACTTTTTCAGCACTTCCTCTTTTTATATTTGAAATCTTTGCCCTTCACGCAATACCTTTATTTGCATACAGATCGTAACAACTCACCTACACTGTTTCTAACTTTAGGTCATTCATAATTCACTTATGTAAAAGGCAATAACGGTTTTTGCTACTGGCAGTAATTAGCAAAATGTACATTTCTACAGCGTGATTTCTGCTCAGATAAATAGTTTCCCACCTGCTCAGCTACTTAGCTAAAAATCTACCAACTCAATCCTTCCGTAGGCTGCAGGTAGCTGGAAGCAGGGAAACAGGGCTTATCCACATCCCCAAGATCCCTGGCTCACACCCTATGGTTCTAGTGGATCCATGGCAGGGACTGGAATGAGATGGTATTTAAAGTCTTTCAACCCAAGCCATTCTATGATTCTATGATTCATACAGAGTGAAGATTAAAGACCCTTCCTTTATAAGTAATGTTGAATTCTCTTGTCTAACAATGCTACCTAAAGACCAGTTTTGCACAAGTTTAAATTTCTTGCAAAAGAGAGAGTTAAGACACCCTGCTGAAAAACTGCAAAGGTTCCATTTTTTAAACAGTGTTTTAAAACTTGATGAAGCTTCAGTTGCTGTAATGATGTGGAATTAACTGAGAACTATAGTCCATTTTTTAAAACCAACATTCAGGTTCACCAGACATTCACTGTTCTTTCCACCATTAAATGGCAAGTTTAAATGTCAGGTTTGAGCTAAAGAAGTAGCTGTGGATGAAAAGGGTCAACTGGAAAATCAGATGGATTTAGGTAGTGGTTTTGTACAGGAGAGCACTTGTGTGTAGATGTATTAAATCAAATTGCACTTCGACCAAAAGTTATGTATTTGTTTATTGAAAAGTTGTAGATTTCTGTTTCTTTCTAGTTTACTTCTTTCCTGTAGACCAAGCAAGGCTCAGCTTTCAGCAGTCACTTGTCAGTTAACCAACTGATTCCCCCATTTATTGTGTCAGAATAAGAAACACAATAATTAATTACAGAAACTTTGGGATAAGTTTATTCCAGGGACAAGCTTATGTTCCAAAAGTAATAATATTTGCCAATGCCATCCTTATTTTTTTGATAATTAGACAAGCTACTAAATGACCCCATGTCAACCAGCAGTAGAAACTGTACCATATGATGGTCAAAAAAAAAAAAAGACTGACTGTGATCTGCTGCTGAGTGCACCATACAGAGTGTCACTCCCTCTTGAAAAGAGTCCTGCTCTCTTCTCCTGTTACCAGCTCCAGAAAAAAAAAAATCTCATTTGGCTTCAGAAAGTTCAAACTGGACTTAATTCTTTTTCTCTGGGTCCATGTGGCTTTCTGGTCTGATAGACTCAGTCCTGCAGGGAAGCAAACAAAGCAGCCTGGTGCAAGTCAGCAACTGGTGAGGATACAGGGCATGCAGACCATCACATTGGCTTCTCTGCTTGGGGTCTTCCCAAGTGAGGTTGAGAGGCTTTACAACCCAAGAAGGAGATCTGTGTTGCAAACTAGCAGAATCCCACCACAAGGAATGTAAGGAAGGACCACATTGATTTTGGGGCCAGCATTTCTAAGCTTCACTCAGTCGAAAAACTGAAGCAGAATTTGGTCACAGCTCTGGAGCATCACTCAGAGTGTGAACTCATCAGTTAGGTATGTGTACAGAACTAGCTGAGATCTACAGGCCTCGTGAGAAATAAAAGTCAGCGTTGCCTTAGACATCAATCAGAGACTAGGTTCATTTCCCATGGTTTGGGGTCACACTGTGAGCTTTTCAGAGGGCCACTCAACAAATATTATGATTAGACTCAAGAATTCAAACTTTAGTCCAAGCAGAGTCCCATTAACACCAAAAAGGCTCTAAAACATGGACTTCCACATAATTCACTGCAATGGCACCTTCCTCCATTTCCCAGCTCCTGCCAAGCAGAACAGCCCTCCTTCATTTCAAGAGCTGCTTTGTTGGTCAGGTTTTGTTAAGCTGTGGAACAAATGTCTGAGCTATAGTGCTGTCGCTCTTGCCAAGGCTGTGTTCCTTACCTTGTGTGCTGGATGCCAGAACCTGGCAGCAGCAGCACATCGAGGTACACAAAGAATACAAATATCACTGAGGACAACAGGCCTGTATTTCTTCTAGCATGGACCTGATTCCTGCTGTCCAATTATGGAGATCAAAGGTATAATTTACTTAGAGGAGGAATTATTTGTGCATAAACAGCCACTAGCTAATAATACAGAGAAGATGCTAATAAATTCTAATGGGTGGCAGAGCAGACAGCAGTAGACAAGTGACCTGAGCATCTTGTTATATAAACTGAAACAAGAGTGAGTCTGATGCTGATGACAAAACCTTTTTGTGAGTAATGCTGGCAAAATCTTTTAGAGAATAACTCAACTCTAAGTTAAAAGAAAGTGAGGCTCTTCTTCCCTACTAGATACTAACTTTAGGACCTTCTTTCCATTTTCACAAAGAACAAGAAACAGAAGTAACTGCTGCTATTTTTTGAGGACAGAAAAGGAGGAAGACTTTGTCTGTTGTCTTGAAAAACCTGCAGTAGTGATGAAAGGATATCCTTCTTCCAGGGAGAAGAAGGACTGTTCTGACTGGGGAAGGCTTGTTACAGATCTCCTCAACTGCCATGGCTGGCACCTACTGCATTTCTTCTGGTTCTTGCCTACAGCCACATTCCTGGCCTCAGCCCTTCCAGTTTCATTTGGATGTATCCCATCTTGGGCTATAAAATCTTAAAATACAGCACTGAGTGATGTCTCATCTTGCTCTGCCTGCCGCTTTGGGAGTGACCATACTGCACCCCCAGACTGCAATTCAGCTGCTGCAAGTAGAGCAAACACTCATTTAAATAGCAGCCTTCCTCCACCACTCCCTCAAAAGCTAATAAGCAGGGGATCAAAGATTCTTGAGCTCAGCTGGCCCATCCACACATCAGGGTGACCTCCATAGCCTGTAGCACACGTGGGAGCAATATAACGACCAGACTTCAAATACTGAACACAAATAATTTGGCATTTACAGCTCGGTCAGCTGGGACCTCTCTGTTATACAAGGTGAAAGTGTGGTTTGGAGTCACTTATCTGGATTGTTAGCGCAGTGCCTATCCCAAAGAAAACAATACATGGAAGCAGCAGTTTTTCTAAAAACATCCCAGTGACTTAAAAAACATGTAAAAACACTCTGTGAGCAAAAGATGGACAGGTAATAAATGCAACACTGCAGGGTAACACTGCAATCGTCTCTAAATAATTTTCAAGAGTGAGGGTATAAGACAGGCCAGCTTCACAAAATCACCATTGTTTGCTGACTTTGAACAACTGCAGCTGCCCAGAGGGAGGGATATGAGAAGTCTCAGCAGTAGTTTTTGAAATGGAAGGTGTGCTGGTTCAGCAAAGGAAGTAAACTGCAATGAAACAAAGATTCCAGTTTGCAGTTTACAGAAAATCTGATCCAAAAGTTCTGTATGTATTTTCAAAAACTGAAATCCCATTTGTTCCCCCATAGCTAAATTAAGAATGTGCTATTTTGAGCTAGTGGACCTTATCCCAATGTACTGAAAACACAGACAAAAATCCAGCAACTTTCCAGGGTTGACAAGATTATCTCAGGCCTCAGCTATCTTGCTTTGCACTGTGCTAGAAAACAGCTGATGGTAAGATGAGCCCTGATACGTGTCCAGCTGCAGTCCCCACCCCTGCTCCCACACCAAGGAGCTGTCTCTGCCACCCAGCAGGGCCCTCTGTGCTCTGAAGTGTTTTCTGCAGTGCTTATTGGGATGCACAGTGGAAGCAGTTGCAGTGTTTTTCTACTGGACGAAGTCAAAACCTTGCCAAGACCTTTCTTCTGCTGTCGTGTCCTTGCCCTCTTGGAGGCCAGCACCTTTAAGAAGGCTCTCTCCGATAAAGGAACGCTGCCTTCCACAGCCCTCAGGAAGCATGGTGAGGCCTGGAGACATAGCTGTCAAAGTGTTGCTGGGTGGCTTCAGCTTTGAAAGCTGTCTGGAGTGTAAAAAGTGGAATAGCCTGGAACAGAAGCCACTTGGTCACAGAACACACAGACTTGGAGTATCATTTGTGGCAGCAAAACGGACGTGGTCTGGAATAAGAGGAAGAAGACAAACAACAAGGACCATTTTGTATGAGCTATAGGTCAGAAATATGAAGTCATTGCCATCTGCAAGTTCAGTAACCTGCATATTACTTAGAGTAGGAAGTTTCCAGATCCCATTGTGATACCATTGTGGCTCCTCTCAGACTCATCTGGTCCCTAAGGGCTCTGTTAGCTAAAGTACAAGGATGTGGGAAGCAAAACAAGTAACAAGAACTGTCAGAAATAGGTTCCTGTGTTTCTGCCTTTGTTTAAAGAATACCTCAGCTCCTTGCTCTTGATCCATTGTTGGTGGGTGTGATTTCTTCTGTCCCTCCTCTTAGTCATGGCCCTAATTCCATGACTTTTTCCTGGGACAGCCTGAATCTTTCACTTTACAAGATGGGAACCAGGACTCCTGGCTAGTCTAGGCAGATTCATCTGTCGAGGTCAAGCTTTACGGGGCTGAAATGCCACAGTGATGAGATCCTGGATTTAGGAACAGACAGTTGAAAATGGGCTGGTGTTGGCTACAGATCAACATGTAAACGAGGAGCATGGTCAAGGGGGAACAGAAGATACAGAGGTGAGGAAGTCATGGCAGGATGGAAAGCAGCCTCTGAACTCAGGTCAAATGTACTGCGCAGAGATTCATAGGTACCAGCAGCAGCCTGTGATGGATATTACAGAGCTCTGTAAACTTGCTATGACACAAGTGAGAGATATACATTATTGACACAGTAATTCCAGCCAGGTAGCCAGTTCTCTCAAGCTGATACAGAGCATACACAGATCAGTTCAGTATTCCTAAGGCAAAGACAATAGACAAACAAGCCTTTACCTTACTTGAACAGACAAGCCTTCAGCTCTTACCAGTTCATTTAGCTCGCAGGTAATTCTTTACTGAAAGCAGTATGAAAGTGCAGACAGAACAAGTCTCTAAAGGCCAAATAGAAGAATGTATCTGGAAGCTTCTACCATGAAGTAACAAACTGGATTTACCCCAGGATTAAATAACATGTTGCTACTGCACTCTTGGGCCAGAGAGCACCTCAGGAGAGCAGCTGCCTGGTTGCTGGGTTTGTTGTTCCCTTATACCTGCAAAGACACCACACTCACGTCAGCATTGTCCTCATGCTAGCCCAGAGAATGAAACTAGTTACTGCATTTGCAGATTAATCCCTGAGCAAGGGGTTCTCTGAATACAAGGCAGCCCAATGTGGGCCACAGAGGGCACAGGTTCTCGCTGGAATGTACTAGACTGAATTTACAGCTGTTATTGCAGTTCAACTAGTAATGAGCAGGCTGCTGTGCCTGGGACTTGCTTGCCTGCCTGTAAATTACCTTCTGGTGCTCATTGGTGGTCACTGCTGCTGTGCTGTGGATGCACTGTGCACTGTGTTGTGCCTGGGAGCACTTTGGTGATAGCCATGGTGATGGGCCTGGGCTGGCAGGTGTCCAGGGCATTGCTGCTGTGTCTGTGCTGCTGTACTGGGCAGGCTGGAACTCTAGTGGGAACTGGGGTGGAAGGGACTGTGACCTGCGGAGGAGTCCATGTCCAAAAAAGACCTGGGGTGGAGATTGTAATGGATACACCTTTGTTGTAAGCCATGATTTGAGTTGTATGTTACAGGAATTAGTATAACAGGAATCACCCAAATAAATGGAGGAAAAGCCTCCCAAGAAGCAGCTGCAGGGCAGAACTGACCTGACCTAAGCTGGCCTTGGTGCCCAGGACCTCTACCTTACACAGCACCTTTCCTGTCCCAAGTAACCACCAGAAGAGATGGAGCCCAAAGTCACGAACAAAATTAACTCAAAGGACATTTTGTGGACATTTGTGGACATTTTGTGGGCATTTTGCAAGGGAAGTCCATAGACTAAGGGATTGACATCTGTGTATTATATCCAAGGGTGGAAGGCGGGGGGTGATGGTTAATGAGGGTGTACTGAGTAGTGTGGGACCTGAGCATGATGTGAATGATATGGAGTACGGGTGGAATGTGTTTGTTTTGCCTGGGGTAGAGTTGATTTTCTTCACAGTGGCTAGTATGGGGCTTTGGATTTGTTGTGGTCAGGGTTGATAATATAGAGATGTTTTTGTTATTGCTGAGCAGAGCTTACACAGAGTCAAGGCCTTTTCTGCTTTTTGTACTGCCCCACCAGTGGGAAGGCTGTGAGCGCATGGGAAGTTGAGAAGAGACAAAGCCAGGACAGGGGACCCCAACTACATGGGGAATATCCAAAGGGATATTCCAGGCTGTGTGAAATCATGCTCAGTATGTAATGTGAGGGGAAGGAGGAAGGAGGGATGTTTGGAGTGATGGGGTTTGCCTTCCCAAGTAACCATCATGTGTGATGGGCCCTGCTCTCCTGGAGGTGCTGAACACCCACCTGGCCATGGGAAGAAGTGAATAGAGTCCTTGCTTTGCTTTGGTTATATGTGTGGCTTTTGCTTTGCCTATTAAACTGTCTTTATCTCAACCCATGGGTTTTCCATCTTTTGTCCTCCCAGTTCTCTCCCTGCGCTCAGTGGTGGGGGAGTGAGCAAGCAGCTGCCTGGGGCTGGGCTGCTGGCTGTGGTTAAACCACAACACCATGGCAACAGAAGAAAGGAGGGGAGGTGCTTGTCAAGAAAAAAAAATAATTTAGGGGTTAAAAATACACCATATGGGTTAGCAATGGCACAGAAGGAGAAAGACTGTGGATAATGATTACTGCTAATAGTCAATAGTTCATTGAGCTGCCAAGGTCCTTCCTGCAGTGCAGTTACTGACAATACCACAGCCAATCGACCTAGTTACTGCAGGGTTTCCGTTCCCAGTAGTCACAGCCAACACTGACTTACTTCAATTTCACAATTATTAATGCTTTGCTTAAAGCTTCAGCAACTGGAATCAAGTGATCGCTGTGGAATCTCACCTTTCGCTTAAACAGATAAGCACAATGTGAAGCTTTTCACCATCAGAGAAAAGCCTGATAAGATGAATTCCCAAAGGTCAGAAGTCATTATGATAAACAAGGAGAACCCAGCCCAAGATAGGGTTAAAGTATTGTGATTTTTAAAGCACACCTAGTACTTTTGAGGAGTTCTCATTGTATTCTTACAGGAATATTTGGGAAAGAAGGGACTGGCATTAGAAAAGGAAGCATTCATTAGCAAAACTTAGCACAAAAGGCAGCAGGAACACATTTAAATCAGCTGGGAAAGGAAAAAGCCAAAGGGCTTCACAGATTACACAAAATGAAGAAAACCCCATTACAAGGAGGTAGAGGAAAGCAGGCAGGATATTTTTTGCTTTCCTTCCTCTTCATCTTCCAATCTGACTCTCTCAGACCCTGCTTTCACCTCCTTCTGGAAGAGGGGGAAGCCAAGCTTCCCATAATACTGTGAGCTCAGCTTTACAAGCTGGAGACAAAAGAGGAAACCAAACACACAATAAGAACCTGTGGATTAGCCAAAGAAGGATTCCTAGAGGTAATTATGATAAAGGCAAGATTGGTTAGCATTCAAGCTACCAAGGTGAGGATTGGTCCTACATTCCTCTCAGGGGGAGATAAAGGTGTGCTTTTCTACTTCCCAGTGTGACAGTTTCCTAAGCAAGCCAGGGATTTGCTCTGTTACTCTCATTAGGCTGTGATGCTTATTAATTCGGCTTGGATCAGGTTCTCATCTAAGTGATGTCCAAGTAGATCTGGTACATCCTTAGGTGACAGTGAAACCTTCAGCACTGTGCTCTGTGTGCTCCTGCTGCAGGCTCAGCCCAGAGCTGCCCTGCAGTGTCCCCACTGCCAGATGTGCAGCCTTAGTCCCACCACTGTCCGTGTCTGTCTTGGGGACAAGTCAGATGCAGCTTGCCTCAAGCTATGCCCATCAGTGAGGATGGGGGGGATGAGCATGGGTACACTGCTCCCCAGGCTCTCTCCCTGAGCTTTCACTGCTAGTCAGAGCTGATGGCAGGGCACTGGCTGCATGGACCACATCCCTGTGCCCAGCAGTGGAGCCTGAAGGCCGTCAGCTGTGAGATCTTTGATGCTGGTCCATGTCCTTGAGAGAGTTGTGCCCATTTAGCCTTAAAGAAAAGCCATGCAATGGTTGCCAGCTAACAAGTCATGAGGGACAGAAACATCCACTTGGATGACTTTCTGAATATGCAAGCATATTACTAAAAACCAAAACCAAACCCCAAACCAGCTCAGTTATTAATAATTGCATACCTGGAAAAAGAAATACAGAATATTACTATTTTCCCCTTAGCAGCCCAGTCCATCAGGAGTGCTTGATAGTCATGTGGTGCACCTATCAATAGAACCAGCAGATAACAGTGAGGGACTGGCTTGAGGGTGGGAAGCAGGCTGTCCCTGTCACTTGTAATCTTCTCACATCCAGAGGCATCTTAAGGCCTTTCTAAACATGCTGATACTGCCTGAAAATCACTGAAAAAACCCACCCTTTGTTTGTGTTAACAGGATGAGAAAGTGCAAGGCTTCCTGTTATGTGTGTGTGACATCTACAGATAAGCAGAGACCTCTGGACAGGAAATCCGCCCAACTTCTGCAGTGTGATTTGCCCAAAGCTGCGGAGCTCTTTTTAGATCCAAGCACCCACAGAATGAGACAGGGCTGGCCAGAAAATGGGGGACACGCTGGAGAAGAGCTCTGAGGAGCCCGAGATCTCTTTGAACAATGAGTGTTCGACGAAAATGGGGGACCTGGTGGAAGTCTCGAGTGGTGAAAAGGTCAAGTTTGACGATACAGGTCTCTCTCTGGTGCTCCAGAATGGCCTTGAGAACCTTCGGCTTGAAAATTCCCTTACTGATGTCATCCTGTGCGTGGACAGCAGGGAATTCTCCTGTCACCGAGTGGTCCTTGCTGCAGCAAGCAATTATTTCAGGTAAGGTTTGTAACAAACAAAACCATTACACTTATTTTGCTTCATAGACTTGAACTGTACGTCTCCAAGGAGTGCAAACTGGGTGTTAAAGTCTTTCAGCTTTTTTAAAGCTGGAGACTTAAATAAGGCAGGTGCTAAGTCATGGATTTGCTGGAGTTCTGATGCCAGCACTCAAAAAGTCTGCTGGAGGCATGCAAAGGAAAACAGAATATTGGAAAACAAGTGCATGAGAAAAGGGTGTTTTGACCAAGTATCTTTAGCCACTTGTCTTGTCCCTTTGGGACCTGGGCAAAGAGGAATACCCATTCAGATAGCACGGTATTTTTATTGAAATAGGAGTGGGTTTCTAGAACTTGCTAAGTTTTCCTATTACCATTCTGGGGTAAAAATATACATTGCATTAAATTGTTGAGGAGGAAAGAGAATGAATTTTCCATCTCGAAATCAGCTGCAATGAGAAATATCTCCTTGAAAGCAATTTTGCCACTTCACCATTTTTTTCTGGTCTGCTTGAATTTTTCATTCTTTCAGTGTAATAGATATTCTATCTGAGACTACTGGCCAACAAGAACAAATTTTAGACACACAGAGGAACTTAGTATCAGTTTTAGCACAGATTTTCCATTATCATTTAGACAATATCATTTAGACCATCACATTTGCATGGCTGGGTTTTTTTTTTTTTCTTTTTTTCTTTTACTGCTAAAGTGGTCAGATGACTGAACAGCTACAGAGGAAACACGAGAAAAAACAACCTGTGACCATTTGTGACATGAGCAGAAAGCTAATTTTAATGGAGTCTGGTAAGCTTTGCTGGTAGAGCCTGTAAGGACAGTTCTGCTTTTCTAATCTAGAATAGAGACTGTGTCTGTGAATATTTGGAGACAGGTATTATTTCTACAGAGACTACATTTATTGCATATGAGAAAATATACAGCTAAAAGCAGAGATGCCCAAATATTTCTTACCAGCATTGTGTGTGTAATGAACAGCAGATGCACAAATTAAAATCAAAATTATCAGAATGATACTTTGACAAAAAACCCCAATTTCACTATAAATAAAGATGCTGCAATCGGAAGGATATCCCAGTTAAAACTAGGCAAGATAGTTTTATGAGAACAGCTGTTGGCCAGTTTTCCACTGAGCTTTTCCTGAGCTACAGCCTGTCCCTTGGAAGGAGGGGGGATACCTGGCTGGAGGTCATCTCATCTCAAGGCAACTGCACACGTGTGCAGGGTCTGCCCCTCTGGGTGCTTCTGTTTGGCTTGGCTTCCCACAGAGATGAGATTTATTACATCTCACTGTCTGCCAGTGCCTCTTGTCATGACTCTTTGGGTTAGTTTCAGTCACATTTGGCACAGGATGGAGATCTCAAACCTGAAGTTCCTGTGAGTTTGATGGAAATTTGCAGCTAGGAGAGGAGAGATGCTGGGCTGGCACCCTTGGTGCTCTGCAGGGTAACGAGCAGGGTGTCCTGGCACACAGTGCCCAGAACAACCACACTGCCCTGCCCTGCTGGGCACAGCCAGCACAGAGCTGAGCTCCTGGGAGGGACCCTGAAGTGTGTGAGAGGAATAAGGAGGGAGAATGGAGGGCTCAGGAAGGGGAAGCTGAGGTTACTGTGAGGAGGGAAAGAAGGATGCAAGTCTGCAGGGAACTGATCTTCGCTGGTTCTGCTGCTCACAAGGAGCCTTCATTCATCTTGCCATAATTCTCTAGAAGCTGCATGGCCCCAGAGAAAGAAGGAATTCTTAAATCCCACTGTTCTTTTGAGTACTTTCCATGCTATTACAGGACTTCTAACAGCCATGCACAGGAGCAAAACAAAGAGACCCAGTGATTCATGGGCTTCATTGCCCTGCCTGTTACACAACCCCTTCCTGAACGCTGGGTGCCACAGTGTGGGCAATCCACAGCAGCTGACTGGAACACACTTAAACAAAGCTAACCATTTCTAGGTTAGCTTTGTTTAACTACCTTTGTTTAACTAACTAACTTTGTTAGAAGGTTTCTTCTGGCCTTTTTCAGCACTACTGGAGAGTAGATGGACTAATTCTTGTGGCATCCTGCACCCGTAGACATAAAACCAGTTACTCTCCATTTACCTCCATGATGGCAACAAAGCAGAGAAGAGAAATACCAGCTGACTAAGGTGGAACAGTAGTTCTTTAATCAAGCACTGCCCAAGAGTAGTGGGAGAATGGGGATGCGAGAGGTTGAAGCCAATTCCCAGAGCATCCTTGAGCTCCAGCATGGTTGTTTGAAGTCAGGTTCATAATTCCAAGCATAAGCATTCCAGTGGGAGAGTGCTTAAAAAGTGCTTCACGAAACTGCAACCCATCATTTATTTTGCTGGGATTTCTCTGATTTTAAATCCGAAAAAACTTAGAATTTTTTCTAAAATTACCCATTTTTGGGTATCTAAATTTGGCACTGGACCCTCAATTCAGATGTGCATTTCTTAGAGTACATGTTGGTTTAAAGGTGCAGTTTAGAATTACACAGGGACAAGACCCAGGGAAACATATAATGGAATTAGTAGCCACATCTGAAGGATCTAGAGCCTCTTGAGGATAAGTTCAGAAAGACTCAGAGACATCATTTTAATCCCTAGGAGAGAAGCTCAGCCTGATCTGAATGGTGTCAGGTGCCCCCCCTGCCAGCACACAGGGTGGGAACAAGAACCACTCCATTCGAGCAGAAGCGAGGCCACAGGAGTCAGCTCTCCTGTGCAGCACTGCCCAGTTCACCCCTGCCATGATCTAGAGCAGGGAACTGGTGGGAGAGTGCCATGCTCTAGAAGTGTGATTTCTGCAGCTCACAGCCACGTTACATAAATCCACACACTATGAAATTGGGAGTGGATGGCAGCTCTAAATCAATTACAAAGATTAGGAGACAGATAGGCCAAAGCACTTTGACCAGACCCTGTGCAAAGCCACCAGCAGAATGCTGAGCCTGGTTTCTGGGCAGCCTTGCACAAGTGTCACACTGGGTATCTCTGACTGACCCCAGCAAACTCTCCGGTCTGTGGGACAGAAGTGAGACTCTCACCTCCCCAGCAGGGATAGGTCAATACAAGCCTAGAGTCACCAGCTTAAGAGATGAAAGGAAGAAGAGCAGACACCACCTGCACCCTCCACGGGCCTGTTTCTCATTCACATGAAACATCCGTCACCCGTCAATCCCGCACGACTGAAACAGCTCTCTTGTGCCAACCTCCCTCTCTGGGCTGAAGCCCATTCCCAGAGAGAAGTGGGAACTGAGGGCTGCTGTTTTCAGATGGCCACCTCTTTGTGGGGATGTGGCCCACACATCCCCTCTTACATCACTTGACAGTGCCAGAGGGAGGGAAGTTAAATGAATCCCAGTCTTGTGGTCACCGAAGTTAAGGAGCATTTGTCTAAATGCCTTTGAAATATTCTGATTTCAGTAGCAGCAGAAGCTGGACCATGAGGCAGGGCAGTGAAACAAAAACCTCTAATGAGCTGAGTGAAAAGAAAAATGAGAATTTTGGCTGAACAACTTTTCTGACAAGTGACTTCTCTGCCCAAATTTCCTGCTTAAAAGTTAGGCCTCCCTATCCAGAGGCAGTTTTGCACACTGAGGTAACTAAGACCTTGCTATAAAATTTCTGCTGAGGTAAGGAATAGGAAGTTCTTAGAGCAAGTAGCAGCTGGTATCTTCTATCCATTTGTCATTCATTGTGCCTAACTGCTTTGCAATAAAATCTGTTTACATCTTGGCTCCAGTAAGATGTGTCAGTCAGGCAGCTTAATTCAGGCACTTCTTTTACAAGAAAAGCATGGCCTAAGTCTTGGGACCTCTAGCCATTTCCCAGCTTGCATTGTCCTGTCAACATTGTGTATGACTAATAAAGAAGGGCTTGGAATGCAGGGTAAAGAGTGCTTCTAATTACACTTTAGATCTGCACGTGTTTTTCACCAATGCAGTTACAAGTGGACTCATGTAATTCTGATCTGTTGAGACAGATTCCAAATAATGTGACATCTTGTTCTCTGAATGCAGTGAACAAGAAGGGGCTGATCAAAATCCCAAGTAAAAGCCAAAAGCATTGGAAGAAATACTTAAATCTATGAATTGAAAATGCAGAGGAAGATGTGAGTGTTTGTCTTCCAGCTGTCACAATGCAAAATGGATTAAAATAGTCCTTAGAAAACTTCTGATTTATACCCCACATGAAATATCTGCCTTGTGCCAAAGGTATGTCTGGTGGTCACCTTTCAGATGCAGTATTATTCACCAAAGAAGAGTTGCTATCTACATGTACGAAATCACTGCACTTTCTGCCTAACAATAGTTCCAATTCATGCAAATTCAATTGCTTCTCTAGCCAAGAGGTACCAACTCTACAATCCCAAAATTTAGCAGAAAAAAAGTTGGACTCTAAATAAGAAGAAAGCCAAAAGCCATTCTCCCTTACCCACCACTGGTATTAATGTGGTCAAAGACACATTGGGAAGCTGAGAAGTGAGGCTCTCAGACATGTGGATTTGCTCTGGCCTCAGGGCTCAGTCCCAGCAGTGTCCTGCAGCTCGGAAGCAGGGGGGTATTGACCTGCCAAGGGGTACAAAGCACACGGGCTAACGAAGTTTGGAGAATGCCAGGCCTTAACGAGCTGCACCTGCACTAGAAACAGATGGAGCAAGAGGCCAGCAGGTGAGAGACACCAGCGCTGCTCCACAGCACCAGCCCAGACTGGGGACCACTCCCACCCAGGCAAGGTCCCAGCTGCCTTTTGCTGCCATGGAGCCCTAGGTCTGCTGTAGAAGACAGCTTGGAGGAATCCATCATGTGTGTATGCCTTATCAAACTCATGAGTATAGAGGAAGAAGAGCAACAAAAAGATATTTTCTTGTTTCTTTTCAACAGGAGTAATTGCATAAAATATGAAGTAATCAGAGTATTCTGTGTTGAAATCTAAATAGCCCAATGTTTTCAGAATGCCTCATCCTGACTGGAATAGAGTAAAAGATAAACGTCTTTCTTTCCAGGGCCATGTTCTGCAATGATTTAAGAGAGAAATATGAGGAGAAGATCATACTAAAAGGAGTTGATGCAGAAACCATGAATATACTCTTGGACTACACTTACACCAGCAAGATGCTCATCACAAAGCAAAATGTACAAAAAGTCTTGGAAGCCGCCAGCCTTTTTCAGGTACAGATAACTCAGATGCACTGACCCAATCTCACTGCTCTGGCAACACCGTGCCTTACCCTGGTTAGCACACTAAAAATGTCTCTGATTTCATGGGTTCTGGAAGCATTTTGCTTCATATTTACTTACATTAAGGTAAAAAATGGCAGTGGTAGCCATGTACTGGAATTTTGCTGTGTTGAGTGCCATGCAAACAGGAAAAAAGCCTGGCTGTGCCTCCAAGAGCTGCTCCCATGTGCTGCCTGCCTGGCAGTGCTCCCCAAAATTCAGGTCAGCCTGTGAAGGCCAGACAGAAGGGTTAGTGGGCAGCAGCTGGCATGGCTGGCCAGAGCAGGAAGTTACTTTGCTTCTCTGTCTCCCCTGCCCTGAGATGGAGGCTTGCCAGCCAAAGTTAGCATCCTCCTTTGTAAAACTCGTGATGTAAAGGGTTTTAGTCATGACCTGGGACTTGTGGGAGGCTGGAGTTGGGCAGCGTTACTCAGCCTTTGGTCCACAAGGTATTCACGTGTCCTGTAAATCACCTCTGAGGTCTACCAAATTGCAGTGTCTGGTTCCATGCTGCAAATTGCTAACAAATTGAAACCAACATAACCTGCCAAGTGCCAATGTGTGCGTGTGTCCATTCCTCTCATTAGGGAAGGTAAGAAACACCCAACTCCGTGATCATTGTGGCTTATGAGGGAATTAAGATTCTTGAATCTTACATGGAAATTTTGCTCTGCAGTTCTGGAACTCTGCTTTCTAGCACACCAGTCCTGTGAGGAGCAGCCGAGGGAGCTGGGGGTGCTCAGTTTGGAGACAAGGAGGCTCAGGGGGTACCGTATTGCTCTCTTCAACTCCCTGACAGGAGGCTGTAGCCAGGTGGGGATCAGGCTCTTCTCCCAGGTAAAAAGTGATAGGACAAGAGGAAATTATCTTAATTTGTACCAAGGGAGGTTTAGATTAGATATTAGGAAAAATTTCACAAAGGTAGCTTTAATGTCACCTGGGCCTGCAGTGCATTTTCCATGCACCAACACTACCAACTGGTAGCATTAAATAGCTACATTTGGTTCATTTTCAGGACACTTTTCTGTCTTGTTTTTGTTTTCTTTTGAGCCTTTTTCTTTAGGATCATTCCTCAGCTTTTTTCTTTTTTCCTTTTTTTTTTTTTTCCTTCTGGAAATATCAAAAGTATAAGCTTATGGTTTTTTCATGTATCCTCCTTACTTTTCATTAAAATTAAGATTAAATTTGATTCCCAAGCCTGGTGCTGTAAGAAAACCATCAAACTCTGTTAGAATAATGATAAAATTGTGAGAGTACCATAAGTAAGAAAAGTAAACTAGAAAAAAAACAGATAAACCTAGAACACCAGGAATGTTCAGCTAAAAACAGTGGTTGTCTTGGATACGATCAAGTTTTATACGGCCTCATTATAAATTTATAAGGCCTCACATTATAAATGTGAGGGTTTGGGCTGAAAATGTGTTTTGTGCAAAAAAGATTTAGTAACTACTAAATCTTTAATAATCTACTACATCAAGCTGACACAACTAGAGTTCTGCCAGATTGTTTGTGCTACTTATGCAGAAGAACAGAGTTGAAAGAGTCAAATGTTTCATTTAGGTATATCAACAGCTGAAAAGATCATTTCTGCAATTTACTGTAACATTTTTGTTCGATAAATTCTTTCAAATTAGCAATGTGAGAAATCCAAATTCCAAATAGAATCTTTTTATCTGACTAGCAAGAGCTTGTAGCAGTGCCTCTTTTTAACGTTGTGGACTTGGCAAAGAAACAAAGAAGAAATACCTTGCTCAGTTCTAGATATTGTAGTATAGATATTCCAATATAAATTATCTACTTTTCTCTAGAAACTGTTTTTGAAAAAAGTTATACATAATTATGCCTTTCTTTACTCCCTTCTAGTAAGTTTTGACCAAATGCAGTCAAAACTGACAGTAGGAAGAGGTGGAGGGCTTTTTGGAGAAAGCAGCATCCCGGCCACAGTGGGGGAAGCAGGTGAAGGGTTTGGAACAGCTGAACAGCTAAGCCTTACCCTCAAGTGAGCCAGACAAATTTTTTCCACCTAAAGCACAGTTGCAACATGAGTTCAATAGTCACCTCCTCTGTCTGGGCTGATGGCTGCCCAGACGCTGCACTTGCAAGGTTGGTGCCCACCCTGGATCCTGCCCAAGAGCCTCTGCCACCCACACTGCCTACAGAGCTGCTCATCCTTTCACCCTGGGAAGGGTCAAGATCCCAGCTGCTTCCCAGGGCCATGGCAGGGAGCCCTGCTTCCCTCACCAGAACTCAGCAACAACCTCCAGACCTGTCTGCACTGCTCCTGCCCTCCCAGGAACCTCTGAACTACCCATTCCCTCGGCAGGGTTTGGGTGAGGGACCACGTCAGCTGTGGTGGTGGAAGCAAAGAAATGGTGAGAGGAAAGCAGGCTTCTGAGCAGATGGAAAAGATGTTGTCACCAAAGGCTGTGATGCCCACTGCCGTGGAAATGCCAAAGGCTGTGATGCCTAGTGCCATGGAAATGCCACGTGCAGTGGGAACAGTGGAGGATGCCCCGAGCTGCCCCCTCTAGGCAGAGCAGGGCTGCCAAAGCACCCCTCATCCCTGGATTTATCCACTTTACATGAGCAGACACTCCAAGGGAAACACGGCACCAATACCTGACAGCCATCCTGAGGCCACTGAGCAGGGCAGAGCCAGGCTGGCAGCTGCAGGCCACGCCGGACAGGAGGGCACCATTTGCTACCAAAGGACTTCAGGGCAGCTGTGGATGGGAGAAGGGCTGGCAGGCTGAGAAAGCCTGCACTCCCCGGAGAGCAGCCCTGCAAGGGGGCTGTGCCCTGCAGCTGGCTCCGGCCGGGGCTCCCTCGGGGCACAGGTGTCACCGCTGTGCTGTGGCTGCAGGGACAGCAGCTGCAGGGTGCAGGATCCGGCCCCGAAGTGTGCTGCATGCCAAGAGGCATTATGAATGAGAGACCTTTCAGTCCCCATTCCCTTCCCTTTCTGGGGGCTCTGGCCAGAGGCAGGGCTGCTGGCACTGCTTACACTCAACCACTGAATCAAAGCTGGGACAAGCGAGGGCTCATATGGGGAGAACAAATTTTACTATTCAGAGTGAAAGCCAACTGGAGGCCAAGTAAGCATATGGGATGTCTCTAGCAAGTGAGAATCTGGATTCAAATGGGTATTAGGAGAAGGACTAACTTATTGAAGAAACTGTTCTCAGGGAACAGGGCTTTTAAAGTGCCTGGATTGGCATTAGGAGGGTTAATCACAATGGACAAACAGAAAATTCAGAGCTCTGCCAGAATAATCAGAGCAGATGAAGCAGAGGCTTAGGGGTATCTTCCTTCTGATGCTCTCTTCGGTCAGCCACCTGCTCTCCTGGGACTGACTGACATATGCCCAGCAACTTTTGGGGGAGTTTTGGGGGAATTTAGTGTCTAAATGCAGGCAGTGGTGGAGAGACAGTGCAGCGCAGAGATGAGGAGCAGAACCAGGGAAAGTCCTGCCTTGATTCACTCCCAAGCAGCCCAGCCTCTCTGGTGAAGCTCTCAGCGGGGCTGTTTCTCACACCCACACCTCGCCTGGCCTGGCCACAAACAGCCCCACAATGAGGAGTGGGGCCTGCTGGCCGTGAGAGCAATGTGCACCTCTCTGTCACCTCGTCAGTACCCAGTATTGCTCTTAACAAGCCGTGTGTAAATAATTAGACAACTCTACAGAGGTTTGCTGCAGGCTGGTGGCTTGTTTTGGGGTCTGTTCCCAGACTCACAGATAACTCAATGAATGACCTTTGCAAATCCTAGGCTTGTTTTGTTTTTTTTGTTGGGTTTTTTTTGGTGTTTTTTTTTTTTTTTGTTTTTTTTTGTTGTTTTTTTTTTTTTGTGTCTCATTACTGACAACTTTGAATGCTTATGCTTAATAACCTTAATAAGGCTGATGCTTAACCTGCCTCAGGTCTGAAGCCTACCTGGTGGCAAAGTCCTTTCAGATCCTCAAAGAAATGCCTTGGTGAGTTCAAAGTGCTTGCCTTGTGCAAGCCCTGAGAGCAGGCAAGGTGAATGTGGCAGGTGCCGCAGAGCCACTGTGGGCCACTGATAAATTTTTATCACAATTAATGTCAGTGGCAGCAACACATTCTGAGACCTTACATAGCCTCGTTTGTCAGTTGCATTTCTCTAAATTTTTGACCACATCTAAATGTAAAACAGGAACCAGGCAGTCTGTACACAGCGTCTGCAATCACTCAGCTCTGATAAACAGCCTAAATATGTCAACACGACACTGACAGGTCGGGAAGATTCTACCCTAATTACTGAAACAAATCTACATACTACAGTGTTTAAAAATGTTTCGCTTTCTCTTTGCCCCTCAATTACTATTGCACAACTTTCCCCAGTGAGAAAACATAAGTTAAAATGGTTTGCTTGCTGACACTGGATGGAAAAACAACCCAAAAAGCACAGATGGAAATGCACATTAGCTCTGACCCATCTTTATTGCACTGTTCAGTGGTAGTATTTGTACTTGAAATCACAAAGGTGATGGAAAATCCATTAGGATGAAGCACTGTAACTGATCAGTTCTACCCAAAACTGGTTCTCAATTCCTGAATAATCATCAGCAATCCAGCTCAGATCATAGTTTTTAGAACTACCCCACAGACACCTGTGGCCCAGAATATGTGCATTTGGGACCCTCAGGTGGGGTTATTTTGCCAAGGAAATTTATGAGAGTAGTTGTGATGCCTTATTGAATGCAAACACAGCCAGTTCTCTGATTAAGGAGACTCTGTGCATAAAATGCATACCAATATTTTTTTTCAGCCAATGGTGATGACAAAGGTCATTAGACCCTCTGAAGGCCTCCCCCACAACAGATTCTTGACAGGAAGCCCTGTCTGTCAGGAATCTCAAAAGAATTGCTGATGGCCAATCTCTTCCTGTCACTCAGCCCAGTCTAGGACTGCTGCCCATTCCTTCTGGGGCAGCACACTGCTCCAAACCTCCCAGACCTCAGCGCTCTTTCCCACCACTCTCACAAGGCCTCAGTTGCATTTGGAGTTTGGATGGTAGAAGCATAAATGCAGACAGTGGAGCCACTTTCACTGCAAAACCAGACTCTGTTCTAGTTGGTCTGAGCAGACATGCAAGATGAAGCAGGGGAAGCAAATTGGATGCCTGGGATCCTTATCTGTGCTTTGTAACTCTGTAATTGCCAGTGCTTTGAGATCTCATGGAGGAAAAGGGAATAGCAGGAAACCCTTTAGTGAAACAAATAAAATTAATGACTGTCACAGGTCTTCTGCATCCTGGCAGAGGGGAAAGGAGCAATTGGATGCAGAGGGAATAAAAACAGTGGGAGGAAGAAATTCTCATTTCAAACTCCGGCTCTTGGGAGATACCTGTGCTCAGATGATCTAATTCTTGTCCCCCTTTGCTCTTCAGCAAAGGACATAGCTGGTTGCTCCATAGCTCTCCTGTGACAGTTTTCATTAACCCTTCTGTGCTTATACAAGCTTTTTCTGCCCACAGTTCCTGCGCATGGTAGATGCTTGTGCCAGTTTTCTCACCGAAGCACTCCAGCCGGAAAACTGCGTTGGCATCCTGAGGCTGGCTGATGCCCACTCCCTGCACAGCCTCAAACAACAGGTACAGAACTACATTATCCAGAACTTCACCCAAGTCCTGAACTATGAGGAGTTCCTGGAGCTGCCGGCGGATATCCTGTGCAGCACGCTGAAGAGTGATGAGCTCTGCGTCACGGAAGAGGCGCAGGTGTTCGAAACCGTGATGAACTGGGTCCGTTACAAGGAGTCAGAAAGGTTTTCTCTCCTGCCGTACGTGCTGGAGAACGTCCGGCTGCCCCTCTTGGACCCTTGGTATTTTGTAGAGACTGTTGAAGCTGATCAACTCATTAGACAGTGTCCAGATGTCTTTCCTTTGCTCCAAGAAGCAAGAATGTACCATCTGTCAGGCAATGAGGTGAGTAAAAGAGGAAGGTATTAGCCACTCTTTGTAAACATCTCATGCTTCACCTCAAAAATTGATTTGAAAGGAGCAGTGCCATGGGGCAGAAAAAGGTAATCACACTGAATTTCCACTAACTGGTGCTACTGAAAAGTCAAAATGGGCCTCAGAATTTATCCTACTGTCTTAGACAGCTCAGACGATTTTGGTGGGTTGTTTTAAAACAAAGTGCACAGCTTCCTGTTTATGAACATCTGAGCTTGACCCTTCATACACACCCTTGCTAAATGAAGACCCCAGGTAGCTTCCCTAGTAATAATGCAAATGGTGTTAGCCCTGACACCTCACCCTCTCAGCTATTACTTCAAGCCCAAGAAAAGAAAAAAATTTCCCACCAAACTGTGCCACAATCTGTAATGACTCTTTCAAATGTGAATATATAACACCTTCCCCTGTTACTTATGGGGGGAAATGTTTCATAAAGGAAATATTCTTCCTCCTATGAAGAAGACAGTCTTCTTTGCAGAGGAGAGGACTGCCCATCTGCTGTTTGCAGAGGTCCCTGCACCCAAAGAGACAGATTAATCCTGACATCCAGTCGAGTCCTGTCCTGCCTGCTTGGTTCAGGCTGTGGTGGATCTCCAGTTCTTCCATTGCCTGTCCCCTTTCGAAAGTTAGGTATCATTCACATCTCCTTGGACAAAATATGGGGGAGAGGGGAGAGCAACTAAGAGGTCAGATTTCACAACAGGAGCAAAGTTCTTGAGTGTGTGAGGAAACGTGTCCCTTCTCAGCCAGGGTCAGAGGAGGGCAGGAGGGTATTGTGGGCCCATCACTCATGGCGGATGTGTCACCTGTGTCTCCGGCATGGCAAGGGGGGACAGACCAAGCGCTCCTTGTGCCGGTGGCTGCATAAGACACTGCTCAGTGACCTGGGACAGTGCCAGCCAGTCTGGTGGGAGCTCCCTGAGCCAGCCTTGTCCCACTGAGTAGTGGTGTCAGGTGCATGCGGACAGGTAAAGGGAGCATTGCCCCGGGCTGAGCACGCATTACACTCATCTTCAAAGGGACAGCCGCAGGAGGCTGTGCTACCAGCTGCCCTCCCCCGGGGCTGACGCCTGCCAATGGTGGCAGACAGGTTAAAACAGAGCCCTGGAAGCCGGCAAGTTCTGAGACTCACTTTCTATAAAAATGTGCCTATTCCTTTTCTGGACATAGTCAAAATGCAAGATTTGTGTCTGTGTAGATAATCTTTTTTAATATGGATAAATTATACCAATTTATAGAAACATGTTAAAATCAGAAAGAGAAGTAAAACTTTAAGCAAGTTGCCTCCTGACACAGCATTTAACCTGTGGGTCTTGTTTGCAAGCATTTCCTCCAAGGAGGACACAAGTTTCCAAGCACCCTTTACATTCTTTGCTCCTGGTGAACATCTACCTGGCAAGTGAACTTCTCCAATGTCCCTGAAACAAAGACCTGGTCAATAAACTGAGCCAACAAGCAGTAAATTAGAGCTAAGCACATTTCAGAGCCTGGTGCTGGCTTTAAATAAGTCTTCTAATTTTGGCTTGAAGTAAGAGCTTATACACAAAGAAACAAATAAAAATAACTCCTCCACAGTTGAGAATTGTTATTGTTCGGACACTAACATATCTCTTCAGGACTAATAGTGAGAGCACTTATTTTCTGCTAGCACTAACTGCAGTCTTGCTCTCTCCAAACTCCCCAAGGCATACACAAGCCTTGGGGCCCTCCTACCCTGCCCTCACTCTGTCAGCCCAAATAAAACCTGTCCTTTTCAGCTACCCAGCCTTGTCACTACTGCTCACCTGCAGTAGCTCTTGGTGCCATCCTGGCAATTCCTAAAAGGATCTGAAAGGATCTTAGTAGGTAGGCAAAAGCAACTAAGTTCAGAGTTGGAAAAATCCTGCAGAAAGAAGGATACAGTAAGCTCTACTGAATGCTTCTAGGATGCTTTTCAGGCTTTCAACTTAGAAAGTGTTGGCTAATTGGTTCAGTTGATGTAAGCCTGCTGTGATTTGAACAACAGGTAATCAAAGAAAAGGTCACCTGGCCTTTCTGTAGTTGTAGGTGTAAGTGCCCTGTGTACTCACTCTGTCTCACTTGCATTTAGATTATTACAGAAAGGACCAAGCCCAGGATGCACGAGTTCCAGTCTGAGGTGTTTATGATCATAGGGGGCTGTACAAAAGATGAGAAGTTTGTAGCAGAAGTGACTTGCCTGGATCCTTTGAGGCGAAGCCGTCTGGAAGTAGCAAAATTACCAATCACAGAGCAGGAGCCGGAGAATGAGAATAAAAAATGGGTGGAGTTTGCATGCATTACTCTAAAAAATGAAGTCTACATATCGGGTAAGGAACAAGATATTGCTGGGAGTGCAAGAGGGGAGCAAAGCATTCTCATGATTATTTCCAGCTTTTATCAAGATCATGCTTGAGGCAGCTTTAGAAAAATTAAGCGCTACAGGTATTTTAATGCTTTGGCTTTGGACATGCTCCAGAGGGCACTGGATATGTAAGGACACTGCCTAGCTCTGAATGAGCACAGGATTCATTTTTAGACAATATTGATCTATATGCATGGGCACTTGTGTGCAGCACCCTGAACAGTGATTGAGGTCCCAGGAGGGTTCTTGGGAACAGTTTACCAAACATAAAATGACAAATTGCTTCAGCATCTTCTCATGACAAGTTCATTTGAAGTTCCACATGCATTAGCAAAATCCTGCCAGAATCCTGAGTCATTCTGCAAAAGTCAGACAAGAACCTGCAGGGAACTGTCACTGATGTTTGGCTGCCCCCAGAAAGCTGCCATCCCAGAGGACTCTAGACCTGCCCACCCACAGTTATTAACTTGGCAGTATAAACTGTCAAAGCCAGAGGAAATCCCATGCTCCAAACACCCAGTGTGGGTCTGAACAACTCATGTGCTGATCATCATCCCAAGAGCTCCAGGAGATGTATTTAACTTCCCACACAAATACAGTTGAGCTCCACACAGTGGTTTGATCCCAGAGCTACAGAGATTTTACCCTGACAATCAAAATGTTAAAATCAAGCTTATTAGCCAATTTGACAGCTGCTTTTGATGGCCTATCAAAAAAATAAGTTTGATGATCTTGTTCTGCTTCCAGAAGTAAAGTGACAGCAAGTTTTTCATCACTGTGTCATTACATACCATGATGCAGAACAGGGTCTTCATTAGTAGAATACATCCTTTCTGCAAAACTGGCCACAAAATTCCATACTTCATTAAAACAGAAGAATAGAAAGGAGGATAGGAGGCCAAAGTGTGAATGCTTTGCTTAAGTGTGAATAATGGTCCTTTATTCAAATATCTTCCTTTGCATTCTTTCTTTTGGGAATCCACAGATTTTTGATACTTCATTCCAATTTAACATTTATTAAAGCTTTATCCTGGGATAACAATTAGATTACTCTTCCTATAACTATAAATAAAAGTATTTCCTTTCAGTCCACCATAGAGAGTTTCTGGCATTAGCCCCTCTGTTAGAAGGTAGCTGTAGAGAGGAACCTAAGTCAAACATTCCAACTAGGGAATATTCCCCTCATCTTCACACCCTTGAGTTGAGAGGTCATTTTGCCCTTTGCCGTCGATTTGTTACCCTTCCATCTTTTTCAAGGCTTTTTGCATTCTTTTATTCCTGACATCTTTTCCAATGTCTCTTCTCCACTTTTATTTTATGTTCTATCAGGCTACCTCCAGGCCAGGCTAACACATTCCCTGCTGTGGTGAGTCTAAGCTGGCTTTCCCTTTGCTTCTGTTTTCACAGCTTCTCTTTCTTCCTTCTCTGCTTACTTTCATATCTCTGAGTCCCTCTCTCCATTCCCTCTTTGCCTTTCACCTTTTTGCCCTTTGCACATAAATAAAAGGCTGAGTGGACCAAAGCCATTAGCATGTTTTTCTCAGCTAAACTATTTATTAGTGTCTCAATCCTGATTAAACAGCTGCTTCCTCCTGCATGTCTTTCTACTTTTGTTTTCTTTCTTTAGCTCCTCCAATTTGCTTCTTCTCTAACTTGACTTTCATTTTTCCTAACTTCCTAACTACCCCTTCCATGTGCTCATTTCCCTCCATATCTTGGTACAGTCTGGAGTCTTCCCTGCTCTTTTAGCATCTGAAAAATAGGGAAGTCCTTTGCACAAGATTATGACTACTGTTAGATTATGATTTCCCCAAAACAGTTTCAATGTTTTGAGTGTATGGCCTGAAACACTACATTTGCAGCATAATTAAAAATGACATGAATTATCATTTACCATTCTAATGCTTTTACTAATTTAGGTACAATTCCTCTTCAAATTAGAAAGAATTGTTGTCCAGAGGAAAAACAGAAACAAAATTAACTTCCAGTCCTCTCAAAAATCTCTCCCTGTCCCCTGATGTGCAGCAAATTCACCCACTGGTCCAGCTGAAGCTACTACATGAGTTTCAGCCTGTGGAGGAAAGCACAAGCTCAAGGGAGAGTAAAGGGAACACCTGCAGTCTCTCAGCCACATTGTAGCCATGAATGCTGCATTCAGGTCCTTTGGCCACTTCAGCTATTTGATTGCAAATAAAATTCAACAGATACATGTGAAAAATACTGGGACAAAAGCATTACAAACGACTCTTTCTAGCATGCTAATTATCTCCCATTCAATCTGCTGTTTGGCCCAGAGATAGGCTGCATCAGTTTGCAGTGATCTGTCTGCAGTACAGAATACCAATGAAGGCAGACATTTTCCTAATGGAATATGAATTCTCTTTTCAGTATATTCACCGGTGAAGCAAATGTTTAATCAGGTTGCAGATGATGGAATAAGCTACTCAGTCTGTAAATGTGGTTTCAGGCTTAACTAGATCTGTTTGTATTACAGTTACACCAGAAACTGTTGGCAAACAACAGCTCTTGTTTAAAACACTGCTCTCTGCTTTAGCACAAGCAAAGATCCAATTGCAGGTCAGCTATAGAATGAGTTTTCAGGGTCCAGTTTTAGTGTTGAAGCTATAAATATGTAGCTTACCCAAGTCTGTAGAGAAAGAGACCAGAAGGAGAGGCACAAAAATGAGATCCCAGCCATATGGTCCCAGGGTTGAACAGTAAAACTTCCAAGTCCTGCAGGACTCTTGTTGGTAGGAGTTCAGTCAGGTCTTTTGGTTTACGATAAAAACCACAGGGCTGGCAGTTTTCCCAGTGCAGGCCTGTCTTCAAGGGATTTGGCACTGCCAGCTGCAGCATCCTCTACTATCTTACTTAAATCACATTTGTTTATTTGTCCCTTTGCAGCAGTTCTGCAAAGCCCTGGTGTTCACAAAAATCTCCTGCATGTCACCCTGCTGTGTGGTTGGTCTCACGCTCAGTATTGAAATGAAAGTGGTTGTGGTCTGGTAGAGTGAGGAACAGTGATTTATCTTCACTGAATATTTGGCTGTAGAAATTGTTCAGTTTCCTTCACTATTAAGTAAACTAAATGCAGAAATTTTCTTCTGTTGTAACAGGACCAGTTAACAATCAGTAATAATGATTTACTTTCCATTTTGAGAGAACACACTTAATTTTAAACATATTGGAGTTTTAAAGTAAATACAAGCTGTGCTATCATATTTACACCTGTCATGTACACTACAGGTGGCAAAGAAACAAAGCACGATGTCTGGAAATACAACGCCTCCATCAACAAATGGATACAAATTGAGTATCTCAACATTGGGCGCTGGAGACATAAAATGGCAGTGTTGGGTGGCAAAGTGTATGTCATTGGGGGCTTTGATGGCATGCAGAGAATCAACAGCATGGAAGCATATGATCCCTTTCATAACTGCTGGTCAGAGGTAAGACACTGCATCATGCAACTTTTTAATAATTTGGAATATTTTAACCAGAAAATCTTAGGGCTTGGATTCATCAAAATGATCTTGTATAATTCTTTTAAGTATTTCTGGTCTTTAAAAACCCTAAATATTTTTTTTTCTATAGAAATGCATATCCTTTAGAAGGTAAAAATCCCTGGATTTCCAGCCAATCATTTCCTGTGAGACATCTAATGCCTAACTTCCCATTTTTTATTTGGCTTTTAAAGCTAGTAGTCCACAAATCAAGGAGTAAGAATATAGTATGCATGAGCCAGAGCACAGGCTGAAAACTACTGCTCTTACACATTTTATATGTATATAAAATGTGTCTATCAAGCTGTGCCTTATACATGGCATGGGTTATGCATTAAAGTGAAAGTACAAATTTGAAGGTAAACAGGATTAAACCCACTCTCCCCCCCCAGTTCTACTTGCTGTACTTCAAGCAATGAGAGGAGAGAATTAGGCAACCAATTAATCCATGACAGTAATGAGATTAAGCATTATAATAGCAGATACAACCCATTGTCTCTAGATTATACAAAGCAATGTGGATGACTCTAACAATCACAGCTGCAAGTAGCAAGATCAGTATAAACAAATTCCTTGTGCTTTTTTGCAATGTATGGAAGCATGTAAAGAAGATTTTTGGCATTTCTGATATTTCCTAGCTTTTGAATTATTGATAAAGTAATTTTAATTTCAGCATTTGAACAGAGCATATTTTTGTTAAGGGTTTTTGCAGTCTTAAGAAAAAGCTGAAACATATTTCTCCCTTATCCTTAGAAACATCATCTTCTGAACCCTGCTTAAAAAGGGATGTCTCGCTTAAAATTCCACAGGCTCCCTCCCAACAGCCATCAGTCTGACTGCTTCACATGGTTACTAATGATTCTTTTTGGTCCCCAGGCTGCTCCTCTGATGGTCAACGTGAGCTCCTTTGCAGCAGCCAGCTACAAGAAGAAGCTGTACGTGATTGGAGGGGGGCCCAACGGGAAGCTGGCCACAGACAAGACGCAGTGCTACAACCCAGCCACCAACGCGTGGAGCCTTAGGGCTGCCATGCCCGTGGAGGCCAAGTGCATCAACGCTGCCAGCTTCAGGGACCACATCTATGTGGTGGGTAAGTGCACACCTGTGGCTCTCATTGTCTGCACCCAGCAGGGCTTGGCCCTGTGCTTCTGTGTGGAAGATGGCTCTTCCTGGTGAGCTTAGCGAGGAGTGGGAATGCAGGATGCTCACAAACACCAGGGAAAGGTCGCCAAGTCAGAATCCCTGTTAGCATGGTAGCTATCTTGGAAAGCTGGAGCTAGCCCAGAGACAGCTTAAAGCCATCCAAAGATGTGTTCATAGTGGCAGGGGCATGATCTCATGGCTACATCGTGTCCCCTCTTCTCTCCAGGGGCATTACACAACCCACTGCATACAGGATTTATGCTGGGATAAGAGTACGAGGAGCAGGTCAGAGGAGCAGAGCCACTGAGACCCAAAGACCCAGAGCTCTTCACTAGATTGCACTCGGGGTTAATTCAGTCAAATCACCAGAACTGTAAGAAAAAAAATGGAAGAACAAGAGTTTGAGCTGAACTATGGGGGGAGGAGGGAGCCTGCACACATCTCCAGATGGTACTACAAAAAACAAAAGAAAAGAAGAACATTTGTTTCCAAATCAGGAGCTCTGAAATTTTTCCCCTCCCTCTTTTAGCATTGGAGCAGGGAATTTCAATATAATCAATATGGTGCTGAGACCTGGCATAGAGCTGGAGTATTCACCAAATAATTAATTAATGGTGCTCTGGAAGGAGATTTGTAATCTGCATGTGTGTGCACATATACACACACACCCACCCCTTTTGTGTACATAAATGCCTCATGCTTGTCCTCAGCACTGGAGTTGACCTCACCCTGTTTGTACAGGATGACAGAGAGAGAAGGCACATGACTTATGGGCTAGCTGATATAACTCCTGATAAAACTGACATGATACTCCAGTCACATTCATTCAGCATCTTTCAGCCAGCAACATCCACTAGTAAATCTCTAGTTTATCTATCTGAGAAACAAATCTACTCCACTTGGATAGAAACCAGCCCAATCTGAAGTTCAAAAGCTAAAAGAGCATTTGCATCCAAAGCAATCAAATTACCCAGACTGATGAATTATCAACAGCCAGATGAATCACTACAACTAACAATGTCTGTTTTCAGCCTGTTCCAATTAAGTCACCTCTGAATGACTTGATCACCCCTCAGGTACTACACTAATATTGTCAAACTCAGCCTCTATTATAAGTACCACAGATAAATGCCTACTTTGCCAGCAGGGAGGATCCCAGGCATTGTTGCACCTCATCAATAAGACCATGGCTTCAAGGTTTCCCTATCCAGAAGGACAGTGCCAGGCTCTTTTCAGTGGTGGCCAGGGACAAGACAAGGAACAATGACCATAACTACAACATAAGAAGTTCCACCTCAGCCTGAGGAAGGACTTCTTTATCTTGAGGGCTGCAGAGCACTGGAACAGCTGTCCAGTGAGGTTGTGTAGTCTCCCTCTCTGGAGACATTCCAAACCCACCTGGATGCATTCCAGTGTAACCCGCTCCAGGTGACCCTGCCTTGGCAGAGGAGTTGGACTGGATAATCTCCAGAGATCTCTTCCAACGCTAACAATTCTGTGATTCTGTACAGCTAATACAGAAGACACATTCAGTGCCTGCAAATTTCAGAATAAAAACCATTTAGCTGTTGGTAATCTCGGGAGGGCATGTATTTTCATAGCCTTTCATGAGAATTGAGGTATTGACCATTTTCTCAAAAGAAAAGCACACTGCAAGATTGAAAAGGTGCACTAAGAACCTTTACTAAGAATCATTAATAACTTCAGTTTTGGGAAACACAGAGAAACTGAAGGTCACTCTCTATTTAACAAATCCATAGAAAGATTATTGATTGAGTCTGACAAACTCTAAACAAGGAAGGGTTTTTGAAAGCAGCCAGTTCCAGGAAGAAGGAGGATTGATGGACAGAGGAATGAGTGGAAAAATTCGGTACCCATTTCTAGCAGTGATGGTTTTCCACAGCTGGTCCTCCATGATCTAAGTACTTTTAAATAAAATAGCATTTTTCTGAAGTTCTGTCCTTAGCTGGAGCAGCAGGTATGAGAAAGATCTGTTGCTAGATGCACTGTGGTCACACTGAAGGATCACAGCAGTTTGTTCTGGCCCTAAATTCCACAACCTTATGAATAATAAGTGTCCTTCTGCAGATCAGGCTTTCAAAACAATAAAGTATCCTGTGACCTTGTTTTTTCTTGGCTTTGGGGCAAGAAACCATTTTTACGAATGTCAGGAACAGAGTCTTGCTGAAGTGGATGGTTGAATTAAAATCCTTTACAGGAATGGCCAGTGCAAACCAATATCCATTTCCTTCCCAGGTGGGGCAATGAAAGCTCTGTATTCCTACAGCCCCCAGGAGGACACATGGTGCCTGGTGACTCAGTTCACCCACGAGAGAGCCAGCTGTGGGATTTCTCCTTGCAACAACAAGCTGTTCATCACCGGCGGCCGAGATGAAAAGAACGAAGTCATTGCAACAGTGCTCTGCTGGGACCCTGAAACTCAGAAGCTGACAGAAGAGTGTGTCCTGCCTCGGGGGGTGTCTCACCACGGCAGCGTTACCCTCAGGAAGTCGTACACGCCCATCCGTAAGGTTGTGCCCGGGGCGGTTTCTGTCTGACCAGAGGAACCCCGTGCCTCCGTGGCACAGACTGCAGTGAGGATGGGTTTGAGCTTCGGCAAGCGATGGATGGGAACACCACCACAGGTCCTCTGGGGGCTATCTGTACATGTGCTCGGTCCTTGTGTTTTCTTCTGTACATTATATCCTTAAATTATCTTAATTCCTTCCCTCCACGGACCAGCTGTACTTTACTCCTGGCAACACAATACATCGACTCAGTCAAAAAAATGTAGGTGGGAAATTTACTTCCCAGCTATATCTACTCTGGAATGTGCTTGAACTGGCTCAGTCTGGTCCCAGAGTTTGGTTAATTATTTATTGTGTTAAGCTGGATTTGCAATACCTACTAGTGAAAAAAAAAAAAGAAGAGGCTTTTGGAATTAAATATTTATAACTTTGGCAGGTCATAACGTTGTGTCTTCCAAAGCTGTGCTTTTTTTTCTCCCAATGTTTGGCACATTAGATTAAGTTTGAACCAGTGTGTTTGCTTGTTTGAAGATACTTTGCTGGTTTTTCAGTTCTGCATGACCAAAAAAAAATCCGTCTCAGTTTGCAAACCTTGCTGTCATTCCCAAGAAAGAGACTGCACAGGCTGCAAATGTAAATGAACGCTAAATTTTTTCCACGTAACATTCACTGCGGCTGTTTTCTAAATAAAACAGGCCAAAACGTAGTTTCCCTTTCCTGTGTTGTGTGTCGGGTGAGTGCTGTGCCTGAAGGCCTGTTCCTCCTGCACTGCTGCGCGCGGGCGGAGCGGCGGAGCGCGGCTGCCCCGTGCCTGCCTCCGTCGCCGCTGGGTGGCGCTGCGCTCCCAGCGTTTTCCTCGCGCGTTCTGGTTTCCTGGAACGCAACCGGACAAAACGGTCTGCTGCTGAGAAAAACACTTCCAGGTACTGTTCCCAGCCTGTTCATGAGACTGTCACATGCTGTATCAGAGGGGGCAAATGTTCAACAGGCCAGGAGGGCCCAAGTCTCAAATCCCAGCATCTGGGTCAGTTGTAGGGAAAGAAAAACAAACATGGAAGAGGTCACACCCGGGACGCCCTGGGACACTCTTGGCCACAGACTGGGAACATATTCCCGTCCCTCCTCCCCTGCCTAGTTGCTGGAAAGAGCCAGCTCACTATTAAATCAAGGCAGAAAATACAGTGCAAAACAAATCTTTCCAAGCAGAGAGCAGTGACTCCTTCCAGCCTTCCCTCCTTCTCTATCTCCTTTTGCCTTATACAGTATTAAAAATAGTATTTCTGTCATGTTAGGCTGGGAGAAAACCACGGGTTCCTGAATTTCAGCACACTAATGCCAGAGTCCTCAGTGGTTTGGCAGGGCCTGCAGGCAGTCCTGGTGCAGGATGAGCAGGGTAGACACAGCCCATGGGGCGGGTGCAACCCTCCAACAGGTCTCCACTGTGTCCTTCCCTCAGAAAGACTGCAAGAAATCCTGTTTCTTCTGCAATTTGCCTCATGTCTTGAACTCATCTCTGTAATTTCAGCCAATCCCCACATTTTCTTACTAATTCTCCCACAGGCCTTCAATTTTCAACTACTTTTTAATTGCTCCCCTTCTTTCTTTATGTTGCTGCTGTTCTGCAGGGTCAGCACTTCTCACACTTCCACGCTGGCTCCCATTCTCCCATCTCACTCTGCTTTTAAGAGGGCACGAAGAAGTAGCCTCCAGACAGAGTATTTTATTTCAAAAGGCTTTTCTGAAGAACAGTTACCACCTTTGCCTTGGTTGGTAGCACTGGCTGGTCTAGAGGGACAGAGAAGATGGATTAATTGGGGGGGGTGTCTGCCTTTCCTCTTGAGGAGTTGCATTTTTTATCTTTACCTATTGGATAACTACTTATAGCAGCTGCTGAACCTCACTAGTTCTTCCTACTGAGAATCATCCTAAAAACCAGCAGCCCTCAGGAACTGGTTGCTGATTTTCTCCCTGTAATGTTCATAGCAAAAACTTGTATTTTGTTTTATTAAGAAAGATAAACCACTGAATTAGAAAAAAGTTGTCCAAATAAACTTCCTAATACAAATTTTAACTCCACATCTCAAAGGCAGGAATCAGCCTCTTGTCTGTCCTAAGGTGGTTCCCTAGGCACATGTGCAAACCTTAGGCAATCATAAGCCAAAACAGCCCTCACTGACAAACACGAGACAGCACAATCACAGCTTGGCTCCTTTCCCCTCTCCTAACTCATGAATCGCTCACAAATTCTGACATTTTAATAGCAATGAGTGAAGAGTTGTGGTCATTTGCCTCACTGCTCTTTGTACCTTCTGGATTCATGTTGCAATCCGGAGGACTTGAAGTATATTGAAAAACAAAAACATTCAAATCAGTAGTTTTGTACAGACAACAAAAATCATAAGGTTGTGAAAATAATGGTTGCAAGAACCGGCAGTGCCGGGCACTCATTTGCCAGCAGCGAGGTGGGGGTGGAGACAGGAGACAACAGAAATCAAGTTTCAAAACCTTGCAATTTCCTTTTCCTATCACAGGCTCTTTCTCATCTGCCGTGCATCCCCCTCCCCTCCCCCCTCCGGCAGGGAATGACCACAACCACAGTTTCTGCCCAAGGAGCACAGAGTATCAGATGTAGAAAACAGTGACCAGTGAAACACAGAGCTGTCCCTGCAGGAGCTGCGTGAGCTGCCTCGGGGCAGCTGGTGCTGTTCTCCAGCATTGGCACAGCTCCAGGGTTCTCGGGCTGCCCCCAGTGCAACCAGGCAATGGCACTTTCCTTCTGCCCTCTTCCTATATTACAGTTCCAGTAGAAAATGACACACCCAACTGATGGAACAGAAGTAGACACTAACAATAATTACTAAAACTGCAGGAGGTTAATTAGTTTTACTGAGTAATTACTCAAATGCTTGCCATGACTGTACCTCAAATCCAAAGCTGTGCACTTGTTTACCTGCATGGAGATTCTCTGTATCTCCTGACAGTGAAACTGATCTCATTTGAGGCACAGACCTATCTCTGATGTAATTATGTCTGCAGTGATGTATGGCACAGGCCCAGCCCCTGGAATTCAGGTCTGACTCCCTTCAGTCTTCAGGTTACAGAGAGCAGACTGCATTTTAAATCCAGCTGCGAGAGGGAAGAGAGCAGAGCTAAACGTTGTGACAGTATTGGCACAAGAAAAGAGGGGGAAAACTGACCAGGAATATATTTAGGCTATAAATTAGAATACCTTTAGTGATTCATGCTGTTGCAATTTATTAAAGGATTACTGCCCCCAGCTGCCAGATCACATGTTAAAGCAAACTGCTCTCCATTTCACTTCCAATTAAAATGCAGGGCAGCCAAACTTCTTGACGTTGGAAAAGTTCACTTATGTGACCCGGGAGAGGTCGATTACTGGTAAACAATCTCAGTTTGAATTTCCAGAGCTTATGTGGAGAGATCCTTACAAGGCTGGTGATCACTACACCCAAGAGGTTCTGGAAAATTCAGAAGCCTACATTCTTTGAGACAAAACTCACAACATTTATGAAAAGCATTATAGGAATCTAGTGCTTGTGACATTGCCCTGGTGAGCCCTTTGATCCTATTCAGACAGATTGAGGAAATCCTAAAGGCAAATGGTTCAGGTACATGGTGTTTTTCTTGTATCCACACTATAACCTGCTGCTTTTGTACCAAACAGCACAGTAATATTCTACGGGAAGAAGTTGTTTACAAGCAGTCACTTAAGAAAAATGTACCTATCTAATGTTAAACCACTTTAAAGAGAATTAATATCAGCTTGAAATGATCTTTCTTAGAAGACCATCTCCACAGAGCAGTGTTTTGTTTGTCTGGTCCTTGTGATGTCACTATGGGCAGGCTTTATACATACATAAACTTGCCACAATCACTGATTCGTGTGCTGTCTTTCAGCATCCTTCTTTATGTTATCAGACTTCTTGTTGTATCTGAATATATCCAGTACATGTGTATGTAAGAGAGAGTTACAGAATTGGCAACAGAATCCTGTCCAGATTATACCTTCATAATTGTCAGAGGTCAGCACAAAGACCAAGTACTGTTAACCTGGTGTTACACTAAGTCACCTATGGCTCCATATAGAATTACCTTACTTTATGCTATTTACACAGTTATCTTTACTACTTATCATGACAGTTTCCAATAGGGGTAAACATGAATGGACCTTGCATGGACAAAACAACTTGTGAGTTATCAGCATCCTTGTCATTGGGCTCTGGCATAAGAATTTGACCCAGGATATGAAAGCCTGGGGATTCACAAATGCGTCTTCCATTTTTGATCTTCCCACATGCCAAAGGGATTCAGCAGAAAGAATCTGATCCAGTATGCAGACATTTTCCCCATCCTTCCTATGTGTTATGGAAGACCCCTGTTACAGGTTGAATATAAAGTATACAAACTATACAAAGTATAGTTTGTGTGACAGATGTCCATGGTACATTCATCTTGGAGAAAAATAAAAGCGGCCAGTAAAAAGCAACTTATAGATCCTTTTATTGAAGAGGATTGTGAGAAGCACAGAACCATGGTTAAAGCAAATATGCAATATTACAGTTCATTCACTTGCCACAATTTTACCTTAGAGATACTTCTCACTCAAGAAGTGTCCCATAGTAACAAAACCTCTAAGGTGTCCCTGCTCATTCCCCCCACCTCTGAACTGGAGTTTGTTACACCCTCAGTTGTGCTGATGCAGCTGTTTCCAGAACATCCTATAAAACAGATTGCTGGGATAATCTCAGTTAAAATGAAAACACCACTTCTCTTTGAAGAGATATTTTTAACCTGCAACCTCAGAAGCAGTTGCATCAGCAAACAGGAGAGAGCAGACACTGCAATGTGAGGAGAGTAACAAGCAGTTTGGGAATGAGGAGAGAAGATCAGCAGGAACTGCTCGAACTCACTTTGCTGCCAAAAACATTTCATGCAACCAGACGCCGATCTCTTCCTGGCTCACACTTAGTTGAATTCTTCAGATGAGTGTGAAATAGCCAAAAGCTACATTCAGCACTTTCTGTGTATCACTTTAAGCAAACAGAAGGTGGAGAGAGTCTGCACAAGGAACTCTCTCCTTGTGCAGAGAGAGAGTTCCTCTCTCTCTGAGAGTGAAATCAAGGACCTTTTTAAAAGGTCCTTTTATACATAAAACATAACAAATTCTAAAAATATTATCCTTAGAAATACAGAACTATTTTCTCAAGTCCAAGGGACAGAACAGCAATTTAAATTTCCCACAAAGATGTTTATATCTAATGACATTTTGGTTTCTTCAAAGGTCAGATATATGTTTTGCATGTCTTAGGTAGGTGGCTGATCTGGAAAACCTAAAATGCTCTTACAGGATCTCATTTTTCTTGCCCCAATACACCAACCAGCTCTGCAGCCTCTCCTCCTGACCTTCCCAAGGCTTTGGTGGCAGGTACCCAGCAGCAGCTCTGACATGGTGTAGCTGTAAGCTGAGATCAGGCTCCTGGAGGAGATTTTTGTGAGGCAGAACTGGGATCTGCCTCAGCAGAGATTCAGAAGTGGTGTTCATGCTTAGTCCCTTGCCCTGGGTCCTGTCTGAGCCACGGTGTGGGTGCTCCTGTGTCCAGCCTGGCACCTCTCTGCTCCTGCCCTGCTGCCCCAGCTGCTGGGTTCAGCCTTGGCCGAGTCACCTCAGCACGGCCCCAGCAGGGACTCAGGGTTTGGGCTGCCCCAGGCTCCCACAGCACCCTCTGGGCTCTGCGGGCACAGCAGTTCTGCACCCGGCAGGGAGGGAATGCCACCCACTGCCCCCTGTCCTCTCTCACCAGTAGCACGTGTGCACCTCTGTGATGCCTGGCAGTGCCATGTGCTGGGCTGCCCAGCAGACACTGATCTAAGGTGGCTTCCCATCAGGAGGAGATTTTATCAAACCATCAGTGTTTTGCAGATTGTCAGATGGAATCCACTGCACAAGCTGAGCAATGGTGTTACACCAAGTGCAGCAGTTTCCAGAGGCACCTCTCAGTGCATGTTCTCAAGAACAGGACTTTGGCTGCCAAGCTTGCAAGAATATACTGTGTGAAAGAAATGGTTGTTGTTTTACCAGCACATTTGCTTAAGGATCCTCTGCTGTAGGTGATGCTGTCACGAGACCTGTGGTTACTCCTTTGCTTTGCATTACCTATTTTTAATTTTCTTTTTTCCAGAAAGGCATCTGCAGCAGGTGGGTGAAAATGACCTTAATTCAATATCTCCTCCAGAAGGTCCTGCCTTTCAGAACAAAGCTTGGAACTTCATCCAGGGTAGCATCCACTGTATTCTCAGCTGTGTCGTGATGAAAGATCTGTGGCCTTTTGGCACGAAAGAGGCAGTGATGAACCCATGTCTTCTTACCATGGATTGATCACTTCTCCACTTCAGAAGCTGGGTGATTTCCATCAGTCTTGCACGATAACAAGGTGAGGACAGCTCCTCTGCTGTGACTGTGCTCTGTGCTGCCTCAGGATGGTGGTGGAGCAGGTGACACCAGGTGAAGCTGCCTCCTCCTGACAATGGATTTGAGAGAGGTCGAGATCTCTCTGTATCGAAGCCCATACAGAAAAGGGAATAGAACTTTAGGAAGAATCATGAGGACATTGCAGACTGTCAGGGAGACCAAGATTCCTGTCTGCAGTCTGATGAAAACATTAACGCACAAGAATGATTCTACAAAAAGGGCCAAGAGTGGAAAGAAGTAAAAAAATAACACAGTGTTGTGCATTACAAATGTTACACTGGCTCTGGAGCAGATGCTCTCCCATATACCTGAGTGTTTGGTTTTAAAATATAGAATAGAATAGCAACAAAATATTACAGACAGGCAGAGAATGATAACTGTGGTAGAAAGCCAGAAGCAGAGTTTCACAGCATCAGTCCCATTCAGAGTTAATGTTAGTATTACTGGAACTGAGCACGTTTCCAGGACACAGGGCACAAAGCTGTGGGTATTCCATAGCACCAAGAAGAAAATCCCAGGGAAAGCTCCGGAACACATCCACAGTAATACAATGATTTTTTTAGTCCGTGAGGGAGGCAAAATAGCAATGTAGCGCAAAGGAAACAAAACAGCAATGTACGTGTCCAAGACTATTGCAACAGCCGTGAACAGTCCTCCACAGTAAGCCACTGCCAGCAAAAATAAGAGGAGGACACAAACTTCCTTTGGGAGGTGTAGATGTGCTGCATTGAGAGCAGCTGACAGGGTATAGAACAGCAGATAGATCAGATCAGAAAGCAGAGCATTTCCCAGCAGCATGTACCTTGTTTCCTGGCGGATTTTAAACCGAGAGAAGATCACAAATAAGATGGTAGGGATGATGAGGACACCTGCCACAAGACAGACAACTGGAGAGATTAAGAACATCTTCGTGTTTGTGCCTGATGGGGTGAGAGACCATTCCTCCAGCAAAAGTAACAAAGTTGTGTCATCCAAATTTGAGGAACTGTTGAACTCTGTCTCCCTGAGGTGGATCACAGTTCTGTTTGCTCTTCTTTCTGAGGCACAGCCAGGGAAGTCCATTTCCTTAGGATTTTGAGATGATTGTATGACTTGGAGAAAGCAAGATCTTCTATGACGAGTCCTTAGAAAGGCAAATGAAGTAGAGGATGCAAAAAGCCCATGGAAGCAAAGTGATTTCTGTAGCTAATTCTACCAGTTCTCCTCAAGGACAGAAAGTTCAAACGTGGAGGTGAATTCTGTGGTGCCAAAAGATGGTTTTGCCTACAAAGGAGATTTTATTTTCTTTCTGCAAAATCTAGTGTTTAGAAAAGAGAATGAATGTCTGGGTGGCTTAAAAAAGACCAAATCCCTCAGCTAGCTCTTTGAACAGAAGTGAATGGGTTGATCAGTTTCAGTAATTTCAGTTTTTCTCATCACGTTATCAGTCCAATGAGGCAGATGAAATATTAGCCTGATTAAACAAATGCGTGATGATACAGATCAACATTGCACATGTACTGATGTAGAAGTCATAATTGTGATTGGGTGGTTTTGCACCAATTTGTATGCAACAACACAATTGATTTGAAGTGATCAATAAAAAAGGCTCTCAATCCTGTTGTAAAATTGTAGCACAATCACTCTAGTGAATGAAATTATCTTATTTGCAGATGAAAACCATTTTTGGTTCAGTGAATCAATTCATGTTATTCATGAATGATAAATCTTCCCCTGCCTTTTTTCATGCATGATATACAAATACTGAATTCTCATCTGTTGCAGTCTTCCACTCAATCTGTGCATTGTCTGGGATGAGTGACATACACTGTTCCATACCAGCATACCCCAGGGCAGACTTGGCACTTCCAATGTCCATTTGGAGACCAATTCCTGGTTTCCTGGCCCACACACTGTTGCTGCACTGTGCTGCTTTTAATGCCAGATCTCAGTATCAGAGCTGGGGGTGCAATGAGAAAATTGTGAAGGATCTGGACTGTAGAGAAGGAACATTTCAAGTTCTTCCAGGAATGATGTGATCAAAAAAAAGCTGATTTTTTTTTAATAGGCTCACTTAACCTGGCATTATTGTATTGATTTTCTTCCCAACGCTACCAGTACACAGCAGCGCAGCTTCCCTCCACAGGAGCAAGGACACAGCTCACCATGCAGAAAGTCACAAAGTCCTGCTGTGCCATGGACGTGCTGCCTCAGGGCATGCCACGTAACCAAGCAGAGAGCTCATGAAACTCAGCATCAGTCATCAAAATCTTGTGTGCATTTCATTTCCTGTCACACTGATAGCTGGCACCCAAGGAACTGGATGTTGAGACAGTTGACAAGGTGTGCCATATGGAACAAAAAGATAGAAGGAAAAAACAATGATAATTTTAAGCACAGCATTTCAGTTGCTATGGTCTGGGGTAGGCAAAACAAAAGGTGATTTTTTTTGCTCACTCAATCCTGCATCCACTGAAAAGTGTGTGAGCAATATTGATGCAATTAAACATTTGGTGTCAGGGTCATGCCCTGCATCTCTAATTAAGTCACGGCACAGGTACTACCTTAAGCAGACACTTAAGCACGTAGCACTCAAAACTGTTGAGCTATACTCTTGTTGCAAAATGGAAGGGAGGGAATGAAAACTCAGGTGCATAAATCACCTCCAACTGTAATTTCAGATCTCTGTTAATAGTGGAGGTGTTTGCTGCCTCCCAACTCCTGGCACTCCAAGGATGTCCTATTAATGGGCAGACTCTCTAACTTCCATATAAATTCACAACTGTATTTTCCACCAACTGCTTAGGATTCAATGTGAAAAAACAATAGTTCATTGTCACATCAGCTGCACACCTTTGTCTGACAGAAAAATAAATCACAGAATGGTTTGGGTAGGAAGGGAACTTAAAGTTCATCCAGTTCTAGATGAGTGACTGAAGGCTCACTCAGTTGACATCCTCATGACAAAGGGGAGGCATCTCACGACTCCCTCCTTCAGCCCACATACACAGAGTACCACAGAGCCCACAGGGCAGCACAAGTGCACAGCCCTTCGTGTCCTGTGTTCAGCTATTCCTCTGCTCCAGCTGGCAGAGTCAGCCCTATGGCATAAGCATCTTCAGTTTTACCTGTGCTCCTGTAGAAGCCTTAGGAGGGCTTTAGTTTTACAAAAATAGACAGCAGCAAATAACTGGAAGAGAGATTCAACCCTATCAGGCCTGGGCAGATCCAGCCAAAGCCACTCCCCTCAGATTTCCACAGGGGCTTTTAACTGCTCAGTAGAGCTGTGCTAGATTTAGAAATGTGAAAGGTTCGTGTCTGGGCTCACTGATATAACCCAGAACAGGTGGTTCTGAAGAATATCTGTTTGTTGTCCCCTTTAATTTTCTTGACCAGGAGGCCTTTCCACATCTGGGCATTTGCAACGGGCTGGCAGCTCTGAGCACCACTCCTGAGAATTCTGATCTGAGCTCCTTTTGCCATTGCATCTCAGTGTTCAATAGTTTGTGGTGCCAACATGAATGATCCTCTTGAAATTTCCTGTAAACCTGGCCTTAATGCTCTGGTTATTGATTTTTTAAAATGCTCTTTAGTAAATTTATGTTGGGTGGACGCACTTCTTACATATCTTGCTGATGCAGAAAACACTGTATTAGCAGCCTCTCTTCTGGCTCTTACTCTGGCTCAATACAGTCTGAATTGATTTTCAAGCTGAACCCACACACTTTATTTTATTTGTTTATTTTTGTTTAACATTTATATGTTAATTACTTTACTAATTTCTGCTTCAATAAGCATCCTGCTGAAAGCTTAGTTAATTATCTGATGGGTTTGGGAGATCTCATGTTGCATGCTGAGCACTGTAACTCCTGCAAACACTGCATTACATTGTGTTCTGTTACTGACTATAAACAGGTGTTGTCAAACTGAGTAGAAAAGGTTAGAAATGTTACTGTCTTACAGCCTTTGGCACACACGTAATTGCATACACACCTAGAGAAGCTTCCTGCTTCACAGAGTTTACCTGACTGATTCAACAAGTCGACAGGTACACTGCTGCTGTGACAGGGAGCACCAGACAAGAAAGGGGAGCAAACAGAATAATGCTAGGATTTCCCCAGCCCTTCATCCCCAGAGATTGTGTTAGAAGGGGACACTCAGAGGAATGCTCATATTCACCTCTGAGGCTCCCTGGGTGTCATCATGTCACTGTCTCAGTGTGATTACAGAGTCTTTGATGTGGCTGCCTATTCCAGCAACTCACATGATGTCCCAGCCTAAAAAATCTATCCTGTGCTGTGGGTCTGCCCCAGAGACTGCTGCTCCTGGCCAGGGGGCCGGGGAGAGCAGGGTAGAAAGGCTGCCTCACAACTCCTCAAGCAGAAGTGTTTTGGATGAGACAGTTGGGTCCAACAAATCAATATTTTTACTGGAATATTGTTTCATGGGTCTATTTCCAGCCATATTTAGCAACAGAGCCTTGTCCTCAGGAGCCTTCATGTGCTATTAGAGTTTCTTCAGCTTCCTTCCACAAATGCCCCTGCCCCTTCTAGGCTTATGTAGGGCCAGAAGGCACCTCCCTTGCTGGTGAAACTTTCCCAGTCATGAACAGCCAAGTGCCCATGAGCAGGCCAACTCCTCCCAGAAGGGCAGGAAGAACCAGGTTTCCTGCCTGTATCCATATTTTCACTCTGGGCAAATGAGCTGCTGCTGTCAGTGAAGAAAGTAATCCAAGCATTTTAACTGCGGTGTTTTTCTGGCTGAGCCTTCCCTTTTTCTTCTTCTTTAAACAGAAAGTCATTTAGAAGACTTTGCTACACTTTTAAGATTCCCTCTAAACTTTTCTGCAAGCCACAGGGAGAGGTACAACTCATCCATGCCTCAGCTGTCTGTCCCCATGTGGCTCCAGAAGGATTGTTCAGTGCCTTGCTTGTTATTTGCTGTAGATAAGAGACATGCACACTGCTCTTGTAACTGTACAGAGTTCACAAATCAGGCAGAGCAATTACTAAAGTAAAGGAAATAAAGAAATGGGTGTGAAAACTAAGCTCAGATTACAATGCTTTGAAAGGTCAAAGGAACATGGAACGAAGAAAACAGGCATTAGAAAGTGCTAGTTTGAAGACATTTTAATGAGGCTCCCAAACAAAAGAGGACACTGAGAGAGACTGAGAGGACTCAGCATTAAATCTGTACATCATTTTTTCTAATTCCAAATACCATCAAGCCATGGTGATGACAAAGTCAAAATGAATTTTGTACAAAATCGGTCTTACAGGTGCAATATTGAGAAATAAGCTGGATGTCAGAAGAACAGAATTCCTAAATATTTGACAAATATTTCAACAAAAGTTTAGAGAAGGAACAGCGTAAGTCCCAGACACCTCCTGCTTTCCTGCAGGTTACTGCATGGCCCTGACTGCTGTGAGCTGCAGCCAGCAGAACTCACCCATTTTCATTCCCCAAGCCTAGCAAGGCAGAGAAAGACAGGTTTTCCTCTTTTGTGCTGGAAGGACACACAAACATGTTTTCCTGTGACAAACTGCAGATGTGACCAGAGATTTATAGCAAACAACTGCTACTTTCATGGTCATTTATGGACAGACTCACAGGACTCCAAGAGAAGCCATCCTAGACTGTTTCTTCAATTTAATGATCTCTCCTGCCTGCCTACTTCTCATTGCAATGTATCTGTGAAACAGGACGAATAGCCTACTAAATAAGGCCTATTTGTAAAATATTAGTTTCTTTCCTGAAGCAGTTTAATTTATAAGGAGACATCTTGCTTAAATTTTGAACACTATACAACTACAGTGGCGCTAATAGGAGTTACCTGCAGAAAACTAAGTCCTTTAGATAAACAAAAATAACATTATTCTTATCTGAGTATTTAGCAGCTATCAGAAGAGATTAAATGAATTTTCAATACCACACAGAGTAATGAGCAGAACTAGAAATATACTTCTGAATTTGTGACTCCTTGACTCCTCTCTTAAAACAGAAGAAAACTCCTTGTTCTGAGAGAAAGTTTCTCAAATGGGGGAGGTACATCCACCAAACTCCTTAGAGCACCCATCCACCTCAGGCTGTCTGTCTTTCTGGTGGTGGCTGGCATCAGAAGTTTCATGTTCCTGTCCTGTCTCACCTGCAATGATCTCCAGCATTGCCTAGGAAGGGCTGCTGCAGGCAGGCAAAAGCAGAAGTTATCTGGCTCCATCCCTGTCTTAACTATGTTTTGTCTCACGTAAAACGCCAGGCAGCACAGGAGAAGTGTAGCATGATAGTTCCTTGAAGGATGGCTTGCTGAGAAGGGATACAGATGGCTGCAGAGTGTTAGGTGCAAGTTAGAATGAAATACCAAGCCAGAGCTGGAATTAGAAAGGGTGGAAGAGATAGGTTGGCATATAGAGGCTGACAGGGAGGACCCCAGCCACAGCTCCTCCCTGACAGCCAGGAAGTGCTCACCTGACCATACAACCTGGGGGCAAAGGCAACACAGGAATCAAGATGGAAGGAAACACTCTAGAAGTGGAGTTGAAACAGAAGAGGGAGGAAAAACACCATGTGAAAGAAAATACATGATATGTCTTCCTATTCATGCCTTTTGATGACAGGCTGTGAATGAATGTCCATGGCACAGAGTAGCACAAGGCACAGCACCACCCTGGGGAGGAAGGAGCCTCGCTGCCAAAGTCAAGATGCTCCCTCCCAGTTCCCAGCACTGCACCTGGGAATGGCAGTGGTTCCCAGGTGGCAAAGACACTGAAGCAGCATTGATTCTCTGCAATAACCGTGCCCACAGGGAGATGCTGACCTTATCTCACACTGATGGAAGCAGGTGCCAGGCACAGCCACCATATGGCAGAGAGATTAACTGCCAGCATGTGCTGAATAGTCACAGTCCCTTATTAGCCAAGCAGGGAACATGCCGTGGGCCGCACACACAGTGCCATTCACAAGTTTTGTTGTCCCTTCCCAGCAGCTCCTTTGTTACTTTTACAGCACAGGTGCTTAAAAATCAGATTTTCTCCACATGAGGCCTGTCTCTGCCTTGTTGTTCTAACTGTGGCTTTGTACTGCTCCCACTCATTTCCATAGCAATACCCTGTCCTCTCACACGGGAGGTTCAGACTTCATGATAGGAAAACACTGTTAGGGTAGGAGTACGAACACAAAAGTTCCAAACTTATAAAGAAAAGGGATTTTTTAAAATTTTTTTTTTTGGGGGGGGGTGTCATGGGTGGGAGAGCAAGATGTCACTTTACTACTGTTATGTAAGCCCACATCAGTCTTACTCTCCTGGTGATCTCACAAGCACAAAGAGGAAGGCACATCACCCCCTGGTATGTCCAGAACTTCTCACCAAACTGGCAGAGGTACAGCTCACAACAGGGAGAGTTTGAGCCATGGACGGAACAGCAAGCTGAGATCTTCACTAAAAAACACAGTTAATTTCATTTCTAGTTTAATTATTTGTTTCTTTCTTCTCCAATCCAAATTCCTGCTCATTAAAAGATATTCATGAGAAGCACCAGAAAAGAGACATCATGTCTTTTCCTTTACTATTATCCTAAGCAGCACCTGGAGCCAAAAGCAGCTCCCAACTGCCTCCAGGTATCTCAGAGGTAGCTCAGCTGTTCACAGGCAAATGAACTTGTAGTAGTTCATTATGTTTACAGCTACTGGGGTGACTAGAAACCAGACTATTTTTCTAATCCATTCTCAGCATTTTCTCAGGAAATCCGAGGTCCTTTTAATTGAGCTGGTTTTTCCTCCCATAAAGGAGCAGTCTCTTGCTCCAAAGAAAATATTTCAATGCAGCCCAGCACAATGGATAGCAACTAAGGGAAATACAAACATGCACAAAACTTCTATAGGTCACAAAATCTTCAAGGCAAAATATACAGGAAGAAAGCTTAACTGAATTAGCAACCCTTTTTAATAAGCCAATTTAACAAGCTGTGAGTTGAACCATATCAGAACTGCCCCAGTCTCTCACTGAAGTCTGGCAGTGATGCTCTGGGGCTATTCAGGGGCATATACCCTGTGCAGTTCCCATTCCTGGAAGCACTACCACCATCAGATATTCTGGTGCTCACCCTGATACCAGCTGCCTCATGACTCCTCCCCCTTTCAAACACCTGGATTCCCTGAGAAGCCCACAATAGTCTCATGATTTTGGATCTTGGCTGAGCTGTGTTCAAACCAGAGCAGTGACATCAGTGCCAGCTCCAGCTCCAGCACAGCAGCTGTGGAATTATGTGTGCCATCCCCCAGGACACCACCTCAACCCCTGCCACTTGTGTCTCTTCATTTCCTGCCAAGTATCATGCCAATTTCTTCCACATCAATTTCTAAGCTGAGACCATTTCTCTACTTATGTCTCTCTCCTGCCTGCTATTGGAGATTGGAATGATGGTGAAATGAGACACACAGCGCCACTTTTCATCCCCAGCTCTCTGTCCTGACAGTCTCCCACAATGCTTATTTGTGTACCTCTTCAGCCCCACTTTTAATTGAAGCCATCACATGTCTGAGGCTGTTTCTGCTCTTGGCAGCCTGGGAAGCTGAGGAGTCAGCATAAGGGGAACCCCCCTGCTCCCACAGCTTCAAATATGCACCACCAGTCTCACAGAATCAAAGAATGGTTTGGGTTGGAAGGAACCTTAAATACCATCTAGCCCCCCTGCCATGGGCAGGGGCACTTTCCACTAGACCAGATTGCTCAGGGCCCTGTCCTGCACATCATTGTCCAAAATCCCTCTTTGAGCTCCTCTGGATGCTGGAAGGATTTATAGGGTCTTCCTGGAGCCTTCTTCAGGCTGAACAATCCCAATTCTTTCAGCTTATCTTCATCAGAGAGGAATACAGGATTTTCACACAAGTCAGGAGTTCTTGAACCCCAGCTGTGTGCATGGGCTGACACAGGAGCTGCCTCCCCCGTGGTCTGCACTCGGTTTCACAGCCAGTGTCTCACCTTGACACTGCTAAAAGCATCACAGAAGCAGTGACCTCAGACCTGAAGGGAGAGAAAGGCATGGAAGGACAGGCCAGAGGAAGGCAGGGGCCCTTGAGGCTACAGCCCAAGCTATTTACTGGCAAGATTCCAGGCCCACTCTTTCTGTTCCCAAAATAGAGAGAAGTCTGTCCCATTATTAACCATCAATAAACACCAGCTTGGGGACTTTCTCCCCCATCAGGCAAAGCCCTTCAGCCTGCTGGGGAACAGCTTGCAGTGAGTTAAATCCCTCTTTGTCAGACTCAAAATGGGGTCCTTGGAGCCTTGCAGGGTGTCTGCAAGGATACAGAATTATAAAAAGGTATTTGTTTTTGTAAATGAACTGGAAGAGAGTCAGCCCTCCTACCCACCCTTCATGCTGTCCTTTCTGGTTTTTAGCATGCTATAAATGACCAGCTTCTCTGATAATTTATGCATAATTGGGACTGATTTCAGCAAGTGGCCCAACAAAAGCTGCTCTGAACTACTAAGTAATTTACTGATTTTGTTTTCAATTCATATAGTAGCCTTAGGAACAAGCAGCCTGTGTTCCTTTTTTAGGTACAAGATCTCCAGCCTGATGGAGAGACATCCAGAGCTTAAGCAGCATCTAATCAACTGAATACCAGGAAGAAACATGTTCCCACACTCATGTACCTTATTTATTTTTCAGAAGACCCCTCCTAATCTAGAAATTTGTATCCATTTTTATCTGCTTTGGAATTTCCCTTTTTTTTTGTCTCCAGACTATCCCTTTCCTCTTCTCATGGAAATACCATTCCTGCTCTGATCTTTTCCTTGGTTGGGTGTTGGGGATTATTTTGGGTGGAGGGGGTGGTGGAGGGAAGGGCTTTCCTATGCAAACCTGTCCTAGGAGCTGATCAGCCCACACCTCCTGTGTCTCCATGCAGTCCAACAAAGACAGCAACAAATGCAATACCCCAATGTACTGTGCCTTGCAATCTGTGCAGGAATCAGGCCAGCCATGAGAGGATGCACAGAGGAGGGGAGAGAGAAATTGTGGCTAATTCAGTGTGCTCTGAGCAGGTAGAGCACGGAAGGCACCTCCAGCTGATCCAGTTACATTTCTGCACTCTGATCCCTCGAGGGGACTGGAGAGTGGATCATGGCTGCTGTGAGTGGCACAGAAAAGCTACTCTCACCTGTCCCCTGCTACCTGCATTCCCCCTGCAGGCCAGAGCACAAAGCCTCTTGCAACTGAACCCCTCAGCAGAGCTGTGACTGGCTCTCCAAGGCTCATTTTGTGTGCTGAGGTGCTCTTGGAACCACATCTACCTTGAAATTCTGAAAAGGATGGCCCAGCCTGGCTTGGGGTGGGCACTATTTGTCTTTTATTTAACAGACCTGGCCTGGGTTTGGCACTGCTACAGTATGAGTGTGATGACATTTATTATGACAAGCCAAGGCTGTGTACAAGTATACTTCTTCACAGACCCAACTCCCATAATTGCAAATGTTGGGTTAACCCTAAAGCTTGTCTTTCCCTTCAAAAATTCACACCAGCAGCAGCATTTAAAATTATTCTATCCGCAATTCACATGCCCACATCTATTCTCAGCTTCTGTTTCCAGCCTTGAGGTTGTCCAGATTGTCCCTTTGTCCTTTTAAGACCTCTGCACTAACCACACTAATCCTCAGTAAGCAATCAAATCTCCCCATCTGTGCTTTTACTATTTCCCTTGGCACCATGCTATGACTTCTCTATTTTAATTAACTTGAGACGGATGCCTTGTCAAGACTTAGCTGCTCTGATTTCTCATTATGTTATCATAATACCATTTAGCAACACCACCCTTCTCAGCAAGGAAAACTGATTCCAGCCCCTTGAAGACAATGTAGTGAAGCACAGAGCACTCACCAGGGCCCACAGCAGTATTTGGTCTCATTTTTGTTAACCTGCTGCATTTCCTTCCCAGTAAATGCACGACTTCTGCCTACTCACAAAAGAATACTTTAGGGTATGTTTTCTTCTTTTGTTTTTGATAGTCATGATCACTTAATTTCAACTTTTAACCCCGCTGAGCACTGCTTGAATGCCAACCACATGTACCTTATTAAAAGCAGTTTTAATTTACTCATTGCCAGCTGTAGTTGGTGCTACCCCACACTACTGTTTGCCCTTTTTCTGCCAAGCAACTCATTACTTCAAATTGTCCTGAACCTTTTTCATATTTTGCAGCCATTTAAGACCTGAAGTCCACAGGTCACCTCACAAATGAGAAGGAAGGCTTTTGCTTTCATGTCCTTCCATACCTGCAATGCCTCAGCCTCTGTCTCTTCCTCAGGCCTGTTTTCATCTCTTAAATTGCTGTGTGATTGCTGCAGGTGCTGTGAGTTGCCATTTGTGCACAAAGCACCAAGTCGGCACCAAGGACCTATTTCACACAAACTCCTGGTCAGCTCCTTAGTGAAACTCCCTTTGTGAGCACTTGCACAGCAGCAGAATTAGACATTCTGTGCTACACATCCCCCCTCAGGCTGTACCCAGCTTTGTAGTGGTTATGTGCACCTAATGGGCTGTGAATTGTCCTCTGGGAATAAGGAGCACTGAAAAGGCTGTTCAGGCCTCATGGCAGGAAGATGAGACTTGTGTCAAGCATGCAGCAATTTAATGCTAGGCAGCATCAGCAAAATGCAAGGAAGGGCTAATTTGGACAAACAGCAGGGTCTTGGAGGAGCAAACACAAGGAAGTATTCTCTGGCACACTCTAAGGAAGACACCTTCAAAAGCAGCCTCCTGTGGCCTGTCGTAGGCTGAATCAGAGTCAGAAGGGATCTCTCACAAAATTCCTTGACCAAAATCAACACTGAGGTTGTTTATTGCAGTTCTTTAAATGTTAATAATCCTAGTTTACATCCTCTGAAAGTCTAGTTCTGTGTTTTTCCACCCTAGGAAACCCTACCAGATGTAAATATTTTAAGCAGGACAGGTGCAAGAAACCAACTGAGCAGGATGTAGTATCTCCCTTTTGTTCATGGACACACGCATGAGAATTTCACAGCCTAAAGTCTCTGGTCTTAATTTGTTATACGTGGGTGAAAAGCACATTTAACAGTCACTTTTATAGCTCCCACTTAGGAGAAGGCAGGATTTTAAGCATATATATTCAGGGTACAGGTTGACAGTAAAAAAACCTCACGGTACATTAAGGTAGGAAGGCTGCCCAGTTTCAGGACTTTAGATGACTTGAGTTTGCCCTATGCAGATTGTGGAAAAGATGGTTTGTTGACAACACTAAGTGAAATTCAGAGCCAAGAAATTATTTCCGTGTGCTCACAGACACATTTCCAATGTTGGATGTGCAGGGCCATCTAGTGGGAAGTCTCTGTGTGCAACAACAGCCCAAACACAGGCAGCGTTTTATAGCAGCCTGAACAAAGACATCTTTGGCTGTTACATCTCAGAAATGCATTTTATGAGTTTTCCTCTCCAGATGGAATGCTTCCCTGCTGAACCACTAGAGCGTCCCCAGGAGAGCCTGTGGAATAAGGAATCGAGCCTGTCTCACTGTAGAATCCTGTGCTGCAAAAGTGTGAATTTCCTAAAATTAATTTCTTTTAACTAATGACTTCGGGAAGCTTTGCTCAAAAAAAAGAAACAACAACAACAAGACCCACCACCCCCCGCCTAACCCCTCAGTTTCAGTTTTTTTTCTCATTAATACAAGTGCAAGAAAGGCTCAGTGACACTATCAGGCAGCACAGTGTTGGAGAAGAAAGGCATTAGTTTATGTGTAACACTCCATCTCTGGTGCTGGATTGAATTAATCAGATAGAGGTGCTGGCTGGGATTTCAGTAATTTTTCACAGAAATAATGAATGTTCTGAGTCAGATTCTCTGGTCAAATGACTGTGATAATCCAGGAAATACTGGTGTCCCTTTGCATTAATTCCCCCATCTGTGCAGCGAGGAGGGTGAGAAGTGGGGGTCTGCAGCACTTGCAGGGTTACCTAAAAATCCCACAGTGAATCTGGAAAACAACTAGGTTTTCCAAAAGCATGGGAAAATAGTTAATATTTAAGTTTTTACCATTTTCTCATGTTTTATTTACTACTATGTTAAAGCTTATAAAAGTGTTGCTGCTTAACAAACAGGTTTCCCCCCTCTCTGATTTACATATGAAGTAATAGTTCAAGCACTGTAACAAAGCCTTCTTTTCTCGGACCTTGTTAATCAATTGCTTTTGCTAAGGTGTTTACCTGCCAGCAATGCAGCTTTTCTGCTTTCCAATTAAATTGGAGTTTCTTTTCCAGCCCTTTTCCTCCCATGAAGCCTATTACACAGCCTGTCTCTATCTAGTTTCATAAAACCATTAAACAAAGGCAGTATTTTCTGAAGCCTCTCTCAGTATGTCAAGTTAGGCTAAACGTGGCTAATAGTTGTAGAAGTTATTCAAAGGGGGCAAGTAGGTAGGTACAAAGAACAAGATTTCATAATTTTTTCTGATCTGGAAATTAAGCTAAAAAGAAGCCATAATACTAAGATGAATATTCCTGTTAAAAACTCTTTAATGCTGTGCAACCAATTATTCCATGAAAGCTGACATTGACTATTTACTTCTTCTTTACTTCAGCTTGGACACTCAAGGGATGTGACAGGCCAGCACTTCGATAATCAGAACTACATCAGACATTTCACCTGGAAACAGCAGCACACATCAGGTAGATCAGGCAAAAATTCACAACTTCTAATACCTGTTGTTGCAAAAAGACCATAATGGCATGGGGAAAACAATATTATTGTCAGAGATCTAGAAGCCCTGAACAGAATGTCTTGGGAGCATGATGCCAGGCACACAGACTCACCTGGAGGCAAAGCAGGTGATTCCTGCCCTCCTGGCTGCCCATTCCTCCTCTCACTGCCACAGGCTGCAGCACTTGTGGGAAGAAGATCACAGCAGTTCAGAGCTGGCCTCCTCCCTGACTCATGCTTCTCTGCATATTACCTGTGTTCTTCCGCTACTCAGGTTTTGCAGCACCTTGGTATTTTAGGTAATTCTAATTACTGGACAATGCTTCCCAATCTGGAGCAGACTAACCTGGGTTTGATCCATGCTGGCATTAGGGAAAACATCTGTAAAAGAGCCAAAAGCAGGGAAAGCTGCCTCCTCCAGCCCCATCTGGCACTCCTCTGACTGGTTTGCAGGGCGTCCCCACAGATTCCCTCCCCATTGAGTGGGGGGATGCAGAAACACTTCATACTAAAGCAGAACTTCATACTAAAGCAACAAATGAGGAAACCGAGGTCTTTCACCCTCATACAATTTCTGTGACAACACACGTACCTATGTGCAAACCCAGACTTCATTCTTCACTGGGCAACTCATTTAATGAGCTGAGGAAGAGGTTAACTCATTTTGTGGCTGGCTTCTGTCCACTTTGGGATACCACTCTGTCAGCTCTGAAAGAACCAGGCTCTTTGAGACACTGCCAAGCTCCAAATGACTTCACAGCTATAACTCTGTGTAGCCAGCAGCACTCTCCACTTCACTCTCATACAGCTCCCACTCAAACTCTGCAAACTCATCAGTCACCTGCTGCCTTTTCTTTTTACACAGCAAAATCCCAACATATCAAAGGCTTTGAAGCACCTTAAAGTGTCTGATTTTCAAGAAAAAATAGACTCCCTGTAAGGTGTTTCAAACCAGGCACATAGAAACAGGTGTATAAAGAATAAACTACTCTTTTTCAAAGGTGCATTTTAGGGCAAGAAATTGCCCTCTCCAAGACCAGGTTGGATGGGGTCTTTGAGTCATCTGGTCTAGTGAAAGATGTCCTGACCATGGCAGGGAGGTTGCAATGAGATGATCTTTAAGGTACTTTCCAACCAAACCATTCTATGATTCTATAACCTCTGTATTAAAGCTCAAGAATAATTTCTGAATCTCTTTCCCCGAATCAAAGTGTCTTGTTTACAGGCTTCCCACCCTCCTCAACACACAGCAACAAAGAACAGAGCATCCACCCCACACTAACACAGCCCCACTTGCATGGCCTCACAAGGCTTGGCTCCTGGCTGTCCATCCTTCCAACCACTGTTCCTATCTCCCAGCCCTGCACTGCCACTCGACTACTGCCTCAAAAATGGCTTTTGCACATTTGTTAGAGAAACATGTAACAGATTAATATGCTTGAGTTCTGCCTAGGCCTATCAGCTGGCTCAGAAACATTAATAACCCCTCTGTGAAAAATCAAACCATTGTGAGAGATTGTTTTGTTGCAGAATGATGGCAGCAGCCAGAACCATGAAAGGATAAACCCAAAGAATAGTACTCAGTAAATCATCCTTCTCTAAATAGCCTGCCAGCTATAAGACACATAAAATATAATATTTTAAAACCTGCTGGTAATTAGTGTAACTGCAAACCAAATTATGACCTTGGCATTGTCAATACTCTTGATCCATTTAGTCAGATGTTGAGTCCTTTCAGTTGTACTGCTTTATTTACTGTTACTGCAAAAAAATATTAATGGTCATATTTCACTAGCATAAGTGCCATGCTCTAGCACAAACAACGTTTGATGATTTCGAGGAGCAGTCAGAGGTTTCACCTTCCAGCTGTGATGGCAGCTCAGGCAGCAGCAGGCAGAAAGCTTCTGGAGTTGGCCACTACCACCCAGGATGTGGAAGGCAGGAGAATAAGAGCAACAAACATTATCTCTAGGTCTGCTAGTAAACTGCATTTAAAACTGTGTGTTTTATTATCTTCTAAGAGTTACAACTTGCCACTTCAAAATGAAATCTGGCCCTGACATTGCCACTAACAACATATATCAAACTCTCAGATTTATTCCCAAAATGTGTGTTCCACTGAGTAAATCAAGCAGAAGCATTGCTAACAACATTGTTACCAACTGCACTGCTGGAAATTTCAAAGGCTTCATCTCTCATCCATCTTCCAAATGTTCTTTTGTTTGCCTGCATTTAAATACTGCCTGGCAGACCAGTGGGATTTTTACACACAGCAGAGGGCTACTTCTCACAGCTCACAAACTGGCTGTAGCGCTCCTTTTTCTCGAGGACCAACCAACTGCACTCAGCTAAGACGTTTCTTCCCTCAGAACAGCACTTGTGATTTGGTTCCTGGCCTCCATACCAGCCATGAGGACTCCTTTACAAGACCATATGACAGGTATATCTTCTGCAGTGAGCAAGCCAGCTGATATGCAACACATGATTATTTATTTCACTGGGATGTGAAACAAAAGCATACAAGCAGTGCAAGGGAGCAGCAGCCTGTCCTGCTCACAGCTCGGTGTAGCACTGTTCCTGCATTTAAACCTGAGCCTGCTGTGCCATTGCATTCACCTTCACTAATTTTATCTGACTACTCACTTCTCTCTTATTTAAGCAGTTTTGCTTTTAGGCCTCCTTTGATCCCAACTTTATCATTTGAAAGGCTGTCCCATGAAAAGTACTGGGAGAGTTGCTGGCTCACTGATAGACTATCTATTATTTGAAGCTGTGTATCTATGGCTACTTACACTGATATCTCTCTTTTTCCAGCTTCCTGACTGAGTCTTTAACAAAGTCTTCAGAGCATTTGATCTATTCAGGCAGAGAGCAATATAAAATTAAGCAGGGAAACCAAATCACACAAAACTAATAAAATATTTCCTATAACCTTCCTTCAAGGCATCACAACAGCATCTTCCTCAGCAGAGCTGAGAAAATTTTGCTTGTAGGTTGCAATGGGATGGTTGTGGAATAGCACATTTTGCCATTCTCATGCTTTATGCTGAATTCTTATTTTGCCTTTCAGACAGCAGTGCCTGTTAATGCAGTTCAATAAACTGGAGCTATTCTTGCCTCATCTGGACAGATGTCTATGACACACAAGCATATCTGGAAGGAAGAGGCTTCTGAAAACCTGCCTTGTATATTAACATTTCTGTATTCAAGTCCCTGAGGCCTCTAAGACGTTGTCTCTGGTCTCTAGAGCCTTGGAGTTTTTCATTATTTGGTGAAACAATGCTTTTGACATAGTTCTTCATAGCATGTAATGCAGATAATTTTTCCATATTGATTTTATAGACAAATATTTATTACTCAAGAGCTTTTTGTTTAAAGCAGAAAGTTTAAGGGCAGTCATGACTCCAACACAAGCAGCTGGAGAAATGTCTTCAATACTTTCTTTTTTTCCTCAAAAGCCCTTTAAATTCTTTGGAGCAACAAGCAGTTTTAAATCAGTCACCCAGAGTTCCCAGGATAGCAATGATGAGACTGTGATCAGTCCCATTTTTGAGGCACTGGGCACTCCTTCCTGTCTCTGTCGGCATCATTATTGGTGCTGGGTGGCAGCACAGCCAAGCTTTTTAATACCATAATTTGCTCTGGTGACCCTACCTGCTGCACCTCATCATCCCCTTGGCTGCAAATATGGAAACATCAGTGCTTGACAGGGAAGATGAGCAGGAGATGTTGAAGCTGTGTACCCTTGCAGAAATCTGTGGATAAGAATCCTTTCATTTCCTTTGCTAGGTACTGATGTTATTAACAGCAATTCATGATTCTAAAATTTGCAGCATACACTAGCTCTGAGTTGCAACTGAGAGTGGCAATTAACTTAATGAAAGCCCTAGGAAGCAGTCAGATAAGTAGCAAGGATTGCTCCCTTCAACCTAGGGCAGGCTCCTGCTAGCAATCTGGACAGAAAAAGCTCCATATCCCATTATCAATTCTCTTTGACATGCAAACCCAAGAAATACTGATAAGAATCCATGAATAATTAAGTTTAAACTGATGTTAACAGAAACTGGACTGGGGATGTTAGACTCTTCGTTAGTTCACTGGTAGGAAATAGCCTGGATCAAATTCAGTCTGTAAGCAATTTCCTGGATACAAATAGAGCTAATTCAGCAAACACTTTAGTTCTGAGTCTCAGGGTTAAAGAATCTGCTACATTCTTCCATGGCAGAAAATTAAAAAGTTGTATAGATTGCTTTTTGTGAGTTGCTTATGCTAATAGTTGTCTTTAATCACTGGATGTAAACATTTCCTACCCACCATGAGGAGACTCAGGCTTCCATGTTCTGGGAGACTGGGCCTGCTTCATCTAAAAACTCCCTCCCTGTGTTTCCATACTGCCTCTCATGAGGATTTTCCTCCTCCTTTCCCCAAGGATCCCTGCCACCCCATTCTTCCCTCACCAGGGACTGTGCATTCCTTAGTCCCTCTTCCCTCAAGGGCCCTCCTACTACTCAGCATGCCAAGGGCTGCGTGCATCTGCTAAACCGATGGCAGCTGTGCCACGGGCCCCTCATTTACAGGTTTTTGATTTTCCTTCCCTTTTATGCCCACTGATGCCCTGAACAATTCTGGACAGACTGAATGAGTCAGAATTAATCAGAGAGGATGATTAGGTTCTCCAGTTGCCAACATTTTGAGCCAAGCTGATCAACAGCCATGGTGAAATAGCCTGAAATGAAGTGATAGCAGAAAAAGATAGTTTAGAGAACTGCAAGTTGAGGACTATTTAGGATGTAAAAAAAGCTCTGTTGTAATGCATTAGGGCTACCATGGATCAGCTGCTATTCAGCATCCTGTGCATTTATCAGTGTGTACAGTGACACCATGATTTAGGTCCATACAGGTTATGGCCATGGACAGCTGTGGCATGGATGGCTGATGGATTTAAGCTACTTCTCATGAAGAAGGGAAATAAAAGGATCTAAAGCTGGAAATTTCTGCCCAAAGGAAACATCCTAAAACCTGGAGATCTCTCATCACAGAAGATATTTTATATGAATCTCCAAGAACAGTTTTGGGTATCTCATCCAGGTCTAGATTGATCCCCTCTAACTTCTGTAGCACAGGGACAACAGCTGCCATTTGTTACAAATGGGGACACTACATGAGAGCTTTCCCAGTTCCTGAGGAGCAGCAACAGGCTGTTCTAGAGACTGCATGTATGGAAACTACCTGAAACAGTGTTGAAGGTAAGAGGTCCTCTCTGCCCAGGTTATTTTCTCCAAATCTTCATTTCATTGTGCTCAGTTTGAACATGAAGTAGGCCTTAAATGTAATTTTAAGTGTTCTCTGTTGCCTACATCCTTCTTCATATGGCATATTTGGGTATATCTTTACTGATGCCTTTACCTTTAATGCCTACGCTTCAGAGTTCAGAAACTCAGCTCAGAAATTGTATGTATTAATAACTTCCAAATAAAAAAATCTAAGCTCCTAGTTTTGATCAGACAATACCAACACCAGCCTGGAATCAGTGCCAGAATCACAGAATCATTAAGGCTGGAAAAGAGCTGTAAGACCATCCAGACCAAGCAATAACCCAGCACCACCATGATGCTCATGGCTAACCTGTATCCCCAAGTGCCACATCTGCATGCTTTTTGAACACTTCCAGGGATGGGGACTCCACCACTGCCCTGGGCAACCTGCTCCAATGCTTGAAATTCTTTTGGTAAAGAAATTTTTCCTAATATCTAATCTGAACCCTTCCCTGGCATAACTTGAGGCCATTTCCTCCTGTTCCTGTTCCATCGCTTTTTACCTGGGAGCAGGGCCCAACCCCCACCTGGCTGCAGCCTCCTCTCAGGGAGTTGTAGAAAGTGAGAAGATTCCCCATAGCCCCCTTCTCTCCAGCTTAAACACCCCCACCTCCCTCAGCTGCTCCTCATCAGACTTGTGCTCCAGCCCCTTCCTCAGCTCCATTCCCCTCTCTGGACACACACCAGCCTCTCACCATTTTTCTTGAGGTGAGGGGCCCAAAACCAGTACTTGAGATTGGCCCCACCAGTGCTCAGCACAGAGGGATGGTCACTGCCCTGGTCCTGCTGGCCACACTATTGCTGATAAAAGCCAGGATGCCATTGGTCTTCTTGGCCACCTGGGCACAGGTGACAGCTGTCACCTCTGATTGATTCTCATGTCTATAAGCACTTCTAATAAGCTTTGGTGTTACTTGGCTTTAAGAAGGACTTCAGCATTTTATAGGCCTTCTTCTTTCCAAAACAAAGGGGAGGCACTCAAAAGCAACATCACTGCAGAGCAATGAGGTACCACCTGAAAATTTGGTGGCTTCATATATCACTCATGAAGAAAGGCTTCCTCCTATATTAAAATGAATATCTCATGCAGAATAAAACCCACCAAATCTATTTCTAATTAATGTGTATCTTCTCATGATTGTTCTTTATCTACTTGCCAGAACTACTAGGATTCACCCACATCCTGTTCTTTCTTCCCACCAGACTCTTGGTAAAGTCACACAATGGGTTTCTCCATGTTGTGGGTTAGATTTAATCCAGGGTTTTTCCCAAGATGTAATTTTCCCGTCTCTAACATCAGGGACACCTGAGTGGCTTACTGCCTGACATTCAGAGCAGGAGCACTCTGTCTTGCAGGCTTTAAAGTTAACAGGCTGATTTTTCAGCTTTAGAAGCTTAGACAGCACAAAAGTTCAAGCTCCTTTACTCCCCTCTCTCCAAGATTCAGCAAAAGCACACAACGAAAAGGAGGATGAAAACAGGTAGCGGGTTAAGGCTTTTGATCCCTTTCTGCTGTGATGTGGGGACAGTAGATATTAGCTCTCTGACTGATGCACCTGCTCCAGTTGCGAGGGAATGCTCATATTCAGTTCATGCAGAGCTGGAGGTTTTCTAAATGCCTGCAGGGATTGGACTTGTCTGTCTCAGCCATCCAAGAGCTGCCTGTTTGCTGCCCTAGAGCAGCTGTGAAGTAGCCTCTGCATCAGGAGGGCAGCTCCTCTGCAGAACACCAGACTTCAACAACTGCCATGTTATCCTGAGTGCAGCTCTAAACTCACAGGAGAGCTACTGAAGTGGATTAAGCCACTGCTTCATGGCATCCACTCTGGCTTTTAAGAGGCTCCTATTATGCCCCCAGCAGAGGTGTTTCAATAAGCAGGAGGCCTAGAGAGGCTGATGTAAAGGACTGAGATAGGAATCAATGGGACAATCAAGATACGATCAGATTGGGAGCCCTTCAAGTGGAGAGGGCTGGGGGAAGGATGCCAGCTTTACACTTCTATGAAATTAGAGCCCTGGTGTTTCTGATGGTAGTAAACTCACCTATATAACAAAGAATGATGTTGTAACATCATATCTTGCCTTTGCTGCACACTGAAGCAGAAGTTAGACCAAAAGGAGAATTTGGTAAATGATTTTTGTTGAAGGCAATATGAGGCTAACAACAGGCACTCCAGCCTTGGGCAGCTGAAATAGTCACTCTTTCCCCTCACACCACTTTGCTTCCACATGAAATCCCTTCTAATTTCAGCTTTTACTCAAGCTCTACAAAGGGTGGCGCAGTCCAATAGCCTGCATATACTGCCGGTGAAGCATCACACTAACCAAAACAGATTCAGATAATTTTTCCTGAATCCTAGTCTGAAACAAAACAACATGTGAGAAATGAAATTAATTTAGATGTATTCCTCCCTACTTAATAAGCAGTCATATAGAGAGGAACCAAAATGCTGGCTCAGAAACTCCCGAGCTTACCTCCTTGCTTTTATTCGTAAAGCAAAGGAGGCATTTCCATGGCATCAAGCAGATGGGGGAAATAAGCATCTTTCCTATATCAAGCTCCATGTGGAAGCTTAGAATCTATGTAAGGTACAAAAAAGCTACAAGCTGGAGGAATGAGGGGGTGGGGATAAGGAAGAAGGAGGAGGAAAAGCCAGGGGGTGGAGAGTAACGCTTGAGAGCAGCAGTGGTCCAGCCCCTCAGAATCTGAAAAGCATCACAGGAGTCTCTGGATAAAGACCAGCTTCAGGAGCAAGGCTAGGAGACAGAGGATTTCTGCTCAGTGATAAAACATGGTGAGTAGGATTTTTGTGATCTGCCTCGTTTGCTCTGTGCAATGGCATTTCTTTTGCACTGACACAGCAACTCTGAGTATTATTTTGGGATGACTGCTTGTTTTTGAAGCATTGCTTTTTACTTCTTTTTCCATACATATGGCAAGTCTGTGCCTGTATTTATAAAAATGCACATCCTATGTCATTTTAAAGCAATAAGTGACTGAGGACAGCCAAAGCTGTCAGTGTTAACACTTTGCTGTCTGGTACCAACAGGCTGCTGGTCAGGGCAAGAAAAAAAAGCCCTGTTTCCTTCTCAGGTATGCAGTGGAAATTTCTGCTCTGCTGCCTTATCTTAGCAGTACAGTGATGATTTGAAAGCTCACTGCGCAGGAGTTAAAGCTGCCCTTTACATGATGTAATTGGAACATTTCAAGCCAGTTACATTTCTTTCAGCCTCAGGTATAGAAGAAAACTGAGAGAGGGGTGCAGAGGTTTTGTCAGAGAAAGAGCCTCCTTTTGTCATGGGCTCAGCCTCCTTCTGCCCTGCCACACACCCCATGCGTGGCTGGGGGATGCTGTGGGTGCCCCATATGGAGCCAGGGGATGCTGTGGGTGTCCCAGATGGGGCTGGAGGAAGCACTGGGTGTTGCTGTGCCCCCAGGGATCCCTTCTGTCAGCACACAGCAGGACAGTGAGCTGGAAGTAGAAACGTGGTTAATTTTACTATGAAAAATCCTGAGCTCCACAAAACAGTTGTCAGGGCTTAAAGGAAGGTTCAGACTTCCCTATAGCACATTGCTAATAAGATTAAGCATTTAACTACACATCTTTCTAGTATTCTGCTGGGGAGTGTAAGATTTTACTTTGTGTACTCAGTGGAATGAGGGTTGAATTAAAAACACATCAGTGTGCTTTTTGCTGGTTCTTCATGAGAAAGCCATTGCCTGACCTAAATGTACGTGCAAATAATTAGGCATCCTGGGTTACCCAAGAGAGACAAATGATTAAGGGGAATGATAAGACACAGCCACTAAAGATGATGAGAGGAGTACTCCTAAGGAGAGGCATGATCTCAATGCAGGTTTGTGTGTCACACAGGTGCCTTTAAAAATAAACATTCTGCTGTTTCCTGAATCACGGCTGTCCCTGATTACATCTTGCATCCTTTCCACCCTGTTCTTTTCTGCTTTCTAATGGAGATGAGATGGTAGCAGGGTAATCAGTTTAAGGGAGAAGATGAGCCCTGCTTTAAAATCCTCTTTGCTTTTTACCAGAAGAACTGTTACGTTTATTTGCTTGCTAGAAACAGTGTTACAATAACTGCAGTTAGAATATCACTGCAATTAAAAATCAAATTAACAGAATGGAATATATGTTCATGATTATTAGTAAGTATTCCCCTTATTAACTTTCATCTTCTCAGATAGAGAGTTAATATTTTTCCCTATAAATAAACAGTCTTATTCCAAAAATCTCCCTCCCACCATACACTTTACTGGGAGCACCAGCTGTTTCTTATGCACTACTAATTGATTAGATACTAAAGATTAAAATTAGTGTTGTTCACTGACTTTAAAAGTAGCTGTGGCTTTCACCACCTCATGCTTGCTTGTTTTGTGTATTTTAGGACTTCTAACTGGTGGCCAGTAAAAATCCTCCTGAGGTTAAGAATCAGGAGAGCCTCCCAGAGTGCTCTGTTCTTTTCCCCTTTCCCATTACATGATTTATCAAGAAATATTAAAAAAAAAAATAATCTTAAAATGCATGGATCTGAATCTTAATGCATGTCCATATACCCAAACCAGAGAGATGCTTTCAGGAAATTTAATTATGCTACAATTTCTGATGAAAAAGCAGGGTAACATTTTCAAAGGTACCTCTGAAACTCAGCATCTTAAGTCTGATTGATATGAAGCCACTTGTGGAAAAGGGATTTTGGACTCACTCCAAACTTGTGTCTGAAAACATAAAAGCAGTACAAAGAGAGATTTTTCCTTATTTTTTAATTAAAAAGCCTGAGAGACTATTCAGTGTTTATCAACTTTTTCATTTAATAAAAGGAAAATGCTTGGAGCAGGTGAAATTCAGGTGCCAAGTGACATGCAGAACTCTGCTTAGCAAGATACAGCATGGCACCACCTCCACAACCTGCCAATTGTAAGAGTAATATAAATGTAAAGAAAGGACCCTTCTATCTCCCCTTCAAAACCACTATATTCTGAATTTTACCTATTTCTATCTCCAAGAGAGATGATTATGTGTAAATTACACATCAAACAAGCAAGTAAGAGCAGTCGAGGCTGGATAGCTGATAAGATTTTGAAATAAATGCACCTCAATTACATTTTTTCCTACTTGAGCAAAATTATTTTTGAGCCAAACTTGCCAAAGCTGGAGACTTTATCTAAATTTCCTCTTTGTAATAGTACTCTTTCTATCCATACAACCTCACTGAAACAGTTACCATCTTACTGGGAAAGTAGAGGTATTCCTAGAATTACATGCAAGAGGACTGATGTTTTACCTTTTCTTTGAAGATAGCCTAGACAAACCTTTCTACTGAGTTATAAGCTAGAAAGATACAACAGCTTTGACCCAGCCAAAAACCCAAAGTAAGGCTCTCTCACACCCCCCACAGAGGGAAACTTGTAGATGGCTGGCAGAAAGTGCTGGGGCCAGGGGAAGGGGCAAATGTGACCCTTCTCTTTGACTGACATGACAGAAGCAACATCTGTACAGTTTGAATCCTGCCTCCACCCATTTTCCTAATGAATATCTGGCTCCATTGCACCCCTCTTTGGTCCTTGTATGTTGGCCTAGACTTAGGGACAATTTAGGCCATCTGAATATGGCTCTTATTAACCAGATCAGTTACCTAACTGAGTCTTGCTCAGGTCCTCATAACCCAGATCCAGAAGCAATTGCTTTGATTGTCCTAAAATCAAGTCTCTTCACCCCACAGGAATGTGTTCATCTTTCCATTCTAAAACTTTAATTTACTTTTAGATGAATCACAGACACAGTAAAACCTCCTGGTTTTATGAAAAGGCTGTGATACACCCTGCACAGATGGAATTTGTTTGAGCATGAAGCAACTCTGCATTTTATGAGCAATATTATCCAAATTTACAAGAAAACCTTACTTCCATTATAGTATCAGCCTCAAATCTGTGTCTAATTGCCTGCTTAGACACCTGTGAAATCCTAAAAGTAAGCAGCTGGTCTGATCAAGACAGATAAAAAGTACTGTTTACTGTGGATGGGAAGCCTCAATGCATCTGCTGCACCCAATCTTGTTGTAAAAGACAACTAAACGGTAGTCCAGTGTAAGATTTAAGGATGTCCTCTATTTATACACATTCCATAAACAATTCTGCAGATCGTAAAAAAACATTTTGTTATTAATGAAGAAAACATGGAGACTCTCAGTACACTGACTGCTAGTTTCCACTGGTTTCTATTCTTTACAGTGACTTTTAATTGCAAGTTGTATTTCCTTTGCAAAGATGGAAATCAGGCCCTCATATATCTTTTATCCCCATGGAAGAAGTGATATCCTGCAAGTCCAAGAGAAGAATAATTGAAAAGGAACAGATTCAGGCACTAGTGTAGCTGAGTGCATGGCTCAAGAAATCCTAAAAAAATGTACTATGTTTTAAATGCCTGTAATAATTTTTTATAGAATTTTGATTTAGCTTTATGTAACCACTGGAGGGTAACTTTCCCTTACAGCACTTTAATCTGTTTCTAACTTCACTGGTACTGCTTCTGGGGGTAGAGACAGAACTTGTGTCCCTGCAGAGACCAAAAAAAAAAAAAAAACCACAAAAGGGTATCATGGTATAATTCATTCCATCGAAAAGGGCTAAAAGTATTAATGGATATAGAAAGACAGAATCATCACATAAATAGTTGTGGTCTATTTTTGGAAAGAAGTTCATTGATAGTTTACATCACATGAGTATGAAGAGGAACTCAGATTATGGGAAGTTACAAAACAGCATCTAAGATGAATGTTTTAAAAAATCTGCAGACTCTGGTAGTCTGTCCTGAGGAGCCCTCAAAGAGTTGACTGGGGAGGTCCTCTCTTTCTTTTGTTAATTTTAAATAATATTTTCAATGGGGAAGTTTTACAAAGATATGACTGTCTTAGAATAAGCAGGATGGCACAATGAACTAGATATAAGTCTGGCATGAATCCTGAAGGACTATTAGAAATAAAATAAATAGTAACATTAAATAATTAGAATACAAATTTGGTGATTTTATATATATATATATATATATATATATATATATATATATATATATATAAGATTTAAAAAAACCCAAACAAACTCAACAAACCAAACCACAAAATCCCCACAAAACCAAAACAACAGCTAACACTTTTTTCCTCATCAGAAGAAATTGAGAAGGCAGCATCAGCTACCATCAGTGTATCTTACATTATTATACTACAGATATTCTCAGTAAATATGTTACTTGGGCCATTTTGGCTTTCAAGATAAAACTGTTCATCTAATCTATAAAAAAAAAGCCTTGAAGTTTCTAGACCCAGTTATCAAACTGGTTATCCATTGTGTTTCTTATCAGGGAGATCCATTACTTTATTCCAAAGATTATCTAATTTCATCCTAAATTCTTAGCTTTAATATGTTGCATACTTGACAGTAAATAAATCCATCCCCAAAAGCCTTTTTAGTGCCTCTGCAGAAAAGTTCCCAATTATGCAATATCCCACAAAAGTGACCTTTGCTGAGTATTACTCAGAATGGGCAGAAACAGCCACAGGATTTCAAAGAGTCCTACATAACATTGTTATAAGGTTGGCACTTGCCAATGTCACAGACCTCTGAGGAACTTCTTGGTAGCATCAGGGACACAGGGACACAGTACCTATTTCTGCACTTGCAAAGGACTGAGGTGTCAGACACTCTGTTTCTGGGATATTAATAACTGGTCTTACATCAGCTTTTTCTGATTATTTTCACAACTCTGCTGGAGTTCTGCATGTTGAATTGCTTGTCGATCACACCTTGCTTTTCAGAAGAGGAGTGTAATCGTGTCCCAGTGACCTATTTCTAAATATGCAAAACAAGTTTCCTGCAGCATCAGTGAACTCCAGATAGCTGACAGGGTAGTAAAATGTTTACTGGCTTTCATTAAGAATGTTCTGTAACACTCACATGGAGTGCCAAGTGCAAATGAATGTGCCAACATCTCAATCAGACTGATAGACGCCTATCTATCACTACCCACCATGTTTCCACCAGATATCAAATATTCACACTTTGCCCTTATGTTCTCTACCTTTTGTCACTGACCTACATTTATTTGTAAATATTGCTAATCGCCCATTAGTTTGCAGCTTCTAGAAGGAAGGGGCTGTCACTGATCTGCCTGCTGGAGAAGTGCTCCCAGATACACTGTCCTGCATCTTGTGAGGTGATGGTCAGACTGTGGCTGTTCCAGCAAGGCCTGACAACTGGAAAGCTTCTGGAGGCTACAGACAGCTGTTACAGTTCACAATAGCCCGAAGACTGCTTTAAGTTCTATTTTAGGAGTACAAAGCCTAGGCTTGGTGCTGAATTTAAAATCTTCTGTTCAGTGTCTCCAGTTGTTTAGTTAAGTCTAACCAATTCAAAACAAGATAAATCATTAAATGAGGTTTCATTCGGGAGAGATCCAAGCATGTTCTTTCAAGAACAGGACTTGGAGTTATTCTGCTGTTTCCCACCAAGTAAAAATTTGGTTGGTCCAACAGCTTTTAGGCAGTGCTTGCTTCATCCCTGACCTACCTTTATGGGAATCCATTGACTTACTCAATATTCAAGTTGATGCATGACAGGAAAGTATCAGATCTTTCTACAAAAGAACTGGAAAAAAGAAAACTGGAAGGGACATGGCTAAAATAATTAATGACTAATTAGATATATGAAAACATAAAACAGGTTCAATACTAAACTATATAGGCAGAGCCTGGAACTGGCATTGATACAGATACTAGAGTATTTTTAGAAATAGCTAATCAATGCACAGTGTAGACTCAATATGGCAATGCCTCTGTGTGTTACGCTGGTCTTTGTAAATTGAAGATGACACTTTTGTCATGACTAACAATGATTTTCAATGTGCCATTTTTGATTTTTGACAATAAAAGTAGCAGCATAGAAAATGATATATTATGCTCAGAGGGGAGCAAAACCAGTAATTCAGTCTCTGCATGCTTCCAGGGTAGTACCAAGGTTTATGGATTTTCTATTCACAGATAAGGATTATTTTAATATAAAGTGAGCGTTGTGTGTCGAAAGTTTGATCCGTTTTCTCAGGAGATTTCCCAACGTTAAGATTTTTGTCCTCTTCTAAGGTACAGATCTATGAACTGCTGCCTACCTGATACACACATTTGCATGTTGAAGTTTCTCAGGCATTGCTTTTTGTTGATGCCTCTTCTACCTTCAGAACAGGACCTTTACCTTGTCAAAAGCCATCCTGAAGTCAAAATCCTCAATGCAAATCTGTTTATTTCTAACAGACGAAATATTCTCTGAGCCTCAACTACCAACCCTGTTGTAGGGTTTTCTCCATGTTGAATCTCCCAGCCAACACACCTTTAGTTTCACTCAATCCGTTTCTTATGCAGTATCATGACTCGATGGAAATGTCTGATGGCAGAAAAGCTCAGTTTTATAATGCTTAATGTCCCTTCCTTTGTTCTCCAGTTGCGTTCAAAATTTACAAGTGCTACCCACCAACCTCACAATATTTGTGTTCTGCTGTTTTCTTTACAGAAACAGATGTGAGGAAGCAGTATGGAGCTCAAGAGAGGAAAGACCTTCATAAAATCCAATGTGCATCATGAGAAAGTGCCACCAGTGCATGCAGCTCCTACCAACAAAGATGAGATGGGCAAAGACAAAAAGGCGGCTCTGGAGGGAAATCAAAGTGTGGCCGAAGTCCAGCTGGCATGTTTGGCCACACACAAGAACTACAGATTTTCTACCAGAGCAGCAAGGAATGGAGCTGGTGGTCACAACCTGGAAAAATCATCTGGCTCCTCCTACAAGCTTGTAAGGAAGAGTAAAACCCATGACTGCGTTGCTGAGGCGGACAAAACAGAGAACTGCAGCCCCAGCAGCAGGGCTTGTGAGGAGGGCTTTGTTGGAAAGGGCAAGGGCCGACTTGTCAATAGCATCAGCTTTTCAGGGATGTCCAGCTCCAGCAGTAAGAAGGAGTGTGTGGTCAGCCCCAGTCAGTCTGCATGCAGCAGTCAGATGATCGATTACAGGAACTTTGTGCCACAGATGCCGTTTGTACCAGCTGTTGCAAAAACTATTCCCAGGAAGAGGATTTCCCTCAAGAGATCTAAGAAAGGGCTCAGAGATATATTTCATATAAGAAAAAATAAACCAGACAGCCTCTCATTTCTGGTGGAGAAGGACAAGAACCTATCCTCTCCAGGCTGCAAGAGTGAGTTATCTGGATGTCTAGCAAAGTATCTTTTCAAAACTGGAGAAACTTGTGCAGCTGATTTTTTGTCACAGGACTGCTCAGACAGTGAACTGCAGTCTGACTCCTCCTACGACTATTGCAATGCCTTGTGTGAAGATGTTGCCTCCCTGAAGAGCTTTGACTCCCTCACTGGCTGTGGGGAAATCTTTGCTGATGAGAGCTCTGCTCACCTGGAGCTGGAGAACAGCAAAGACCTTCTGCTGAGGCGAAGCAAGCACAAAGACAGCCCTGGCATGGGCTCCTTCCAAGGTGGGGTGGAGCAGCTGGCCTCTCCTGGCCAGAATGAGACAGTGGAATTTGCAAAGTTTTGGGACAACATCAACAAATCAGTAAGGCTGCATCAGAGTGCTCTCTTTGAAAAGAAGTTACTGAAGATACCTGGTTCTGACACAGAAAAGGATAGAAGTCAGGCTGCTGTACTGGTCACAGACCCCCAGGTGTCACCTGATAAAGAAGGTGACGATTCCAAAGCCAGCTCCACAGAAACAGAAACACCGAAAAGTGAAAACCAGGAAACCACATCCACGAGTGATGAAGGCTACTATGATTCATTCTCTCCTGGACAAGATGGTGAACTGAAGGAAGCTCAGACCCCTGGTGTCCCAGGTAGATTTCCAAGAGACAGCTACAGTGGAGATGCCCTTTATGAGCTCTTCTATGACCCAAATGAAGTAAAAGTAAACCCTATCCTTGATGATGACTTGTGTGCCTCTGAAAGTGTTTCAGAGCAAGCCATTGAAATCCCTTTGTCCATTTACAGCTTTCATGTTGGAGCTGAGGAGAACATGGCTTCTCAACCAACTCTAGACATCATTAGCCAGGGTTTTTTTCACAGCACATGGAAAGGCAAAGAATGTTTGCTAAAGCTCTGCGATACTGAGCTTTCACTGACCATGGGGATAATAAACTGGCTACGAAAACACTCAGGACTCATCTCCTCCCCTGACTCTCTTCAGAGTCCTCAATCACAGCCAGAAAAATCTAATGATTCATTGATCCTGCCCAGTCACAGTCCAGAGCAGAAAGGCAGCACAGAAGCTCAGCAGGAGACACCAGGCAAGGGTGAATCTAATACATTTAACATATGTGTGCCTTTGGAGGAAAGCAAACATGCAACCCAGGCCTCTTCAGTAAACATTGCTGGAAGAGACCACAGCCTGGACACATCTGATCTGGATTTCCAAGGAAGAGAAGGGAGTCACCACACGGACTTATTTACAGTGCCTGGGACTGTGGAAACCACCAGATCATCAAGTTATGCACCGCAATTGCAGGCTAACAGAGACAATCTGCAGACATCTTCAACTGAGAATGAGAAGATAGCAATTTCCCTGGGATGTGAGACAACCCAAGATAAAAACCCACTGCCAGAAACGCTGAACAGAGACAGTGGCTCCCAGAGCTCTGAAAATCCTTTGTTAGATGATAATCAGGAAGTAGAATCATGTTACTCCTACAAGACTGCTGCAACCTCACTCCAAGATCCCCTTGAGAGGGAAGACAGAAATAAACCAATGTATCACTCTCTCTCTATTTCCTGTGACAAACCACCGCAGCCTCTAACCCTCAATCACTTCCAGAGCTACATGAGCCCCACACCAACAGAGAGCAGCACTAACATAGTGCAGCTCTTAGAGCACTGTGTAACACAGGTGGCATCATTAAAAATCAGCTATGAAAACAAGCACCTGGAAGACAAATACATTGGGAATGAAATGAACAGTATCATTCATAAGATGTCTCAGTACAAAAACAAGTTATTGCTGCACAATGAATGCAGCTGCATTGCTCAAATTCCAGAATATCCCAGCATTCCTAGCACAAACCAATACAACTATGAGACAAGTTTCCAATCTAGCAATCTGTATCATTTGAAGCAAAATGGGGAGCAAATTTGCTCTGAAGATCAGAAAAGTAGAGCAAAAATCCTAGATGGGGTTACTCGAAGCAAGATCAATTTTGAATATGCCCAGCTGAATAATCAAGCACTCTCCTATTTAAGGGACTTTGGTCCTGAGACATCTCCTAGTAGACCAACATTTTTACCTCTTTTTAACTCTGTCTGCCCAGACATAGCTGGTACCCTCTCACAGGGCTCACACAGCACGGCTGTCTGTCTGTCTGACCCGCTGCAGCCTGAGGAGGGCAAGCAGTGCAGCCCACGGCCCTGGAACTGTGTGGAGAGCCCCTGCCATGGCCTTGCTGCAGCGACTGCTCTGTCCCCTCTCCTAGAGGCAGTGGCCCGGGATGCAGCTGTGGCAGCCAGGAACCATCAGTGACACACCTGCATGGAGAAGGTGAGTGCTTAGGAGAAGGGTGAAATTAAATGTGGAACAATTCAATCTGTTCCATTTTCACAGAGGGACATTTAACAGAAGTAGAGGCGGAGGGATTCAGGGTCTGTCATTTATGCAGGGGGTCGCATGAGAAAGCCAGGGATCTGGAGTGTGAAATCACAGTGCAGATGTGCCCTGTCCTGCAGATGCACACATATGGGGTGCTCTCAAGCACAAGGGAAAGGCCACAGTGCTGTGCTGGTCCTCCTAAGTGCACCAAAAGTGTGGTCCTCTTTCTTCCAAACATGAAGCGTTTCTTCAGAAGGTGGAGGTTGTCTCCAGCCAAACTGTGCCGTGGCACAGCAAGAGCTGAAACCAAGACATTCTCCACATGCAGGGCTTGGCAGGCATTTCAAGAGAGGAATTACAGGGTCTGTGCATTTGAAAATCCTTCAGCCACACTCACATAGCCTAAGGAGAGTCAGAATCTGCCCTGTAAGAGGGGTAAGAAACACCTTTGCTGCAAATCAGAAGCAGCTGATGGAGCACAGCGATTGTGCCGGTTCAGGTTTGCCTGTCACACGAGGCGTTAGGCCAGAGCAGCACTATCTGTACAGAGTTCTGACTCTGTGCCAGCTGAGAAATCCTCTGGCTTCCAGCTGCTGAGAGAAATTTGTTGTAAAAGTATGAAACTTGGGTAAATTCTCTGTCATGTGCCCTGCCAAATCTGACAGATTGGCTGGACTCTGCCCAGCCTTGGCCTCTGAGAAGGCCCCTTTGGAGGTGGTGGAAGACAAAGAGGCCAGGTGGAAGACAAGGGCCAGGACAGAGAATTAAGGAACAGCTCACTATTGAACAGAAGGATACAGGGAACACAACATTCCTTTTGCTCTTGCCGTTCACAGCAGTGTGACTGCTTTTCTGGTCATCCCAAGCAGCACAAACAAAAAAGGACAGTGTTTCTCTCTGCATGAGGCAAGAACACCCTTCCATTTTCAAGTCTGGGTAGATTCAGCCACCCTCATTTCTATTTATGTCATTATGAAAATGACCTTGCCCACTAACAAGTCTTCCATTGCAGAGAGGGATATTTTTCAGGGGTCTGCATGGAGCTAAGGGCCAGAGACTGCCAGTCTTCTATATCCTTAACAAACACATTGTTTAGTTATAATATGTTCATCAGTAAATTAGGTCTTTCTCAACTGAAAGAAGTGATCTTGGTTTTTTCCCCATTTTTGTTGTAAACAATACTGCATTTGTGGTGGTTCTGCTGATTAGCAACTCACCTTCTTGTGTCACTAGAATTTTTAGCAGAACTTGCCATCCAAGGACACACCATAGTCCTTAGAACTACTCATCTCTTAGATATTTCTGAAATTATAAACTGAGTACAAATGAGGCAAGGTTTGTGCTTACAGCTAATATATATATGGAACCAGGACTAGGCACAGCTGCTTGGGGTTAGGAGAACAGATCAATGTATGCATTGGCCTGATATTTTTATTTTGCTGTGAATATTAATCCACAGGGTACTGCTAGGAATATCGCTGCCTTTGCAGGCTAGAAATGGAAAAGAATTCTAATTTTGAGGAGTGGAATGATAGAGAAGGGAGCTGTGTGACTGTCAGGAGTGGTAACAGACTGTATCTTTACACTGCACAAGACATAACACAAGTAGACATTACTGAACCTGGGGCACATTCTTTGCATTGTATCAAGTGGCAGCTGCTGTGTGCCACCATGTACCAGCACTGATAATACCTGCCATGGCAGGAATGTGATCAGGTCACGCTTCCATCTGAGTCCCAGAGAAGACAATTCAAGCTTTTTATCCAAGAGGGAACTGCTGATTTTTGATAAAGGTTTCTCAAACAGCAAAATAAATGAAATTTTAGAATATGGATGGGATTTACATATTCATAAAGTGACTTTGAGGACTGGGCTCATTTTAAAGAATCATTTAACGGCAAGGTTGCCATTTGTTACAATTTTTTACAGAAAAAGAATTTAGACAATAGTTAAAATGTCATTTAAAAGAATTGGCTGTGGGGACAGATACAAACACTGGTGTGTGACTGAGTTTTCCTACCCGATATTTTCTTGCCTGCCCACATTAAAAGATGGCCTACAGATTTGCTGGAAATTTTAAATCTTTGTGAAGATAACTCAGGAGCTTTGCCTCAGTCATGGGGGTGGTAGAGCAGGGAGGCAGTGTACAAACACAGTGTTACCTCCGAATCCATGGAGACAGACAGCCCTGAGAAACACTCCTACGCTGGGCATGACTCTGCAAACTGCGAGATCTTAGACACAAAGAGAGCTCTAAAATGCCACATCTAGGAGCTGTGAGACAAGTGACAGATCCAGAGGTGGATCCTGCTTTGTCCCTCAGAACAAATGCAGCCCCTGATGCTGCCATGGACTCCCAGGTCTGACCTGAAGGAGGTGGGAAGAAAGTCACCTTTCTTGCCATTTGTCACAGGGCAAAGGAAAAACCCTTATCAAAAGCAATTAAAATCTCCAGGTCTTGTCAGCCCATCTCAACATATCCCAGGACCCACAGTGACAAACAAGCCCAATCTCTCTGCTCCAAAAGTTGTGCAGGGTTCCCCTGGGTCATGCCTGGTCTCTTGGGCTTTGCTACCCTGACAAGCATAGACACAGGACTGTGATGAAGAGTGGTACAAGAAATGTCAGTCACAGCTCCTCTTCCATTTCTCCCTTCCCTGGCCTTTTAGAGAGAAATCCACAAATGCCTTCTATCTGAGCTCACCAGGAACCCCAGGTTCCCTCACATGGGAATATTGAAGGCTTATGTAGAAAGTGATAATTACACATAAAAAATGCAATGAAAAGTATAATTTTCATTCTTCAGTATCTAAAGGTTAGGACTTAAAAGTGAACACAGTCCAACCCCTGAATACAGAGAAGATTCCTAGATCTGTACATTCATGGATCATAGAAAACAAGCTGCAGAAATTTGTGATTTTCAACCACATGTTTTTCATGAGGAAACTTCATTTTCAGAAAGGAAGCACAGTCCTCAAGCAATGCATTGGGATGTCTTTTCCTGACTCTTAAAACCCCTGGAACTGACCAAACAGACAACATTGGATGTCATAGCAATTGGACACATGTAGAACAAAACACTCTCTGCAAACGGCAGCATTTCAGACCACTTAGCCATTTCTACCAGTTAATGGGGTTTGAGCTGCATCTTCCATTAACTGGTAGATGTGGCAGAGCAACAAAACCTCTTGTGCCCCCAACAATATGTGCTCACTTCATTCAAATGCTGAACAGCCACATTATGCACCAGTTGAAGATTTTGGATGTGTTTCAGTGATAGCCCTGAAAGGAGTGCATTGCAATAAGCTTGCCCTCAGGTCAGAAAAAAATACATAACTGTCAATCAAACATGGATTGCTATAATGGATAGAGCAGATGTAGATAAAAGAAGACAGTATTGCATATTTGGTTGCTGTTATCAAGGAGCTGAGATTCAGAAGCAGATAAAATGCAGCCTAGGCACTGCAAAGTGACAGAGGAATGTGTATCTGATCTTCATCAACTGAAGGGCTACTCACAGTCTAGGCAATTCCTGTAATGCTTTTTATTCCCTCCTGGTTCAGCTTCACTCCCTCTCTCTTAAATAAGGTTGTATTTCTCCCAGGCAGATAATTTCTCTATCTGATAGGCATAGAGAAGGCAGACTGCAATATTTGGATTTGATAAAAAGGAAAAGCAGAATGAAGTCTCATCTGCATATAGGCAGTTTTCTGCTCAAGTAGGGTATTATTTCTCAAAATGGTCAGAGAGATACCTTAACAGGTGAAAAAATAAAGACAGAACCTCTATGCACACAGCAGGAAAAATGTGTGATAGCTTTTGAAGTCTGGTGTAAGAAATCCTCCTATTTCCATGCTCCTTCCATGGCATGGTAAAGGGATGGTCTCTCAAGCTGCACATGATGAAATGTAACAAGAATACAGCACAGAGACAGCCAGCACATTTTCTGCACTGGAAATGCCTCTGGCTCTGAAATACACACCTGTATAAAGTCAGTTACCCAGACCATGTTGCAGTGGCTATAGAAATCTCATCTGACAGCCCACCAACCATGCACACATACACACTCCTGATCAGACAAATGCATCACAAGGTACAAACGTTGTGTTTGTCACACGTGGTACCACGGAAGCAAAGAGCAGGGAGACAGAGGTGACAGGTCACTGCCTCTGCTGATACATTTGAATTTTAGTCACCATGTGCCCAGATACTTGGGCTAAATGCTGAATTAAATTATTTTCTCCTTCATTAAATGCTGTTGCTTCTGGACTTGGCTCCGTTTCACTGCATTGTCTTCATGGTACTTTGTCATCAATGCTCATTCCCAAAATCAGAATTCTGTCAGGGTGAAGAAATGTTCTTGCCAGTGTACTTGCTAGAGGAGGGCTTTTCCACACAGTTATCAGCACAGATATCTCTTAAATGCCAGATGCACTATAATGTGTTTCATTTAAAACTGAAGAAATTGATTTGCTGCTTTACCCGCTATTGCAGCAGGATGGTTTCCATGGATACAGCCTTATAGGGACTCTATTTTCCCCCTGTTGACAACAGTACAGAAAGCTAAATTCTCATGTTCACTGCACCAGCATGAATTTGAAGCTAGGGCAATGATTCCCAGATTTAACCCTGAGAGCAGAAGTTGGCTCCCAGTCTCCTTCAACCTTAAACTTGAGATTTCTGAGGGGATAGCAATGGAGGGAAAAAAGAAAAAGAACAGCAGCATGGTCTGAGGGACAGGACGTATGAAAGATATAGTGCCTCTGTATGAGAAATGGGGAGAAGTCAAGGCAGAATGCAAACACACTAACTGCTTATTCAGTAGCTTAGTGTCTTGCCAGGTATTTAAGTGCAAAAATACAAGTCAGATTTGGGCTACAAAAGTTTGGCTATAGAATTATGGAATTGGGCCCTTTTTGTTTAAATGAATCAGTAGTTACCATTCTGAAGAAAACCTGCTTCACTTCAGGTCAGGAAGGCATAAGAATGGGAAGCAGGGGAAAGTGAGAACCTTGTATCCAGAGCAGGCTGCTTCTTTCATACAGGAGAGCAGACTCTGGCCCCCTCTCTGGAATACAGTCATGGAGAAAATGCAAAGGAGATCCTCACCTTGAGAATGGGCTGTAAGAGTCGGATGGCATTTATAGTCACAAGCCAGCAAGTAAAAAAAGGAAAAGGATGAAGAGCCTGGTAACCTCAGCTTTTGGATCTCAAGTATAAAATATTTTGTTCCATTTCTTCCATCAGAAAATGCAGAGGGGCAGAAACAGAGGCCTCCAGAAAACTCTGCATTCTTCCTCTGCCCATGGGCTGCAGTATGTGTTTGGAAAAGGAGTGTCAAAAACGGGCAAATGGAGAATTTGGAAACCTGAAATAATCAATCTCCTATCTTCTGGCAACCAGCACTGTCTGAGCTAGACCTTGGCTCCTTCTGGGTGTCTGGGTTTGATGCTCCCTTTTCCAAATGCCCTTAAGCATAGGAACTTCAAAGCCTTCTAATTTCTGTTATAAACCTTTCATAGTTTAATGTCTTTAAGGCACCTCTTACAATCTTGTGTCTTTTGTGCCATACTTATCAGTTTTGATTTGCAAAACATAAAAAATATTCCTTTTGAATTTTCTCATTTTCTGACATCTGTTTGTTCCTAAAACAGGCATTGTCCCTTTTGTGGTCTAGCAACACTGGGGAGATTACAGACTTTTTGTGATTCAAGGCAGAGGCCATGCCTCAGTACTTAAGTCTGGGGTCTCTGTAAATGAAGACAGAGTTCAGAGAGAAGGAAAGCACAGAATTCCCCAGCATCAATAGATTTTCTGTATTTTTTCTAAAAAAAAACCCCAAAACCCCACCAAACAAACAAACCCAACCCAAAAACAACAACAAGAAAACCCAAAACCCCAAACCCAAACAGATAAGTTTTAAATCTGGCTAAATTAAGAGCAAAAAAATGGACCATCCAGTGAAAGGCATAAAAGACCATTGTCATGAGCATTGGAGCACTGGGAGCCTGCATGGTTTTAATGAAATGCCCAAAATGAACACAATTCCCCACCAGGTCTTATGGAAGACTGCCCTGTTTTAAGCAAACTCTCCTGCTGGTCAGTTCTTCCAGGAAGACTGGACTGTATACATCTGGTGTGACAAGTTTCTTTCTGACTGGACTGTATATATCTGGTGTGACTGCATACATCTGGTGTGGCAAGTTTCTTCTGTCACTCAAATCATGGGGACTGCATCTCTTTTACATTTGAAGGTGAGAAAGATATTCACAGTTCCTGGACAGAAATAGAGCTCAGGAGAGAGGGACACAAAGAAGTGCTGTATGTTGGGGTTTTCCTGTGGAGTAAGGCAATGTTCTGAGCTTCCCTCTACATGTATGTGGCAGGCCTGCTCAGGGAAAGCTTAAAAGATCTTGTGGCACTTAAAAATAGTGTGATCCAGGGATGACAACTGCACAAATGATACCAAGATACCAGAGCCAGCAATTTCTCTCTTCCCACAATCAGCTATCCTCCACCTTGGGGTGATTATATTATCCAAGGGGAAACTGTTGGTCAGCAGATGAAGATACAGGAAAGATTACTGGTGAACCATAAAAAGGAAGGTCTCCTTTGTCTTATGGAGAACAAAGAAGGGTTTTTTTTCCATCTTCTCTTCACTAGTCTTCTCCAACTCCAATACTTTCTATGACAACTTTCCATTTACCTTGCTCCAGACAGGCTCAACTCTTCCTTATCACATGATTTAAATTCCTTCTGCCCCCTCTTGGAGACTGAACCTACTTCAAAATTCTTTTTCCTTTCCCATGTGCCTGTGAAGCTGAGACTTCCAGGCAGCTCATTACCCTTACCAGACAATTCTCCCTATCCTCAAGAGCCTGGAAACCCCTCTTCAGGCAAATCCTGCAAATGCCAGCCAAGCTCAACTCCCCAGAACTTGGGCTCTGTGCTTTGCTCACACTGCACAGGTGCAGACAGTCACTGAAGGACATGGAAGGATCTCAACCTATGGCCAGGCAAGATTAAGGAATTTTGACACCCCTCAACCCCTTTGTTATGTTTCTCCATGTCAGTGCCAACACAGGGGAAAAAAATCAAGTCAAGGTGGCTTTGGGTCTGTGATACACAGCCAGGGAGCTGCAGAGAAATCAATGGCAAGAGAAATTTTATCTGATGTCAGTCGGATGGAGAGGGACCCTGATTTGCAGCAGGAGACACAAGAGTGCATCAGAAATTTTCACAGCTCCAGCTTTTCAAAGAGATTGTGCCCTCTGCTTTCAGCTGCGCTTTTAGGAAAAATCTGATTGGGTGTTAGCCTTAATTAACCCTAGTGCAGTTGCATTTCTGAAGTAAGGGAAGGTTGTATTTTACTCAAGCATCAAATGGGGCTTCTCAGCAGCAAAAAAAAAAACCCACTGAGGAAAAGGAGCAGCTCTTCCATCTGTGTACTTTAAATAGAGGATGCTGCAATTTATGGCTCTTGGAGAAATAAAAGCTCAATTTCACTTCCTTAGCCATTCTGTTTTCCCTTGAACATACAGACAAGTAGGGTTTCACTCTGAAAAAAGCACTAAATAGACTGTTGCTATAGCAACCAACTCCCTGAAACCCATTTTTAATTAAGATAGTGGTCTAACCACCCAAATAATACATCCTGCAAAACCCCCCGGTTTGTTGCTTCCCAAATAACAACTGTGTGTTTTTACAGTGAGTCCATCAGATTAGGGCAAGGTTGGTTAGGTGGGATTGCAAGAGTGATTATTTCTTTGGAAGTGGTTTGCTACTGAGATAGCAAAAGGATGCCATGAAACAGCAGGGTTGCAATGCGAGGTGTTTTTTTTGGCTAGATTTCTTAAAGTTTCAATCAGTAATAAGACAGTACTTGAATCATCTCAGATCTCAAAAACACTCTCAACTATAATCTGTACAATTTTGAATAATACTTACAAATTTAAAAATGCCCTCAGCTTTTTTTTCCCCAAAATTCAAAAGCTGTTTTATATTAAAATCATGGACTATAACTAATTAATAATTTTTCTGCTAGAAAAAGGAATGTCAGTTTTCCCATTAGTGTTTATTAGAAGTGATGAGAGTTAAACTGTATGATTGAATGCAATCCTTGAAACATAAATGGATGAGGTTATTTTAAAAATGACATTTGTTGCTGAGGGTCATATAATGTGAATGATAGAAACGTGAAAGTTTTATGAGATTTTATAGATATAAATATATGAACAGACACTTAAAAGGAAGACTTCTCTCTATTGCACTCTTGACCTCTAAACTTCACATTTTATATTGTTAAAGATAAATAAACTGTACCTACCAGTCTCTCTAGAAACTGTAATGCCCTTGACCCACAGTGGTTCAATAAAATAGCCCTCCACCCATGCAAACATAAAATACTGGGGCAGCTTACTGTTTCTAAAGAAAGACTAGTGACTCTTGCAGCATGTTGCAAAAGTTACTCAATTAAAGGGCCATTAAGGTCTTAAATATTAAAAAATAATCCAAATACAAAGCAAGCTTTGAAAAGAAGTCCAGAGCCCAGGCAACTTTCATTTAACTGAAATTAAATAAAATTAAGTCTAAATATTGAATGTTGATATTTTGCTCCCATTTTCCTACTTTTTGTTTTCTTGAAAAAATGTCTTTTTTTCTGTTTCCTTAATTATTTAATCAGCCATGGTTTAAAATTTTATAGACCAGTACTAACCTCAGAACCATGAACTGGCAAACTGCTGCCCTGCAGTGTACTTTCAAAAATTCTGGATTTCATGGTCAGAAAAGAAAGGTTCCACTTTTCTAATCCCTTTCCAATAAAAGATTCTTCTTTCTAGCTTGGTTCTACCCCTTATTAGTCACCACTGTCTGCCACAACACTGTTTCCATCCTGCTGCTCCTCTCTATGCCTTAACTTTTTTAGGGAAGCTGTATTATTGTAAGGCTGAACCCTGTGTCTCATTTTTAGACTAACAACCAGTAAACACAATTAGCAATTTTTATTGATTGAAACTGATACGATACTGCTCTCAATACCTGTGGGATTTTGTCAGAAATCAATTTCACTTATTGCCATCACATACATGCTCATGTGAGCCACACTGTGTTCTATTTCCCAGATCAGCAGGGTGGCATTCTTCCCTGCACTGAAATGTGACCTGTGTCAGGAGGTGTGCTGTCTCCCTTGATTTGATAAGGAGAAAATGAAAAAATCTGTAATTGCATTAACTATTATTGGATACTATTATTGCCTTAATCCTGAGTAGCAAAGTGACCTCAGATGTGTTTTGAATTCTCTACAGACAGACAATTGAACTTCCAAGTTGCCCACACAGGCAAAACACCAAACAACTCCCCAAAAAAACCGCCAAAAACCAAACCTCACAACCCTAAAAACAACCTACATCCCAGTTTCTCCATTTCTTTATCTAATACTATACCTTACAGTCTATCAAAAGGAATGGAAAGTGAGGCAACTTACATGAATGTACATAAATCATCTGGCTGCACATAGACTATAATTACAATTTTTCATCTAGGAAACACAAAAATCTTTATGCTGAAAGTCAACAGTGAATAATGAATCATTACATTTACCCATTTGATACACTTCAAGCCTTGGAGATAAATTCTTGTAAGGTACAACCAGTCTCCTGTAGAATTGCACTGTAAAAGTAGCTACTTTTGAAAAGTAGTTACTTTTCTAAAAGTATCTAATGCCCCCCAGATACTTGGGGGGGCTTGGGGATTAAGGGCAGAAGAGAACCAGAGCAGCACAGCTGGGTTTTCTTCACCTGCGCTGAGCACCAGGCAAGCCAGCAGTGAGCAATCACCAAAGGGAGGACACAGTCCCAGCAAGCCAGCACCCCTTGGCTTGGGCAGGATGCACACTGTACACCAGCTGGACCTTTTGGCAAACCAGGAGGCCATGGACTGAATTTGGAAATGGAGGTGGTGGCCAGACCTGTGCTGAGCTGCAGTTACTGTAGCTGAGCTGACTAAGGCAGGAAGTAAGGAAGGCTACAACCTATGTAACCTTAAAAAAGGCAATGAAGATTTTTATGAAGCACTGGTAGCTGGGAGAACTACCAGTGAAACATTGGCAACAATCTAAGAAGCAAATTTGGCTACAGGCACTTCTTTGGTTAGACTTCTCAAGATCATATACCTCTTTCCTGCATATACCCAGGACACACACACGGTGTATAAGACAGCTGGTCCTCCTCAGCCAACAAAACATCTGGTTTTGGGTTCCATAGATTTCTTCAAGTGGTCTCCATGATTTGGTCTTTTCAGTGGGCTGGGAACAACTGGATAGTGAGAAAAACAAAGAAAATAGGGGGTTTTGTGAGAGCACTGCAGTAGGACCAAACATGTTTTGCGTGGAAAAACTTCCATTTGCCTGGCCTGCCAGAGCAGCTGAGGACCACAAGCCAGAGTTCTGGGAGAGCAGAAGCCCAGACACAGCACATTCCCACGGATTTGCATTGTGAGGCACCTTGGCTAGCCCTGCGTGTGCAGTCTGCTTAATCCTCACTCCACGGATCATGGAGCATGAACTGTCACTGGCCATCCACCGGTCCCCTCTGAATCCATGCAGGGATTTGCTGGGAAGTGTTGTTCCCTGCAGAGCACAGGCCCTGCACTGTGCTTTCACATTCCCTGTTCACAATCTGCTTCAGTGCCCAGCCATGCCATTGCTGTCCATGCTGGGCTGCCTGTGGGATGGACTGGGCATGGGCTCTGGCCCAGCGATCCCAGTGCTCCAAGCAGCCCAATTGTTTTGTCACTGGGGCCGGTTCTATTAATAACTGCAGTGCTAGTCACTGCCATTTCTGATGGGATGCTCCATGCTTAAAAGAGGGAGCGCTGCACGTAGGTTCCAATTAGCTGGGAAATATTTTCTGGTTCTTTGCCTAGAAGGACAGAGACAACAGTAGTATTGTTTGCAATGAACTGCCACCTCCTAATGTTGAGTTACAAGAATTAGTGGGTTACTAAACTACCACTGACCTTATTTTATTTTTTTTCTTAATTACTCATGAAAGCTTTGAAAAATTCTATTAAAAAAGATGTTTAAAATTAACAGAAATTGGGAGAGAATGTATTTAGAATAGATGAGTTTATTTGCACCTTTATGGGACCAAACTATTGTTAAGTAAAAAAAGGGACAGGAATCCTAAATATGTTTTAGACTGACTTCCTCACTGCTCTGTAACAAACCTGTTCAGAACAAACAGTCTTTTTAAAAATATCTGCCTTTAGGCAATTGTAGACCCTGAGCATCCTCCATCAAGGTATGATGCCAAATTTTCTTCCTTCTATTCATCAGACTCAACCTCTTCACAATATTGTGCTATGCCCTGCTTCTGCCTCCTCTTTCAGCTTTCTTAGCCCTGGTTCCTTTCTGTAGGGAGGGGAAGAGATGCAGACCTGCTCCCAGGAAAGAGGCTGCAGAGAGGGCAGCTCATTACCCACCTCTCTCTGTCTTTGCTTGTGTGTTGTTTGGACACTAAGCCACAAGGCTTCAGGAAGGTCTTCCAGGAAGGGACTTACAGATCATGTTCTGCTGGTGCATCTGCTCTCCTCTTTATGGTGTCTCTGCCTTGAAGCAGAGAGGGTGTCCGACCTTCAACCTGACCAGAGGCATTGTTGTCTCAATCCTGATTTTATTTAATCAGCTCAGGAAATCTATAGAAAGTATTCTGTTACCGAATGAGAACGTCATATGGCAATCATCCACAGCACAGGGATCAATAAACTTCCCCTAGCAGCAATTTATCACTCAGTGTATCACACAGCAATCCTCTGGGTGCTATAACTGAAGGCACAGAAATTTAAAGTGAGCACAATACAGTGAGGAATAATGGCCCAGTACAAACCACTTCATAGGTGGAAAAAAATCCTACCATGAAGGCAGCCTTCTCTAGCACCTGGGAAAGAAAACCTTACCTCAGTTAAGACCTAATTATTAATAAAATAAGTGACACAAATACTGAAAACCTTGTTTTACTGTGCTTTCTGAGAGGGGATTCATGACTTTTTAGAGGAACTACTTACTTAGTCTACAGTAACATAAATATCCAAAGCAGCATAATCAACTGAAAAATCTGCTAAGTTATTGACACACAGAATATTTCTTTGTGTTTTTGAGGCATACCTGAAAAATCCATCTCAGTGAGAATAAAAAAATGTATGTTCATGCAAAAAATCAGAAAAGTTCACCCCTGTAACTTTAATTATTTTCTTCACATTTCGACTTGTGCAGTTCCAATATTAGAGTATTGAAAAAATAATGGGTAAAGTCCCATTATTAGAACAATCTGCCAATATTTCAGGAGTGCTTTCAAATTTCCCTTTCATTAATTGGCAGAACTAGTATTTCCCCAGGTTTACCTGAGAAGTAGAGATTTGTCCATGTGGTTATTTATTGGGCAGTGGTGCTATTTCTGCTTCTTTAGGAAAACACAGTTCTGATTTCCTGTGACCACTGTTTGATCTCTCTTGTTGAAAGTTTGAACATTTAAAATTGTTACTGGTAAGAGGCTAATCTCCCTTCTACTGAACCTTGCTGAAGATCAACCCAATGTTAGGGAAAAGCATAAACCAATCAATGCTGGCTAACAACAGATCTGATTTTGCCTAAAAGTTAGGGTTTTCTTCAAACCCATCTTCTCATGATGGGAAGGGGTCAGTGGTGGGACTGATTTCTGGTTTCCACTCCACTGTCAAATACTTGTAATGTGGCAACTCTGAATCAGTTTATAACTTGGCATTATTTCTTAACTGCTTTTCCATACCTAAGAGTGAAGCACACTGCATGTAGTCCTTCACTGATTTCTCGAAGTCCTGTGTGTTTTATGCCATGGGAGCTAACCAAAACCAAAATCTTTGTGTTTTTATCACAGTTCCAAGTTTGGAAAACATCTATCATATCAATGAGGTTTGCTTCAAAGAATAGCAAAGTATGAAGGCTTAGACTCAATTTGTAGAAAAAAAACCAAAACCAAACAACTAGAAATTACAAGATTCTGGAATTTCTTCTTAGTAATTCACAAGGCTGAATTCACACCTTCCATAATTCAAGAATACTTCTGAGTAATTCTGTTCTCATAAATGAGAGAGGAAGAGAGAGAGACAGTTATGATCAGACAGATACAATAGACAGAAATAGACTCCTGTCAGGGGGTTGTGGAGAGCAAGAAGGTTCCCCTGCACCTCCTTTTCTCCTGCCTGAGCCCCCTCAGCCACTCCTCATCAGACTTGTGCTCCAGCCCCTTCACCAGCTCTGGTCCCTTCTCTGGACTCACTCCAGCCCCTCAATGTCTTTCTTATTATGAGAGGTCCGAAACTCCCAGGACTGGAGGTGTCTTAGCAGTGCCCAGCACAGGGGGACAATCACTGCCCTAGTCCTACTGCCACACTATTTCTGACATATGAAGGAATTGCAGTAAGCTACCTACTGGTGGAACTGAGGTGTCATATGGTATCACTTTCTCATCTTCTCCAAGTTTTTTTTAGAAATTTTAGCCATAAAATATAGAAAACTTACTCCTGCTTACTGTGTCCTTTTTACCTCTTAAGCAACTTTCTGAAGAGGATGCAAATGGGAACTTGAAATAAGACACATGATTGAGTTATGATGTCTAAGTAGCCACTTTTCATCTTCTAAATAAAACAGGATGGTCACATACGGCATAGATCGGCTTTTACACTGTGGGAACCTTTTAGCTGATTCATCTGCTGGAATACAAATGCTTACTAAACACAAATTATAACTGTGTAAGTACTCTGCTTTATCAAGTAGAGTTCCGTTCCCCAGAAGGTCAGGAGGAAGAAGAATGCCATATTCAGCTGATTGGAATTAATTTCCCAGATATGCAACCGATTCTATATTGACATCATTTAATGGACATGCAAGTTTACAATACAATGTGTCCTAATTTTTTTACTTGGGGGGGAAGGGCTACAAAACAGCCTGTGCTGGATTATGACATGAAAACGGGTCAGTGATTCAATATTTTCTTACAAAGCACTGTCTGAGCAATATTAACTGGCAGTAAAGGTGATAGTAAGTGACAGGACAGATTCTTAGGATTGATTAAGGACCATAAATCCCCTGGATCCTCTCTTCAAAGACTGTCAGTGTGGCAAGGCAGTACTTGGGTGGCTAGGAAAAAGCTTTCAACAGTATAATCAAAAACTGGCAACATCTCTGTCACACATTCATATTGGCCAATTTCCAGTTGGCAGAGCAGCTCTATAGGGTCTGAAACGAGAGCACAGAGAAGCCTACATTGATGACTGAAAAAGAGGAATGCAAAGATACAGAAATACTGTCTTCTCCATTTGGTGCAGTGCTGAGCATAGCTCAAGTGCCACTGAAGAAAACTCAGCTGCACTTGTGCTCCTGTCTTTTCATTTCCCTCTGGGTTGAGCCTGCTTTTAGAGCAGAACCAGTAACCCCAGTAGTATCTTGCACATTCTTCATTGTTATCGAAGCAGGTCTGCCTAGATCCAAGATCTGTTGCTCCAATACCAGACTCCTGGTAATAACTTTTAACAAAAATACCTGCTAGACTTCCCACAGAAATGGTGTGTTTAACATTTAGCATTAGGAGAAAGCTTATGGTGTCCCAAGAGGAGTGTGTTAAACCACAGAAGGGTTTGCAGAATAACTTACCTAAAATGAGGTTTTCACCTGGCTGAAAAGCCAAGGATTGCTTAAGTTCTGTTGCACTCAGGACTACCAGAGTGTGAAGGAGGCACTCATTTCTCTTCAAGAGGAAGGGAGATGAGCTCATCTCTGGCACAAAATCTGCCCCACTGTTCACAGCCCTTGTGATCTGTTGTACCCCATCACTGGCAATACAAACAATTTAATCTGGCAGGAACCTAGAGGTTACAAAGCTCAAAGGAAGTAATTTGGGCATTTGCACTTTGCCTACCCCGGGGTGTTTACCAAGGCACATCCTAGATGACTCACTGCTTTTCCTTCCTTTTTTTTTCCTTCAGGAGACTGCTATTGCATAAAACCCACAAAGCCATACAGGCAGTTCTAAATAACAGCATCATAAAACGTAAAGAACTTACTACAGCCCAACACAATTGCTGTATTTATGTCATGAACACTGCTAAACATAGCACAGGAAGACTTCCTTTTCTCTTCCTCCCCACCCCACACATGGCTGACAGGTACATTTTTTAGATTCACAGCCTCACAGTTAAAAAAAGAAGTTAACTACCAAAATTAAAATCACCTCCTTCAGCAATGTGAAGAGAGTCACTTATACTAGTTAAGATGTAATTTATATGCCTCTCTCTTGTTATGTGTATGACATATACTGAACCTAAAAGGAAGTTTTGAAAATAGATCTTTTTAATACATACTAAAAGTGAAAAATTTCTAGAATATTTGCCTTTTTATCCTGCCAGAGGCAACTGAGTTTCTTTAACAATGAAAAACCTGATCTGTTGCTGGTGTTTGACTTACAATACCAAAAAAAGGGCAAAATTACAACGCCAATACTTCAGAATCCTGCAGAAACTGTCTTTAAAAAACACCAAAATGGATCAGTTCTAAACTGCAAGCTTAAAGCACTCAAAGACTATAGCACCCTCAGTGCTTTTTCTTATAGACCTTATCAGACCATGAAGACTAAAATTTACAGTCTTGTGTGCCTAAATTTAGCTTTTAAAAGCAGATCTAAAATGCTGACTCAGCTTATATATTTCAGCTCTACATATTCCATTGGGTCAGACTATCAGGCCATAAAACAGGGAAATTCTAATTACATGAATAAAAGAAATGGAGGAATAGTCAAAATCATCCTGCTATTGAGCTAACTGCAGGCAACAGGGAGGGCATTAAGTAGATCAGTTCATCAATGATGGAATATGGAGACTTTCAGCACTAAGTAGGTCAGTGGTACATATTTCTCGTTTACCCTTGAATAGTCACTCCTTAGCCTACTCAGAGTGAACTCCCACTGCCTTCCTTTTCTTCTTACCAGACAGTCTTCAGCATCACAAAATTCACCAAATCCTCCCATCCCTGTAGAGAACTCATGATCTGAAAAATGTGTGGGGATTGGAGCTGGATATTGAAGCTGTCATCCAGGGAGGTTGCCTTGAGAGGTGCATTGTAATTGTTTATTCTCTGTCAGCTAGGGGTTTGTAAGGAAACTGCCCTTTGTGACTGCTAACAGGTACAATTCCACATAATTCCAATCCTGACTTCTGTATTTAATGGAATGCCTCCCATTATCAGATATTGCAGAGACTGTTACAAGTCCATGGGATTTTTTCAGAGATTTGAGCGGGTTCTAAATCAATACCTAACATGACTAAACCATAACATTTTGTGGTACTTATATGAAGCAATACTGGTGGCTGTGTTACTGTTGGTTCTTTGGCTAATAAAATACCAGCAGAAGAATGGAAATGCATTATTTTGAAAGTTCTACCTTTCCTTAGAAGCTGTAATATATTATTTTTCATTATTTCAGTTAAAGGAAATTTGCTCTTCCTCTTTTTCAAATTGTTACCACAGGGATGTAAGTAGAAAACTGCCCAGCCAGCCTGCCTGATACTTGCTGAGTCTGTGCTGAAATTATTTCAAAGCTGACAGAAGAGGAGCTGTCCAGTTCAAAGCCAACATCATTCAGCCCTGCAGGAGGGTAGCACAAGTGGAAATGCAGAAGTAACTGTGTATTCCAAATTGTAGGCAACCATGACATCAAATGCCTCCTTGTAGGAATTGACTGACTTAAGAAATCTGCAGCAGAATCCTTGCTAGCCACATTAATAACCAGCCAGGAGAGCCAAAGGCTGTGTAGAAAGCCATACAAATTACTAATCCCTGAAAAGAGTTAATGGGCAATATTTTTACTGTCACCAAACTAAATAGGAAAAACAAAACCAACCAAAGTTATTATTTTTCTGGGACTACATAGATGGTGACAGCTTAGTGTGGCATACCACATATAGGAAAACTGAGGGATTCAATAACATCATAATTCTAAAGAGTAGGTATTAGTCAGTCTGGCAATTTCAGCTGTTAAATAACACTTCTTATTTGGGTTAGTATGGGCACAAGCTAATACAGGACAAAGTTGTTCTCTATTCATAAGTTTCACTGAGAGTATCATAAAAGACAGTCTATTCCTATCTCCTGAACTCTACAAAACATTCCTTATTACTTCTTTTAAATCAAAACATTTATTTGAAAAAGCATCTAAAATTAATAAATTTTCTAGAACATAAAAAGTTTAAGTCTAATGTATTTGCCACCCCAGGGTGCTTTTAATTTGTTCTCCTCACTCTTCTTAACTGAACAAGTAATTTATGTGAGTAATAAAAATAATCTTATTGAGTAGCTTTTAATCTATTATTCAATAGCTAAAAGGAAAGTAAAAGTCACCCCTTCTATCAATAATTCAGCCTTGGTGCTAATGCAGCCATTCAGCTGCCCCCCCTCACAAGGGCCTTGTGCATTTTTAATGCGTTGCCTCTTTGTTAGGAGGTCAAAATATTCCTATTGCAAGTGAAACTGGCAGAAGCATAAAGGAAAACTGCACAGTAGGGTCTTCAGTGCCTGACTTTGCTGAGGACCAAAAAGATAAAGCCCAGCTGCCAAGGCTGGTAAAGAACTGGGACCTCTCAGCAGTGCCAGTGGAGCTGAACAAACTTCAGCCAGGTTGGTCTGATGGGGTCACAAAGGATGTGCCCCAATTCAGCCTCTCCTCAGGTATTGTTTGTTCCCCTACCTGGATCCAAATTCACGTGCTGGGACAGGCACTCTCTCCAAGAGCGCCACAGAGGTCAAGGGTCTGATGACAGCAGTAGTTCCCTCAGAGCCAAATTTTTACCAGTTTGGATATTGCTATAATTTGGATACCTGTCAAAAACTTCAAACCTGGGCTGCCTGGATCAGATCTCATCATCTAATTAATCCACCTGATCTCTTTAGCCTTACTTCCACAGAGGCATTTTTGAAGGATTGCTTCTTAAACACCACAACAATTTTGAAAGCCCCAGGGCATGGATGGCTTCCTTGGTCTACCTTTCTTGCAATGTGTGAATCAAGCACCTGCAAGAAAAAGAACTTAGCAAGGCTTTTTTGTCTGCTAATAAATCCCTCTGAGAGCGTAATTTTCTCTAATAGTATGCTTGTCTTCTTTGGAAAAGATTAGCATGTCAAGAAGCCTCTTCAGAAGGATTCCGGAACCTCTGAGCACAGGCAGGCACCATCTCTTCTCAAGGGTGGCACAGAAAACTCCTGAACTTATACTAGAAAGACAGATGAACTTTTAGACCTCTCCAAAGAAGAGATGCATGTCACCCTGGCACCAAGCAGCTGCTGGTATCTTTGCAGGGCTTCCCATTCTATCAGACTGAGGGGTTCTGGTAGAAATTTAACCCGGCGCATGTGTTTCTGGAATAAAGTATTCCTTCCCCAGTATGACAGGCTGTCCCAATCAATGTTACTCCTCTGCTAAAGGGTTGACAAGTCAGCTGATCTTCTGTACTGGAAATAGTTCCATTTTGTTTTTACATCTTAAGGTTTAAACTTTGCATGACCCAGCATGGTTTAGGGCAGAAAAAGTAAAGGATTTGCCTTATTTCATCATGGCTCAAAATGAAGTCAATACATTATCATGTAATATTTGGCAATTTCTCTCTTATTCTATTTATTGCTGTCCAGCCTTCTTCCATAGGAGGAAGTGATATTAATTTGTTACCAATAGTGGAAGAATTCATTTTTCATCTGGAACTGTTCCAGATGGAAAATAAGTCTTGCTCCACTGTGTGTCACATCACTGCTTCATGTAGATTTCCATTCCAGTGGAGCTTAGCAGAAACTTATACAGACCTATATAATGGTTGTTTACGACCAAAACACACAGTTAGCCTTATAAATATATTAAGAGGTAAAAATGAGGAGGATTTTGTAAGCTCTAGCACCAAGTTGACCATAGAAAACCTTCAGGCATAAGTAAATTGCAATTTCAGTTTTGCAGGAGCAAATAATAAAGATCATGTAACCATTTCTGTTGCTGCCATAACCACATATTCCAGACCTGAATGTCTGATTTCCTGGCCTTTACCCTCCTTCTCCTCACATGTTAAATGCTGTATAAATCAGGATCAAGTTTTGGGGATGTACTCCAAAGGGCTAGAAATTATGTCTAGAAATGACAATGCAAAACAAACACCCACAAATAGATACAGACAAATGGAACAGTACAAGAAAAATTACAGCACCCTTTGGTCCTTCAGAATTTGAAGTTTCATCAAGGTTTTCATACCTTTAGGGATGGACTTCCAAACACAAGAAGCCCCATGGAACACAACATGACATTTCTTCATTGGAAGTGTAATAAGGAAGAGGGCAGACTCTGATTGTTGACTAATCATGAACAACAATCAGTATTTAAGTAGACTAGGATACAACTGACAGGCTGAGATTGGCCTCAGAAGCCTTGGAAGGGGTGTCAACCACGAAATCATGGGTCTTACAGAGTAAGATAAATGAGGGAAAATACACAAAGCAACACGTATTTGGGTTTGCATAATCAGACAGAAAAATAATGATTTCAAATGACAGTATTCTGAGTAGATATGAGCAGGCAAGACTGTGCTTATCAAGGCCAGAGGAAAGGCAAATTTTGATACCTTAGAAGTAATATAAACAGAACATGAGCTACAGCTTTAGACACATGGACAAAAGGATTTTATGCACAGAATAAAACAGATGCAGACACAGCCTGCATATGAGAACAGACAGAGAATTTTGAGTCAGAGCAGTGCAGTGACTTGCAAGATAGTGGGGCTGTAAGAGCAAAAGAAAAAGACTTGTCTCAGAACAATTAATTGCAAACATACTTAGAGCAGTTTGCTACTTACTTTTGGTTGCTGGGAGCTTGTTTGCTGACCCTAACTTTAGCAAGTGAGCAAATACACCATAGATGTGAAACACAAAGATGACATAGGGTTCATTGCAAGCCAGACTGACTGTGCCCTGCAGACACAGCCAGCTTGTACTTGGCAATCAGTGAGCCAGATGCAGCTGGAACACTGCTAACTGCCTGTAAATGATGCGCTTTTTAAAAAACTGAACCATTTGAGAGACTGTATTGCATTCATTACCATTTCAATCAACAGCAGCACAATGCAGCACTGACGAGATTTAAATGACTAGCCAATATAAATAATCTGAAAGGCTCGCGATAGCTGAGGCAGAGATTATTTACAGATTATTTCATTATAGGCTTCCTATTTGGCTAAGATTTTGCACGTGTGAACTTGTCCCATGCTTCAGCCTTAGCTGTGTAGGCAGCTTTTTCAGTGAGAGAGATAAGAAAAGAAATAAGGTTGAGGAAGGCATAATGGAGGCATGGAAAATTGATTTTCAGACTGTGACCTTGACTCAGGTTGAATGTGAGCTGTGAAGCAGACAATGACGACAGGAAGAAGATGCAGACAGCAGAACAGCAAACTTTGTTTGGAATTAGAGATTAAAGACTAATTCTGACGGCCTGTCCCTGCCCCCATAATCAAGTGCAGTAAGCATGTGATGATATTTTAACTTGCAGGGATCGTTGGGTATTTATGAAAGCAGAACAGCTCACACACTGTTTTCCTCTCAGAGATAGCATTTCAGAAGGATGTCATTCAAGCCACTTGAGACAAAGAAAAAATGAAGAGAAATTTCTATACAATACATCAGTTATTTTATCGCATTCTGATAATTTAATTTGTTCACATGCTCATAAAATATTTAATCTAACTAATTTTCTGCTCTGAATTTTTTATGATGGGTATGAAGTAAACAAAGTTTTACAGAAAGAATGTCATCATGAAGGAAGAGAACACTGGTTTCTGATAAGCCACATGCGATGTAGTTAAGAAAAGCAGGGAAAAGTGGCTAGAATGATTTAAAATTTGCAGTTTGCCAATGAGTTAGGGGGTCAGACACAAACTGTTCAGAACTAGAGAAGAGCCAAGGACCACGTTACTATTACGGGACTGTTTCTCCAGCAAGAAGCAGTTAAAGAGGCTTTGTCTTTTATTTTCTTTCTGTGCCTTTTCTATTGTGTAGCTCAGGGAAAGAAGGAGCCAGCAAGTTAGGGTAGGTCCACACTCAGAATGCATTGTCAGCACAGGATCATGTATTATAATGTTATGCAGTATATTATGCTGGCACAGCATTTCAATGCAGTGGAACAGTGGAAAAAAGGTTTTTATAGTATAACCTCCTGATTACCTGGGAGTGACAAGTTGGTTTTTTGTGCACAAGTGACTTCTGACAACATAACTATTTGTCAGGTCACACCCCAGGTGCTGATCTGTGCATAACTCTGCCATCACAAAATCTGTAGAGCAGTCCTGGCCTTTGAACCATGGGGGAACCTCTACTCTACCTAGAAAACACTGCTTGGGCTTCTTAAAACCTCTGGAGTGGCATATAAAGGTTGGAGGAGGACAGGGAACATGAAATAGACTTTTTCTAAAGCTCATTCTGACATAGATTGAGAATTTGGGTTCCACAAGCAAACAAAACTGATAGTGTGCAGACATACAATATTACAGTATCAAGATCCTCTGTCCCTTACACAAAGATCCTCTGAGCTCACAGAGCACCAGCACAGCTGCAGTATTTCTATGTGAGTGGTCAGTCTTCAACAGGATTGAAATCCAATCCAGTAGTATTGGGAATTTCCTAGTGTGCAGTAGTGTGCTCAAGGTGCCATTCTGAAATGGTACATACCCTGAAACTGAAGCGACTAGAAAATAAAAACCCTCATTTAAAAAAAAAAATCAGGCCAATTCATGATTACAGTTTTTAAAACAATACTTTTTTACGGAAAGGGAGTTTTTGCATATCTCCACAGCACACCGTTAAGATAGAATATCTTTCTGTTCTGTGTATGCTGATTATGATCAATTCTGTTCTACTGTAAAATCTTCTAGGTAGTGAGGCATTTTTTCTATTTTCCTGGGAGCATATTTTATTGTTCTAATAAAACTGAGTTTTCACAAATAACATTTAAACTTTTGAAAGGCAGCATATTCCCCATCTGAAAATCATTCCATCATAAAATTCCCAGCTAACTGTCAATCTACACAACCAGCCAGGGCAATTGGCTCTGCATGATAGCAGAGCTGTTAAATAACCTTGCATCAAGGTTACAGCAGTTCAATGACCAGGCTAGACAAAATATGCTTCAGGGCATTCCCTCATGGTAGAGACAGCTCTTGCAAAGGGCCTGCCTCAGTTTCCCATTTCCAATGCCTACTAAGTTGATCAGCTTTTTTTCTTTGTGGGGGTGGCAGGGGTGGTGGGGCAGAGGTGGGGGGCACTGAAGTCTCTATTCATCTCTTAACTGATGTTGTTATTTAGCTTCCAGTTCAGACTTCTTGACTTAGAATCAGCTTCTCCTAACTGCTATCAGCAGGTTTTCTCCAGCTTGGAACATCCATAATAGTCCAATCTTCCATCAGATACATGTAGAACTTCACTCATCCAATCACTCTCGATTCTCAGGCTGACATAACAGGCATATCTTTGTGCCAGATGAAGAAGGAGAAATCTTACAATGCAAGATTCTGCAACCCAAGCCGTCAGGGGGACAGCGGCCCTACATTCTAACTTGCTTCCAAGTCTATTATTGTAACTAATAACTCCCAAGACACTCTTCTCTCCAGCAAAGGCTACATCAAATATTTTTTAAACAGATTTCCTTAGACACACGAGCAATTGATCTTGCAAAACATCCCTTCTGGTCTTAAAGGCCCAGTGTTCAAAGTCTGTACAATAAGGCTTATAAATTAAAATGATAAAAGTCACACCAGAAAAAAAGAGAAAAAACATGTAGGAGGAAGGAACTGAGAGTTGAACATCATTGGGTCTATCACAGTTTTAATTTGCAGGTAGAGTGAAGATGTCATGAAAACTTCATCATAAAAGGGGACCAGCTCAGGAACTGAGCCATTTAATAATGCCAATAAGGACTGAGCTGATATTCACTCATAAACTCTAGCGAATCTGCAGATGGAATGACTGGGCTGCTGCCTAGGAAATACTAAAACGTCAGGTGTTCTGTGAGAGAACAGAAGTTAGTAGGGATGATGATATCGGAACTTACATGCTGCAATTGCCAGACACACAGTCAGGACCTGAAAAATTCAGCTACCAGACCTTCCCGTGACCCTGCTGCAACCCCCTCTTTTTCCCCCTACTGCTGTTCTGCTGTGCCACCTCGTGCTCACCAACTGACACTGCTGCATGGAACGGGACACCTGCACATCATTAAAATCCTTCATGCTGGGCTTTGTGGGACCAGAGCAATGTTCACCTGTGCCGGCTGACACAGCTGTAAACAGGACAGGTGAACGTGGAATGCTGTTACTGTCAAAATCTTTTCTGTATTCTTGTGAAGGCCGAGATGCTCACCGATGTTTTCAGACTTTCAGTGATTACAGGCAGAATTTTGAGTTCATTGCAATTCAAATCGTTAGGTAAGACCTGTATGGTGGACATTTTCCACAACTGCTACCAGAGCCATTGCACTGTTTGCTGTCCTTGTCCTCTGGGCTGTGTAGCAGCATCTCCCAGGGCCCAGAGCAAGGAACACACATTAAGAAATTCCCTATCCTTTAGCAACTTTGATGCCGATGCGTAGTATTTTGAATAACCACATGACTACCTCGTGTTTTTTACTTACCTCACTGTAAAATGGATGACACTTATTTATTTCACCAGAGTGACAGAGCTTTGGCATGATTTTTCACAGCAGATGGGGCTTTAGAGATCTGCAAATGACATTGCTTTTACAAACTGGCAGAAACATCTTTCTGATGACAGGGCACACACTGGGAGCTTCGCAGAGTACCCTTAACAGAAGGAAGCACAGCAATCCAAACAGCTTTTGCATTTAGCAGATTTTCATAACATTTGTCCAGACATATTCATATTCTTTGACTTTTTCAGGAACTGCCGACATTCAGGTTACATGGGGACTTTCAGGTGCCAAACCCCTCACTTTAGGCAAGCATCCTGAATGACTTGACACGACAAAGAAACTCTTCCTCTAAGCAAAAAATTGTAGAAATTGTACAGCTTGGGAGCCAACCTGACAAACTCCTCACTGCAGTCGACCTGGCCTCATCAACCCTGTCATGGAAAGCCCAGTCGCAAAATATAACTATTCTATACAAATGCTGCAGCTCGGACCCAGCAGCTCAGCCGCGAGAGGTCAGTGCTCCACCAGCAGAGCTGCGCTTGGGCTCCGCAGGGAAAATCCGCTCAGCGCTGGGAGCAGACACGCGCCGCAGCTCCTGCCGGCACCGCACAGTGCGAGAGGGGGAAACTGCTTCATCAGTGCCTTCTAACCCGTGGAAAAACAGCCTCCAGATCAAGGAAAACAAGCTTATGAATATCACAAATTCCTGTGCTGGCCTGCCAAATACCGCTGCAGGATTTGTGTTTGGGATTCTCAAAGGATTAGGCCTCCTCCTTGCTTGGGAAGCATGCCTGGGTCAGCAGAGCAGGCAGGAATGCAGCTATTCCCAGCACTTCGAGCATGGGCACAAACTGGGGAGTCATTTCTGCTACTGCCTAGGGACACTGACAAGTTGATGGTGGTCAGGAGACCCTTAGCATCAGTTTCTGAGTAAGAATAACTCCTTGAGTATTAAAGGAGTATAATGATGTCTTATATTTATATATACAGTTACATGAAATATAAAGATAGTAAGAGGACAATAACTGCTTTTTACTTAAGTAAGCCACCTCTAAGCACATTTAAAATTTTTTCTGTTTTCTGGGGTGACTTTTATCAGTTGAATTTCTAACCCTATTTTACATGTTTGAGAGCTTTCATTGAGAATTGGAAAGAGCGAGCTCCCACTGCCACAGAGATGGCTTTGGTGACCATGTTCCCCCCTGTACATCAGTCAGGCTGCCCAGTCACAGTTCTGGTGCCTACTCCTCACAATGGGCAGAGGTTGCAACTGGCACAAAGAAATCAAGAGTGCAGCAAGAGCCACACTCTGAATCGCATTCACGAGAGCCTGTTAGTCCCAATACGCCAGAGAGGTCTGTCTCAGCTGATCTGGTAATATTTTTTAGGAGTTCCTTAGGCAGGTACTTGACAAGAGCCATCCAGGGGAGGAGTAGGCATATCCTTTCCTCTACTGCCTCATTCAACTTGGACTTCTTTACATTAGTGCCTTCCACATGAAGAGAGTAATTTAGACGAGCTCAAGAAAAGGACACTGCCTGCAAGGGGACACAAATGACACCAGAAACAGACTGATCTGTCCAAATGTATTTGGTCTGTTTTAGTGCCACTGCTGCCTGTGACAGCAGCAGAGATGGAGATGTCACAGGATAGGAACAGGACAAAAACAAAGGAAGGGAAAGCTGAGAGGTCTGGGCTGGGTTGGAGGGGCAGTGGGAAAGCTGCAGTTGGTAGGAGAATATTAAAGCAAAACAGAACTGATTGTAGCTTTCCACCTTCGGTTCTTTAAGTGAGGTTCCTCTGCAAAAAGACTGTGGGAAACCATTGCACTGCATCACTGGAAAGAATAATGGGAAACTATAAGCACATTTTTAGAAATAGTAAGGGCTTTGGGGCTTGCTTTACTTATCTCATGAAAATTCAGAAGCCTAATGACAAAACTCCTGCTAAAAAACACCTGCAGGAAGTTGCAGATGGCATATGGTACACAGTTAGTCTAGATTAGTTTGTCTAAACAACAGGAAATTCTTATGTCATAGTTAATCTGACCCTGGTTGCATTCTGGTGGTAGCTAATTTTTATTTCTGGTTTTCGTTATTTTCCTTCATTCACTCACTAATATATTTTAAATAAAAACCTGAAACAAATGTGCCAACATTTAAGATGTTTTTGCTTATATTGCAGGTACAACACTGAAGAATCTGTTTGTAGATATGGAAGCACCCCCAACACAGCATAGCATGGCAGTTCTGTGACACTATACCAAGACCAGAATCAACAAGGGTTTCTCTCTGGAGATTTCACCAGAAGTGTTACAGCAGAAAATCATGCCAGTCTGTTGGAATGATAGGCACAGTTAGGAGTTCTGGACAACCACATACCCCTGAAGCCATAGTTGCAGATGGCTGGTAACTAATACTCTTTTTTAAAAACAAAACCAAACCCAAGTTCAGTAGGATTGTGAAAAAATTCATGCCACGATAAGGTTTAAGAAAAAAATGATAGCATATTTCTCTCATATCATACCACTCAACAATTGAAAATATCACTATATTTTTAAAACACAGGTATGTGCAGAATGAGCTTTCATTTGGGAAGCTGTTATGAAGAGGTAAAATAGTCTTCTGTTGTACTAATTTTTCTTTAATTTTAGCGAAAAGCTTTATATATTTTATGGCTACAAAGCCACAAGGTTCTAGTGCAGATTACACTGGTATGGCAAGATACTGCCTAGGAAAAGGTATTTTTTAAACAAACAAAAATATCCGGAATATTGTCCAAAAACGTGTTTATCATAGCAGAAATTGTGAGTAGAATAATGAGTTATATGTGAAAATCACCATCAAAAAGATAAATTGATACCATTTTAAATGTGAGAAAACATGTTCTTAATATCCATTATAACAGCTGCACTTAAGCTTATATGAAGTCTTCCTTTTCTAATTGAAAAACTGTTCTCAAAGTACTAGACAAGATATGGTGTTAACCCAGTTTTTTGTTTTGTTTTGTTTTGTTTTTTTGGCTTTCTTGGAGTTACTTTAAGAGTCATTTTCATACCTCAGTTTGAACCTGGTCTTGGCTGTCTTATATTTTGAGAATGAATGGAAAAACCCCCTATGCTTTATAGATGAAACCTGATGATTAAATGGTCCCCTGTGGCCATGGTGTTTTTATAGAGATCTTTACAACCTCCTTGTTAGTATCCTGCTTTGGACAGTATTTAGGGGCGGTATCTTTGCCCTAAGATTTGCTGTCATGGGGAAAAGTGGAAGAAGGATATGAGGCTGGGAACTGCAGCAAGGGAAAACTTAGATTAGATGCCTGAATTTTGATGTCAAAAGTTAATTTCTACCTTTGATCATTAATAATGTAAAAAATATATAACCACAGTATTTAAGAGATGTCTGCATTTTGCAGAATCTGGGTTTTAAAAAGCATGACATAACAGGACTAGGGAGCTATAAAGTGAAATCACATCCCCTAGCTATGGAGCTTTCTCAGTATTACTCGAGACTTACAAAGAGCAGAGATTCCCTCTCCAATGCTCCAAGACTGCCAGCACAAATCAACTTTGAGAATGCACTCATTTTACCACAAGTATCTCCTAAAAATATAGATTATAAGCATCTAAGACACTCTTTCATGGCACACAATAGTATTTCTGAAGACTGCTTTGATGTTGTCATTTAACCTACAAAAGCCTGAGATGCCAAGGAATTCGTCTTACAGGCATTCCCCCCTAAAATACTAAGTGACACATTAGAACTGAGGCAACCAAATAATAATTAACATAGGGCTTAATATTCCAGCAACAGACAGTCTGCACAAGAATTAATTATTCCTCACACAAGTGATCCCTTTCCTTTTGCAATTACCACAGTAGCCTCCTTCAGCTCACCAACATGTCTTGTAATGAAGAGCCCAGAACCTTGAGGACCAGAGGCAGAATTTCTCCTTGCAGCACACTGCACATCTCTTCCCTGGGTTTCAGGCTGAGTAACCCACTTCATGGAGGAAAACAAAGGCAACAGGAAGAAAAAAGTCCTCGTGCTCTCACATACCAAAGGAGACGGTATTTCAGTGGACACTATTCTTTTTCCCACCCTACAGGCACAGAGCAACAAATGATTTGTCTAACTTTATTTACCTCCAGGGTGTCTTTCTCCTGCTGCTGCTCTTCTCCCTCTAAGCCCAGCTCATCTGTAACAGCTAACCAGCCTCTGCTGCTGCTGTCCGCAAACCAGAGGGAAAAGATGCAGACAAGACAGATGGGCTTTTACTGCATTGTCCAGCATTGACATAAATAGCCTGTCCAGGTCCCTTTGGATGGCATTCCTTCCCTCCAGCATGTTGATTGCTCCATATATCTTGGTGTCACTGGCAAACTTGCTGAGGTGCACTTGGTCCCACTGTCCATGTTAAACAGGGCCAGTCCCAAAGCCAGCCCTGGAGGAATGTCACTTGTCACTCTCCAATTGGACATCAAGCTGTTGACCACCACACTTTGAGCGTGACCATCCAGCTACTTCCGTACCCACTGAGTGGTCCTTCCACTTTCCAGTTAAAAGCCAAGGATGTCACGTGGGACAGTCTCAAATACTCTGCACAAGTTCACATAGATGTGACTTGCTCTCCCCTTGTCCACTACTGCTGTAACACCACCAAATTTCTCAGGCATGATTTGCCCTCACTGAAGTCATGCTAGCTGTCCCAATCACTTCCAGTGTTTTCTACATGCCTTAGCACAGTTTCCACAATGATCTGTGCCATGACCTTGCTGGGCACAGACTGACTGGTCTGTAGTTCTCCAAGTCTCCCATTTTAAGGATGAGTGTTATGTTTCCCCTTTTACAATCATTGGGAACTTCACTGGACAGCTGTGACTTCTTAAATATGATTGATAGTGGCTCATCCACTTCTTCCACTAGTTCCCTTAGGACCTGCAAATGAATCTCATCAGATTCCATGAGCCTTTGCACCTTCAGGTGGCTTAGATGTTCTTGAACATGATCTCCTCCTACAGTGCACAGCTCTTCATTTTCCCAGCCCTTGCCTTTGCCTTCTGTGACTCAGCCAGTGTGGCTGGAGCACCTGTTGGTGAAAACCAATGAAAAAAAGCCTGAGTAAGTCAGCATTCTCTGCATCCCGAGTAACCAGGTGTAATGTTTCCTTCCAGACAGGGCTCATGGTTTCCCTAATCTTTCTTTTATCACTGACATATCTATGGAAGCTATTCTTGGTGCCCTTGATGTCCCTGACCAGATTTAATTTTATCAGAATTTTAGCTTTCCTCACCTAATCCCTATCTGCTTGGACACTGCTGGTGAGGACAATTTCTGTGTATTTCTACCAGACTACCTTTTCTTGCTTCCATCCTCACTGACTTATTTTTTTTTGTGTTTGTTCAGGAGCTTCTTGTTCATCCGTGCAGGCTTCCTGGCCTTTTTACCTCGTTGCCTCTTTTTTGGGATGCATTTCTCCTGAGCTTGGAGGAGATGATCCTTGAGTATCAACCAGCTTTCTTGGACCCCTCTTCTCTCCAGGGCTTTACTTCATGGCATCCTAGCAAGCAGATCCCTCCTTAAGAGGCCAATCTGCTCTCCAGAAGTCCAGGGTAGTGATCTTGCTGTGCAGCCTCCTCACACTTGCACGCTGACACTCTAAGGTCCTGGGTTCAATCCATGTTTTCAAAAGAACAACTGTGGATCTGCATTACACACCATGGAAAAAATGCTTGTGGGTAGTCTGTTCTAGTTCTCCCTGTGGACTTGCATGGTTGCTGATGCAATGTTGGGGAAAGCTCAGAAATCTTTGGGGTTTAATCAATCTCCATTTAAAGAACCAACAGAAAATTTCCCTCCTTGAGGTCATATTAAATAAGGTCTTTACTAAGATTGTCTGTACATGAGTTTAAAGGAGAACCTTTAAATTAAACTTGTTACGTTACCCAAGAAACATTTCTTTAACAAATGAAGACAGGCTGGTAAATTAATATGAATTTTAAATATTCACTGCATGTAAGTATTCAATTTCTCATGCAGTATGTAGCTCTGAGAACAGCTTTCTTCAGCCTGCATTCAGCCTAACATACTGTCATTCCCCTTTGGTGTCAGATGGATTTTTTTTTTACTTTTCAACTGATGTAACAGAAAATTTAAGATAAAACATGAAAACTTTTTCAGATTTTTGTGGGTACAAAACTTCAAAGCAGCTTGTATGAAACTGTTCACCTACCTCCTGTCCTGTTTTTGCAAGACTGGAAGCAATGACCGGTTGTGTCCAGACAAAGATCAGAATAATAATTAAAAGAACAATAACTTTATGCTGAAGACAACCTCCAAAAAGGAAGAAAGGGGTTTCCCCCTCCCCTCATCTTATGGTTCATTAAAATGTAAGAAAAATTGTTCTGGAAAAATTATTTAAACTAAACCTATATTCTTCTCAAGACATCAGTTCTTGACATTCCTTCTTTTAATGCAGAATTCATTGGAATTCCCAGCACAAAGACCAGGTACCTGAGTACCCTTAACAAACCCACATGTACTGCTATGAGTAGAGAGAGCACTCACCCCTTTAAAAAAATGCAGTGCAAATAATGTCATACTAGTAAAAATGTCTGGAAAAAAATGTAGGAAGAAACACATGAATTGTCAGGTAAGTGTTCCTTCCAAAAGCAAAGTATTAAAATGGCAGTCAGGTATCCCAGTCAGATGTAAGAAATGGGAACTTAGGCGCAAGTCCCAGAGCAATACTTTGCTTCACTCATAATATTCCTTTGTTCTCAGTAAGTTGGAGCATTTGGTGGCAGGATTTTGGAAATGCTGACATTTTACAGCGAATGCACAGAACGCACAATAAAATTACAAGTAAAATGAGGAATATTTAAGAGAGAACAATGTTACATATTCTGATTTCTACTTAAGGAAAAGAATAAAACTTCTTGATCGACAATGTATATGCATGGTACATATATATCTATAATAATATAATAATAATAAGTGTGGATACACACACTTTAAAAAAGGATTTGTGCAAACTTAAGTTCCAGAAGAGGGAAGAAATCTCAAGCAGGTAGCTTTTGAAAATCTGAGTAGCAGATTAATAAAATTTCAGTACAAACATGGTTTATTATGTAACTAAGATACATGCATTTATATGCTGTTTAACCTATTTTGTTAACTATTTTTCATATATGTCATAGCTAATGTACATATGCTTTATGTATTATATTTTAGTTACCATATTCTACATTACATATTAAAGTCACTTGGATTCAACATTGTTTGGTCTCTAGTCAATATCACATTATTGTTTTATATGATGTTATTGAATTACTCTTTCCAACTCTGCAAATTCTTTATTCAGAGAAAAACCCCCTTCTAGTGCTTATGAATAATTTATTTTCTTTAAATCCCCAGCCTATATCAAAGGGATAAAGAGGCAAAATTCACTTCTCTCATTCTTCTCCTCTGTATAGGGCTGCCTTATCAGTCAATCAGCACTGGAAGAATCAGAATATCAAGATCAAATTACTGTAATCTTATGCTGATAGTCTTATATTGAATATTTAAATTGATTCAGTCATAAGCACGTGTCACTCAATTACAAGGACTTTTAAAGTCCTTTTAACAATTTGCTTAATGTTAGCATAATTGTAACCCTGCATTAATGCTCCTAAGTAGAAAATTGCAGAAAGGGAAGGAAGGAGCCTAGATTTTCCCATGATGGAACACCAATATAATGAAAGCTGGCACAACCTGAAATGCAACAGCAGTCATACAAGTGCAAGAAAGTACCAACCCACATATTCCTATCAGGGATGCTTTAGAAGGTGCATCTTGAGTAATGAGGAAGGCAATAATAATGAAAATAAGGAATATGACTCAGTTGATGATGCATTAAGAGGGAGCATCTTGTTTAAGACACATAGAACAAAGAAAGGCATGTTGCTGTCATTGCAGAAATTAACAAATCACACACCAGGCGGTGTGCTAGGGATGTGCCAGGTAACAACCCACGGTGCTCTTCGGTACCTTCTGGCTGGGCATGTGTTGGCACAAGCAGGGCTGAAGCACTCACCTGACACTGCAGAACTCTGCTCTCTGACATGCGTGACTCCCACCCACGGAGCGCTCAGCCAATTACACACAAACGGCTTCCACCTCTGTCACATAATTCCTACAAACAAACAGCCCCTACTGTTTCCAGCTGAGCAGCTTGTGCCCCAGCTTCTATCATGGCACCCAGGAAGCATGAAGCGCTTTGAACACACTAACTCGAAAGGCTCTGCCAAGCTGTAGAGAGCAAGGCTCATGCCTGACTGCTCACCTCCCCTCGGGGATGCTCCTCCAAGGCAGCCCCAGATCCTCGGCTCGCCAAGACCTGCCTTGAACCAGACTGCCCAGGTCTGTTCTACCACGGGGATTCACCTGCTCGGCACCTGTGCCCACCCGCCCCTCATGGCACCTGTGTTCCCTGTCCTCACGGCACCTGTGCCTGCCTGTCCCTCACAATACCTGTGTCCCCTGTCCCTCATGGCACCTGTGCCTGCCTGCCCCTCACGGTACCTGTGTCCCCTGTCCCTCACAGCACTCCCCGGTGGGATGTTGCTCACACCTGCCTCACCCCATGAGGTCCCTAAATCACGCACGAGGACTAAGGGATTGGTGTTCCCGGAGGATGGGCTGGAGAGGAGCCTGAGGGTGCCGACCTTCTGCTCCCTTGAGAGCAGCGGGGGTTGCAGCTGCAGCCGAATGGACCCATCTTCCACCTTCCCTCAGCACTGTGGGGAGGCAGCTCCCTGCAGTATCACGGGGAGAGGACTCGGCTCTTCCATTGCTGGTGGACAGGAAGGCTCTGAAGAAGGATCTGGATGGGCTGAAGTCAACCGCATGAGGTACAAGATGGCCGTGCCACACATTCCCACAACAGCCCCCTGCAGCACTACAGGCTGGGGACAGAGAGGCTGGAATGTGGCCCAGAGGAAAAGGCCCTGGGGGTGCTGGTCAATAGTGGCTGAACATGAGCCCAGGTGTGCCCAGGTGGCCAAGAAGGCCAAAGGCACCTGGCCTGTGTCAGCAATGGTGAGCAGGACCAGGGCAGTGATGAGGCCACACCTCGTATGCTGTGTCCCATTCTGAGCCCCTGAATTCAGCACTGAAGTGCTGGAACCAGTCCAGAGAGGGGAATGGAGCTGGGGAAGGGGCTGGAGCACAAGTCCCGTGAGGAGCAGCTGGAGGAGCTGGGGGTGTTTAGCCTGGAGAAAAGGAGGCTCAGGGGGGAACCTTATGGCTCTGCACAGCTCCCTGACCAGGAGGCTGTAGCCAGGTGGGAGCTGGCCCTGCTCTCAGGGAACAAGGGGCAGGATGAGAGGACATAGCTTTAAGCTGTGCTGGAGGTTCAGGTTAAACACTAGGAAGAAATTCTTCACAGAAGGGGTGATTAGATGTTGTAATGGACTTCGCAGAGAGGTTGTGGAGTCATTGTTCCTGAAGGTGTTTAAGGAAAGACTGGGTGTGGTGCTCAGTGCCATGGTTGACTTGATAAGGTGGTGTTAGGCCATAGATTGGACTCAGTGATCTCAGAGGTCTTTTCCAGCTTTATTAATTATGTTAATTAATTCCCAGGACATCATTAGGGAGTGAGTTCACCCCACAGCCCCTCTGGAAGGCTGCACAGGAACCCCTCGGGAGGGCGGTGGGGGATTGCTCTAGAATGCCACACGAGAACACAGTGCTGGGCTGGGATAAGGCTCTTGGATGCCAGCAGCATCTGTGAGAACGTGTGTTTTCAGAGATCCTGGGGATCTGCCAGCAAACTTCAGGGCCCTGCTCTGGCTGGGGCACAAGGGCTGTGTGGGGTAGCTCAGGGTGGGAGGCTCGGAGACATGAGGTAAAAGCCATGAGGCCCTCAGCAGAGACCCAGCAGCGTGTATGAAAACATGCTCACTTTCTCCCTCTCCCCTGGCACATATAGCAATGATTTCAAAGCTATCTCAGACAGTGGAGAAAACATGTATTTACTGCCACTCCTCCACACCAAATCCCAGGGCACTTGTAATAAGTTCAGAGTAAGGATGAATGCTTGAGCAGGTGGCCAGAGGTCTCCAAAGAAGAGTAATACTTGCCAAGGGTGTTTACATCCTGATCTGAACTAGAATAGTCTCTTTCACACCAAACCACAAACTGCTGGTTGAAACCTGAGCTGAACTTCCTTGATGATCAGAGGAGCCTGGCTAACTTTCAGCACAGCCAGTTTTCATTTTTACACCTCTCCAAACTTGCTGGGACAAGAACCAAATGTATAAGCACAGAGTGAACTCCGATTCCTAGGACATTGCTGACCCAATCTCAAACAGCATGTGTCAGAATATGCTAAAAAAAGGTTGTTTTCTCTCAAAAGTTTTCCCAGTTTGGCTCTTTGAGGCTTATGTGGTTTCTGCTGTTCACATAAACTACAGTTTTGGTCATCTGCATTTAGGTAAACCATGGCTTAAACTCATAGAGGCTTTCATCTGAGAAAGCCTCACATCTTTCATGGCACCCAGCTTTTTCCCTTAATTGAAAAGCAAATGTTGATTCAATGCACACAAAGGCTGCACATTCCCCAGAACACTGTGCAGAGATCTGCTCCTCCTGGCTTTTCATGCGCTGATATTGCTGATGTATCTGCACACACGCGGGCTACCAGATTCATTCCAGTGGATTTTTTGAATTCTCAGTGGATTTTGCACAGCCTGAGCTAAGTCTGGAGTTTTACTGCTGGGCACACATACCAGTTAACTAGCACCATCTTGGGTGCTTTTACGTGTCACAACTTCAGTTCCATGCAGACAGATGTCTGCTCTTTATATCCCAGTGCAGGTTTTATGGATGGCCATCCAGCAATGACTAACTCATGCAAGAAATAGCTTAAATACTCTGGTGCATTTGTGAATAAGTATAAAGTGCTACAAAGCTCAGAGTAGTGTCCTGGGAAATAGTCCAGCCAGATGGAAATAGTCCCTCAAATACCACAAGAAGCCCAGTGCATCTCTTCCCTGTGCAGATTAGGGAGGCTTTTCGGCCTTAGATGCTGAATAAATGTAAGCACTACTGCAGGATTGCTAGAAGTTCAAAATAATCACAAATATCATGTGTCCTCGACTATTTGGAGGGGATTTCTCAGGCAGTTGAAGAATTCTCCTTAGGGCTCCCCTGTAGCTCCTTTTAGGATTTCTGGTAGCCAAAATGCATTTTTTACTCAAAACTTCAGTGCCTTTAGCCCTACAAATAGCAACAAATCAAAATCTTTTAGCAAAAGGCAGTAAGAAAGGCAGGAAAGACAACAGCTTCCCTGAAGGTTAGTTGCATCCTGTTTCCTTAAGGCATGTATAGCTTGGGTAATGAAAAGGGAAAGGGGATTCAGACAAGACTACAGGATGAGAGGTTCTGGAGCTTCAAGAGAGCCATGAAGCTGCTGCAGAAATACTGGAAAGTGTATGGAGGACCAGTGCTGCTCATGATAAAACTGGTACCTCTAAACAAGAGAGATACTGTATTAATGCTTCCCTCTGCATAATCAAGCAACTTTTGAGGAGCCAGGGCTCTTGTTTTAAACAGATTTCTGACCATCACAGTTGTGGTAGAAATATAGGATGTTCTGAAATACAGATTCAAGAAACTGTTAGGAGGAGAGGCAGCGTCCGAGGAGGTAATGAGGGAGTCGACTCAAGGCTGGGGAAAAGGTCTCAAGTTTAATGCAAGCTCCGGGAAGCTCTGAATGCCGTTCTCCCGGCGGCGGCCAAAAGTGGCCTCGAGACTCTCACAATTGTCTTAAGTACTGGGGCAGTAACCAGGGGGAAGGGACACCCACCACCCAATGGGGGAATTCGGAGGAGTGGAAGGCAAAAGGACAGACAGACACACAAACCAATGGGTAAAGTTTAAGGGAGGGATCCCTGGCCTTTGTCCACTCACTCAATGCGCAAGGTGCAAGATTTTGGGACAGTGGGATGAGGAGCTGCGTGATGGACAAGGTACCAGCGATGGGACAGGGGAATGACTGAGCATTTTCAGGGAGATCGGCATTGAGGGAAAGGCGGGAAAGCTCAGGGTGGAACCATTGGGAGACAATGGGGGGTGAAGGGGCAAACCATTACAGGACTGTTACAAAGAGATAAAAACATGATACAACAAAAGTCTTCTTACAATATACTTAAAAACACATGGGACAATGAGGTAGAGGTGAGGATAATAGAAATAAAACCTGTGGGGTGCTTTGGGGTTTTGTTAGGTTTTTTTATTTGAATGGTTGAGTGGTTTTGTTTTAGTTTATTTGTTCAGGTTTTCGTTGTGGGCTTTTCTTAGGTGGGGAGGGTTGGTTGTTTTTTTGAGGGTCCAGAGTAGGTTGGTTTAAAATCTTGAGATAGGGAAGCATAGTCCTGAAACAGAGTTTTTGGAGTTTACTTAAGTTAACAAAATGAATTAAGCATTTATATTTTAGCTTGTAGAGTTATGCATTGAATTTTAACCTTTTACTTAAGAAACCTCTGCCTGGTACAAAGAGCATAAGAAAATGCAAAATCCTGAAGCTTCTTGCATAAAGAACAATACCAGAAGAGGCAAAGAACCCAGATAAAGAAGCTCCTCTGTCTCCAAGCCTATCAAGACTGACAGACGTACTCAGATAAGCACCAAAGGACCGAAAGCGCACGCGCAGAGAGGAAAAGTTCAAAAGTTCAATCATGAGGAAGACCACAATCTTCAGCCTCAGGACCACCGAGAAACCCCCGTACGACCACCACAGCAAACCACGCGTGCCCAGAAAGGCGTGGACTTATTTAGCATGAGAGGTGAGAACAGGCGGGGCCAGGGGTTGAATATGCATGGCAAAGTTGTGCAATGTATTGCATATGGAACACCTTTGGGAATAAAGGTGTGGGTCAGACTGAGGCTCGGGGCACAAGTTTTGGAGAGCTATCTCAGTTGTGTCGGGCGCTAACATACATACCCACTTCATAACTACCCTGGGTTGTGGAGTCTATTTATTTATTCCACGTATCGCTTCAGTCCTATCTAGAACTCTTGTAAGCAGCTGTTCTTCAGGCTGAGCAGAACTGAATAGGGAACTGGGTATTGGCTGCCAAGAGCTTATATGCACTCCTCTGGAGTGTAATATGCTTCTGCTATGATTCATTTTTAATTTAAAATAGGAAAACAAAAAATCTGGACCCATTCTTCTGTACTACCCTTTGTACTAACAAAGCTGGGGGAGCTGCTCAGTAATCGTATCTGGCAAGAAAAGCTGTTTCCAAATGTGAATCAAGTCCAACAGAAAACAAAATTTGACTTGTGACTACAGGCTGTGAAGAGAAAATTACTTATCCCAGTGTGGTGCTAAAATTAATTCTTCCTAATTGCAAAAAATTATCAAGTTATAACAGAAAGTTACTATTTGGAATACTTGTTTTATCTTAAGATTTTGAAGCCATTTGAGATACTGAACACTATGAAAACAAGCAAACCCAGTAACTGGATACTGCATGCAGACTGCTTTTTAACTCCCCTTAAGGATTCCAGATCATGGACACTTAAGGCTTGATCCATGTCTATGTGATTTATTGTCCTAAAATTGCTGAGATCTGCTATCATAGCTTCTGCTTGGGATAGAAATGCTAGGAATGAAGGTGAATGCTGACTATCTGAAGGATGTAGTAAGCAGATCTGATTTTAAATATAATTTCATTTTCACTCCCAGGGTTGGGAAATAGCTTAGGCAGACTTGTCTTTGTTGGTTCATATCTCATTAGTTACATCATAAATGCCAAGGATTAGAGAAGAAATACTAGGGTTGAAAATATCTCATGCAGAAACTTCTTAGTGGTTAGAATCAAATAATTGGGAGGCAACAGAAAGATGAAAATAATATGACTCTGTCAGTATGTGGCAATGTCATGGCCTTCTGGGAACAGACTACGAGAAAATACCTTAGTAATACATGCAGTTTTCATCTGCCTCCACCCTTGTAATTTTCTCAGCTGACAGTGTTCTACAAGTTTATAAGATGCCTCAGTCATCTGCTTCTTGACATTTCTTTGGTTTGACTTCTCCTTTCCTATAATTTTCTGTGTGAAGTGTTCTTTATCTGCGTTTAAAATTGGCAGCAACAGTGAGCACGCTTTTGGCATGGCCACAATTGCTTCCAAACAATGGTAGTAATCTTCTCACCCCTAGGGGCAGGAGAGCAGGCGAGAGCTGCGGAACTTTCCTCTCCGTGAACTACTCCGCTTTCATGCTTAGGGGTGAGGAGTGCTGACTTGTCCCTGTGCAGGGGAGGCTGCCACACAAGGACCCTGCCTGCTGACATTTGGGTGCATGAGTGGTACCCTAATCCCCTGCAGGTGGGAAAACATGGGGATTCCTGCTGAGGATTATTCAGAAGTTGTGTTATGTCAGAGTGAGCACTGTGTGAGAATTGCAGGCTTATGTTGACAGCAGAGGGATGTGCCAGGAGGAGTGAGCACTGGGATGCTGTCCAACTCCTTTGCAGTTGCTACAGCCAGCTTGCCTTCAACACCTGTACTCAGGATTGCCTGCAGGAAGAGAAACTATGTTCCACTTTATGCTAGCAATCTTTCTCAAGAAGGTTTGGATCTCCAATTCATTGTATTTTCTCCTTCTCAAATTTGTGTGAACATGAAAAGAGGGAAAGAGTGGCAGCTGTATGCATCAGAGGAACCGGATGAGCCACACACCTTGCAAAATATATCAGACAAAGAAATGGGTATGATTTCTGCAGTTCATTTGCCTTTTCTCGTGGACAGACTGTATATGGGTGTCTAGCAATTTTGTTTTTACCTTTTGTTTTCTGAAACACCCATTCCAATAATAAAATTGTGTATGACACAGAAAGCCCTATTCAAGACACTGAGATTAAGTCAAGGCAGTGTTTAATATGATTAAAGATTGTAAATTTAGATGGTAAGCATTTACTGAATAACTGCCATGAGATGCTTGAAGGTGGTCTAAGAGGATGGAACCTTTGGGTGTTAGATCCTCTATATGTCAAAAAGGGAAATGTTCCAATGTTCCACTCTTGATTAATTCTTCAACAAACCACACTGATATCTTCCTTTATTCCTCTCTGTGGTGGGGGAAATGATTTGTAGAAAGTGTTTTTGCATGAAGTTACCAGTCAAGTTAATCCAGTTCATTAAAATAATGCCTTTTAGATGTTGATGCTGTTGAATTTTGGTAATTGAAACAGCTAAACCTAAATCTTTAGGTCTTTTCTAACTGTCACTAAGAGTAGGCTAAAGGTCTTTGAAATTTTTCTTAATGTGCAAGTTTGAGCTGTCACAATGAAGAGATGAGCTGCTTAATGTTTAACTAAAAATTACTTAGTTGATCTCTTGCGTATTTTCTTCATGTTTTGGCCTATGGAAGGCCTGTTCATTAATTCAGAATGTCTTGGCTCCAGTCCATCTGCAAGACCTCATTTTTCTTTTGAAATTTGTAGTCTTCACAAACTTGGCATCTGTGATATCACAAACAATGAATTACTATGACTGGAAGTCTCTGGAATTAAAAAACCCTCCTCCATAAGAACATATTTTTTTTTTTACAGAATTGGGATTTGTTCTGAGGAAACATTGTTGACAAAAAAAATTTCAAAGATAACAGATTTTTCATTTTCTGATGAAAAAACAAACTGAAGTCCTGATGCCGAAGACTTGCTCTTTAAATAAATGGGATCTTTCTCTCCTCTCTTGGCAAGAGCAGGAGTATTCTTGTGCTGTATGACAGGGCTAGCTGGTGCTATATTTGTCTTGTAGCTGTACACACATTTGCAAGAGGTTTAATAAGAGAAAGGCAAAAAGCCAATACAGTTTAAAGAAAGTTTATTCTACCACAGCCTGAACTTTCTGGGTTGGCTTAAACACAAGTCTACATACTTGTGGAGGATTAGGGAATATCATTATTGATATGAAATTAAAACTTTCCTGAGTTGTCTCTGGAAAGATCAGGGCTTTGTGAAGAAGGAGGGGAGCCTGGGGGTGTGACACCACGGACATTTTTAAAATGGAGTTCAATAGATGTTTGTGTGCATCAGCAGAAGAGGAGAAAGGAAGACAAGAGGGTGTGGAAGAAGATATTAATAATGCTGGCAGTAGTGCTGTCCATGAAGAGCTGGATTTGGGACAAATGTACCTTACCTGTTTGCCTGAACAGTATATGAGAGTGAAACTCACTCAGACAGTATACCTGATATGCTGGCTGTTGTTGAAACTCTTCAAGGTAAGAAATTTTAATACAAGTCTGTGATATTTTCAGTTGACTTCTTTTGTACTTAAAATACAATGATTTCAAAATCTCTGCTGAAGGATTTGAGAATTCATTACTATGTACCATGCAGATTCTTCCATGGCTTATTAGTAGCAGGAGCTTTGTAAATATTGATGTTATACATTGAAACAGGAGATCCAACAAGGGAAACTTGTAGGGGCTACTCATGGAATACTACACAAAGCAATACATTAGTAATTGCTAGTCAGTTTATCTCTGTACACTGTTACATAATTGCAAGGGTTCCAAGACAATTTTAGATTAATTTCTAGGTGCAATTTCTTGTCATATTCTTCGCTGATTTACATTAATCTCTTGTGTTGGATGAGCACTGGAATGTATTTTAACTCTGAAAATGTGAACCTTATAAAAGTAAAGAATTGGGTGGGGGTTTGGAACATTTTTGTCAAATATAATGGAGTTTTTGAAGTTGTGGTGGGACTTATTTTAAATTTGATCTGGCCACATCTAATAAACATACTTTTGCCTAATGTATTACTGGATAGGGAAGCAACAAGGCAATGGATCAGGTATAAATGCTGTAGTTAATTCCAATTCATTCCTTGCAGAAAGCTACTGTATCATTCACATCCAAGCAGAGAAACACTGATTTCTACAAAAATGATATGATTTAAGGTTTTAGGTTTAAGCAGGGAAGCACTGAGACATTTGAGCTTAAGATGCTGCTGGTTCCAATGGTGTAACAAGGCTGTATTAGTAAATTTAGAATGAGTAATAGGTCTTTGTTTCTGTTTCTGCATTCAAATCTTACTGTGGTAGGTATTTAGTTGATCGACAGATCACCATACAGATCAAAACAAATGTCAAGGCAATATTTACTGGCTATTTTTCTTCAGAAGTGTATGACAGAGGATACCCATGATGATGATGACGGGGTGGAGACCACAGGGGTGGGATCAGATGGTGCCTCAGCAGCAGCAAGCCCTCTCTCTATGTACATGGCAGATTTGGGGCAGTAGCTACATCAGTTTTTTTTTGACAGCATAGCTATACAAAAATATAACATCAAAATGTAAACTGAGCACTACTACAATGTTATGTGTTGGATTGCTAGAGAGCTTTGTTTCCACACATATTCCATATTTGTAGTGTCTTTGCTCTTGTCTATATGTAGCATTTATCCTATGGTGCCAATTGCTTGCATTAGGGGGCAGAGAGAGACCCTTTCATAAGACTTTTTCTGGTATTTTTTTCTGCAGGGATCTTTTGTGAGGCTGACTGAAAAGGGGTAGGAATCCACACAGCCCTAGGACAGATGACAGAGCCAACTTGTGAGGCAGAGTCCTGGTCAACACACGCTTCCTGACAGTTTTGAGGAGTGCTGATTCAGGCTGGGGAAGGTTGCACCTTGTCTGGTTGCTGATTAATTTGATTGATTCTCTTGTAGTTTGAACTATTTGCAGCCATTGAGTTTGTAGGTTTTAAGAGCCATATCTATATTACAGAAAGAGGCAGAACCTAATTTTTGGCTACAAACCTAGTAGTTGCTCTGGGAGTGTGCAACAGCTTCAGTCCCCAGGACTCATTGCCTGTGCAGAGATTTTTTTTGTATATTAATTGTGAAGTGTGTGCAAAATGTTGAGTGGTCTGCACACAGTGGTTTTGCACACCATGCATGAGTTATCCTGTAGGATAAATGGTTGTTCCATTTCTTTGTGGATAGTTTCTTGGACAACAGGAAGAATTTTTAAAGTACATAAGCTAAAAGAGATGTTTCTGTCTGTGATTTTATGTGCTTGCATATGGCCTTACATTTGCACGGTGCATTTAAGTTTTGTGAGTTGGGAAGGAGCAATTCATACTACTATAAAGCAGAGTGAGGAGAGGTAATGTAACTTCTCTTAAAATCATAAATTTCTTCAGAAAGCTTTCTGAGAACCTTACATTGCCCTGACTAAGTCGAGAGGATAACTATACCTCTAATTTATTAATGTTTCTTTCTTGCTGAGCTTTCTTAAAGACCGTTTAGATTTGAGACCCCACTTTCTTATTTCCTGACACTCTTACATGACTTAAATCTCTTCCAAGTCCTAATCCATCCAAAAAGTGCTAATTTTTTTCTCCTTCCCCTTCACAAGAACAAAAACAGCACAGTGTTGCTTTTTCCTAGGTTTTGCAACTTGGCAGAACCCAGCAATCCTGCTGTAGTAGGAGGGGAGGGAAGGCCAGCAGCACTGAAATGGTGCTGCTGTGTTGCAGAGCAGCACTGAAATGGTGCTGCTATGTTACCCTTTGTAACAGCTTGTGTGCATCCCCTATACATCCAAATGTTTCCAGCTCTTGGCTACAGACAGGGCCCCAGGTGCTCATGACCTGGAAAATATCCATGACTCCCTGTAACTCCTGATCAATGCTCCTCCAGAAAGAATAAAGTGTCCTTTGTGTCAGGGGACCTCACCTTTCTGTAAATTAACATGGACAGAATGAGGAGAAACTGTGTTTAGCAGGTGAGAAACCAATCTGAGTGGGCTTTCATGAAGTTTGACATGAAGTTTAGTTACAAAATAATCAAATTCCACCAATGTGTTATGGGAACACGCACAATAAACCTGTCAGAGTTCAAAGAAGCATCTTTGTAGACTGACATCTGGGAAATTTCCCACTCATGTTTCCCTGAGGAAGGCTTCCATTTTCAGAGGTCACCATGACTTGTGGGGATGAGGAAAGAGACTTCATATCTTTCTTTAATTCAGATTTATCATAAATTTAGTTGAATTGATTCTCTGTTTCAATCATTTACAATATTTCAGTAATATTCTGTACCTCTGAATATCAAAACCACCTGGTGATTTCCCTGTTATTTACTATAACTTAAGCATTTTCTGTCAGCTCACCGGGTATTTTTTTCACAATCTGAAATCTATACAAAAGGCAAAATAATGGTGAGACAAATCTGTAATTCAATTTCTTGTTTTGTCTCTGTATTTTTGAGTACTGGGTTCTACAGAGCTTCCAACTGCTCCTGCTATGAACTTCTAAATGCCATGTAATGCATGAGAATGGATCCCAAGTGAAAGATTAAATCACTTTCCTATAGTTTAGGGCACAGGGGCTTAATTCTTTGCTATTCAATAGGTATATCACTCTGTGTTCATAAACTTGCTGTTCTTGGCTGAGCTCATTACCTGTAAAGGAGATAGGAAATTTGGTTTATTTTATTTCTTAATTAATTTTGATTTTTTTTTTCCTTCTGATTATAAACATTGTAGGGCTGGACTATCTTCCTGTAATTATGGGCAATGGTAAGCTCAGCCTGTGCAACAGTATGGGATGAATCCCTTCCAAGGGAGAAGAGGAAATCTGGGTTTCCTATAATATGAATGAATTTTCTAGCCACTAGCCTGTGATCACAAGGAAGTGTAGGCACACTTCACAAGGTGTTGTAGGTTGGGTTGATTTAGTCAGGGGTTTTATTAATGTTAGCTAAGTTTGTTCCTTGTACTCCCCCATTTTTCTGCTCACAGTGGTTTGCTCCAAGTTGTTTACCCCGAAAGTTCCTGTCACTCAGATCCACAGTCACCTGTCAATCTTCTCACCTCTCCCTGTTTTCTCCTTATTTAGTCCCATCAGTCAAGGTTTGTTCACTCCCTGTTGAGTGTCAATCTTGTAACCACCCCCAGCTTCTTCATGAAAGTTCTGTATCAGTCACCCCACCTTAGCCTTTCTATTCGTCCCAGAATGCTATACTCACCTCTGTTATGTTACCATTGGTTGTTATAGTTGATGTCATTTCCCTATCGTTTGTCCCCATTGGGCGAGCCAGGTTTCCATCCCTGTCCGCCCACCCCCTACTTAATCTGTTGTCGTTCTTTGTTCTCTGGCATTTTGCATTGCATTGCTTGGAGAGCATTTTGTTCCGACCACGCATGGGGGAATAAAAGTTCTTAAGGCTCGCAAACAGTGTCCTTCTCTTGTCCCTTCATCTCCTCTCAGCGTGAAGCTACCAAAGCTGCGTTACGCACGCCACAGCGCTCAGCATTACCAGGGAGGCAGATGCCATTTCCCTGGAGTGCCTGTACACACGTGGCAGCCACACGACCTTACACAGGCAGTGCTAGCCGGCGCTTCTCGACTGCTTGAGGTCCTGGCAGGTAGCTGCTGCAACAAGGCACTACCTGTCTTTGTTTGCCACCCCTTTGAGGACAAAAGGGTGCAGGGTGGCAATTATTGCCCCTTTCTTAGGTGCTGACTTCTAAAAGATCTTCAGTGAAAGTGTGGCCACTTCTGGAGGTGACACTTGTGTTTTCATACCAACAGGTTGGAAGCGCTAAGGCATGGGTGGTTTCTTCAGGAGAGGGTTTTCTCTGGATTCCGAAGGACAGCCCCTAAGAAAATGATCCAGTGAAGGGGGAGAAAATTATCAGATATATCTTCTTGTAACTATTTTATAGTGGCTAGATGCAATTGTTGTCTGCCAAAAATGCTGCTGCTCTGGTTGTAATACTCTCCATGTACTCTGTGAGAACATTTAACTATTGTTTTAAGCATGAAAATGTTGGGTCTGGAAAACCAAATTTGAGGTTCTTCTATCTTTTTGAGTTCTTTTTCAAACATGACTTATTATGGTCACAGGAAGATTTTGACAGAGGAAGGAGCTGGACCTTGATATATGGAGTCTGGGACATGGGTTTAACCAGTGGACAGGTCACACTTGGACCAAGAATTCTGTGAGGGGACCTGGCTGACACCCTTCACAGATATTTTCCAGCTACCTTAAGTGTTGGTTGGAAATTACAAGTGGGTGTAGTTTTGTTTGTTTGTTTGGTCACTTTTGGTTTTTTTGTGGTTTTTTGTTGGTGGTGTTGTTGGTTTTAGCTTTGTTTGTTTCTTTATTATTTGATATGCTTACATGGTCTTGCTGCATCTCTAACTCCTTCCTAATAACTTTTGAACATTCTGGCCAATTTCAGCAAAATTTGAGTGATGTAGAAGTTAACAGAGTTCACAAGAAGGTAGTCAGGGAATGAAAACAGACTTAGCTAATGTTCCTCCTGAGGGAAAGGATCCTTCATAAAACTCTCCCTTATTAAACATCAGGAATTTTGTAAAATTATTCCATTTCCACACTGAAGAACTGCAGAGCTGTAGGAAAGAGGACTCTGTTGGGTCAGCTGCTTGCAGAAATACATGTTTTCTCAGTAAAGTGTTTTTTGTTTGGCTATTAATGGAACTCCACTGAAGCCTACTGTTTGTCTTGAGTCCTCAGAGTAAAAGCCAAGAAGTGGCTTTAAGATGTGCAACTTGAGACAACTAAAGAGGGATGTTTTGCAGAAAGCTTTAAACATTCCCTTCCCTCCCCTTTGGAACACCAACTTCTTAAGCTTTCAGCCAGAAAAATCAACCTCCTTTCACTCATTTGGTCAAAACTTCTAATATTTTATTCAGGGTCAGGCTCTGAGGGCAAACAGTCTGATTAGATACACTTAACTCCTAAAACATCATAAGCTGTTCTATGGGGCTTGTTTTGTTTAGGAGTAATATTTCTCAATCTGTTTTCCTTTAATTTATGCTCTAATTTTCAGGATTCCTTTGGGCCAGAAATATTTAAACAGTCTGTTTTATATTGGAATAGTACTTGCAGTGCTGGGTAGAGCTAATAGCGGTAGAGAGACAAAGCAAGGAAAATGGAAAACATCAGAGAGAAAATGGGAATGTATTGAACCTGACAACGAACTTGGTTCAGCTTGGTTTCTCATTCTGGGCAGAGATTCAGTTCTTTATGGGCAGTGTCAACCATTCAGCATGTGCTGGGGACTTTGACTTGTTCCTTTCCCCTCTGCAAAAAGACAGGAATTGAAGTTTTTCCAGTATCTTTAGTATTCATCAAGCCATCTCCTGGATCCAGCTCTGAGCTACTGAGTGTGTTGAGAGTGCAGACTGTGAAAGGCTGATGTGCAGAATGATTTCAAAGCTTTCTTTATAAACCTGGGGAATGATTGTTGGAAAAGCCAGCCACATCCCTTTTATACAACCTCATTCTCTTAAAATTATCACACCTTCATTTACATAGGAGAATGTGATCAATAGCTACTTTTCAGTGGAACTGCCTTTCACAGTTCTCAAAAATCACTATCAATCAGAGCTACATTATTTTCTTTATGCTGTTAATTTAAGCCCAGTTCCTGTAACAAACCTGCAGGCTTCTGCAGCACTGCAGCTCATGAATCAGAGCAGAACTTTCTTGCTGAATTGTGATTTGATGATTAGCTTAAAAAATTTGACTGAAATCATGCATGATTAACAGAGTACACAGGGAGGATTAAGAACCTGTAAGTAGATGACTTGAGAACAAATCACTTCTTGTGCACTCTGGAATAGTTGATGCTCTTCCTAGAAAATATCTCATTATTACAGAAATCTAAGAAGGTGCTGTATTTTTTTTCTCCTCCTGATGTTTTGTGTTGGAAGAAAAGCAGAACTGGTGTTGGAAAGAAATAAAACTTCTCACTTGATGCTTCAAGTGTGGTGCTCCAAATGTGATTATTTACATATCTGTATGAAAATTGGCAAATAAGGAAGAATTTGTGCTGTTAAAAGCCTTTAAAAAGGTATTGCCAGATAGCAAAATGTATAAATACCCACAAGAATGCTTGGGCAAGGCAGTTTTAAAAGTTAGCTTGATCACTCTACCGTTCAGGGGCAAGGAGTGAAATAGAATTTCCATTTCTAAATAACAACAGAAGTATTCGTTTCACACACTGGAGTTTGATTTTTTCTTTTGAATCTTGCATTTGCATTGAGAAAGAGTGTGTTTAGGTGCAAAAAGGCTATTCTTTGTAGAGACATAAACCTTCAATCATACTAAGCCAAATTTCTGTAAAAATGTAGAATAATATGGATAATTAAAAACAAACAAGCAAAAAGCAAGCAACTTTTATCCCTTTGCTTTGAATATTAATAGATATATTGCATTTTTCCCTTAGTAAAATGCAGGTTTTGTTCTCTAGCTTTGTTTTTGCTTTTAGCTTTGGTTTTGGATAAAACCGGTGAATTTATTTTGTTGATTACAGAACTGTTATATTGACCTTGTCTGCCTTAGCTGGCCTCACTTATATTAACACAGAAAGTCGGCTGGAATGGCTAAAGAAAACAGCAGTGTTGACTTCAGCTTATCTTAACACATCTAGACACTAAACCCTGTGGTTCAGCGTGGTGGCTGCACATCCTGTGGCACTGCCCCTCTGGCAGAAGCAGAACCTGCTGGCAGAGTGTGGATCAGAGATTTTGGAGTGGTAAACCTGGATGGACAGTTCTACAGTAAATAATGGACTGTCTTTTAGATTCAAGCATAAGGAAATGGCAGGATAAACCTTGGGAGCTCACTTTTTCTTTCTTAGTGCAATAGATGAGATTGTGGTGTTGTGGTTCAGAGAACTTCCAGGTAATAGAGGAATCCAGATAGAATTGTTTACTGTAGAACAGCTGCAATCTCTGACCACAGACCCAAGTTCACAGGCAAATTTTCAAGCAATGTCCATCCAGGAGACAGTAACTTTCATAATGTTGCAAGTTAAAGTTTTCAAATTGGCATTTTTTCCCTTGAATTCCCAGCTCCTGGCGGCATGTGACTGCATGAAGGTCTGATTTAAAAAAAAACAAACACATTTTCAGGTGCTATAACAGCAGAGGAATATTGAAATACCAATTTGCAGTGGAAAGTTCTTAAACAATGAGGCTTTCATCACTGGACTTGTCAATCATCTTTCAAGTGTTTTAGGGCTTGGATCAGCTTGTAAAAGATGCTGATTATAATAGCTGCTGGATTGACTTTTTTCTTTGCTTAGCCCAAATAAAAATTTAGAATGCATGAGTATAGCATTATTCATCTAAAAAGTGCAGGCTTTCATTTCACTTCCTACATAAGTAGCTGGCCAAGATGCCCAGCAGAGAGCGAGTGCAAGGGGACTGACATCATCAAAATGCAATGGAACCAGGAGAAAACCTCTTAAAAAGCGCCTCCCAAAACAGAGAGAGAGACAGAAAGGGGGGAAAAAAAAGGGGGCGGGGGGGAAGGAGAAAAAAAGAGTGCATTTTAGCTGCTAGAAGCAGGCAAATCTGCACACAAGAAATCCTGGGAACCGTATTGGTCATAAATGGTGGAAGGCTTCCCATTGTCCATCAGATCAGTGTTTGCCACCCTCCAAAGACAACAACTGCCTGTTGAATTGTGGGGGTGACAATACAGGGTGGCAGTAATTTTAAAAAATGTGATCTCAATGTGATGTCACAGAATTTCCAATTTTGCTGAAACCAGGGCTCTGCGTACATCTTTGTTTTCATGGCTGTGCTCTTTTTCATCCTGTTTGCTTCCAAGCCTCTATCAGTCCTAAGAGAAAGGAACCTTTGGCTCCACAGTCCCGTGCAGAGTGATGTTTATTTTGTGTCAGGGACCACTAATATGGATCCCCAGGGGAGCAGCAGTGTGGCTGGAGCCAGTGTTTGTCCAAACCCTGACCTCTGGAAGCACAGACTGTGCATTGATGTCCATTCCACAGCACTGTCTTCCCATGAGTGCTCAATCCAAATGTACATTTTCAATTCAGTAGAGTTCATCCTTTCTAGACTGAGAAATGTGCACAATCCTGTGTGAGCACACTGAAGATTTGGGTTCACTCCTATTCCTGCTTAAAGCTTCCAACATGGCCTTGGATAAACTGCTTCATCTCTGCATCAGTTCTTCATCTTAAGGGAAAACTTGCTTATTCCCACTAGCACATAGGAATCTTTTTGAGAGGAAGGATGTGCCTGTGTGCCTTGCACAGCAAGTCACTGATTTGGGCAGCAGCCTGCAGCTATCACTGCATTACGAAGAGCAGGTAGAAGGGGAAATGGCCTGCTCATTAGCAGGAGAGAGAAAGTTAAATTTGAGTGATATCTGCAATTTGTAAGTTAAAAACATCCAAAGTTAATGGAACATTTAAATTTTCAGATTAGATTTATTTTAGAGTTGTGTAATTTAAAAAAATGGTTGCTGAGAAGCTTGCGCAAATGTTTTTGTTTTTTTAAGTGCCTTTCTTGGTGGTGCTCATGCTTTGAGTATTTCCAACCTCTAATTACTTGTTTATTAGTCCATTCCTTCCACCCACACACACACTTGTAGCAGCCCATCTCTTAGCAAGTTGCACAAGTCAAGGAGTAGACACATCTGGAAACCTAATTTCTGTGTCACTCACCCAGTAAGTTTTCACTTCTGTGGAAGAGCCATGTTTCAGAATACAGTCCCACAAGCAGGGCAGAAACAGGTGGAAATATTGGTCAGCAGGACTTCCTCACATTGTCACTGCCCCAAGAGCATCAGACTATACCACATTCTCATTCAGAAAGTCTTTCCAAGAAAACCAAATCTACCTAGACAAGGTCAGCACCTGTGTTGTAAAATAAACACCAGCTGTGAATAGATTCAGGGACTGTTATGTTAAATTATCAGAAGTCATTGTTTCAGTAGATTGAAGGAGAAACCCTGGTGCCTCAGTGTAGCAGTCAGAGGCCCTGCAAGGCTTCCATGGCGGTCACTAGCCTAAGATAAGAAATGCAGAGTCATGATGAGTGGACCAGAGCTGTCCCTCTTCCGCACATCAGACCCCTGTTATCTCTCTGTAAGGCTATAGGTCGTATTCTCCTCGACCGCAGCCATAGGACAATTCCTGATCCTCCAATACCCTATATAAACCCATACCTTTGCCCTGTTCAGACAGAAGAGCTGTCACTGGAACCCTTTGCAGAAGCTGCCAATAAAGACATCTCCGCAGAACTTCACACAGCCTTCACCTCTCTCCTTCCCTGCCGTCTGCCGAGGCACTTTGTGAGCACAGAGCTGAAATCACTAAGAGCTGAAATCACTAGAGCTGAAATCACCCCACAAGTGCTCGCTAAAGTAGCCAGCGGCTCGGAGCTAGCCCAGGAGCCCAGGCAGGCTGCGCCTCATCAGCACAGTGCTATCCGGGACACCTACGGCGGCTGCTGCCCCGGGGGCCAGATGGACCCCCAGGACCCCAGGCCGTGATACCTCAGGGTTATTTACATGTTGGGTTTGATCCTGATATTGCTTTGCTCTTCCCGTGAGCAGCACCAGGAGTGAATTATCATCACAGGAAAAAGTCAACGTTAGGGGCAGGAATTATTTTTATTTGCCAATTCTTCAGGTTAAGTACAAAACTCAAGTGACTATTCAATGTCTTATAAAGTGTGCAGAATCAAAAATGTATCCTTCAGAAATCTGATAACTTAATTTGTTTTCAAATATGTGATCCTCGATGATGTGAAATGGTTTAGAAGACATTAGTAGTGCTTTTTTCTTTGTTTGTTTAATTTTCAGAATATCAGAGTGAGGTTTCTGAAGCTGTTTTTTTTTAATGATTTACTACTGCCACTACAAAAATGGTAACTCTTTATAAAAAAGAAACAAGCTGAAAGATCAGGCTAGAAATGAGCATGGAGAAAAGTAGATAGTGTTGAAGGCTATTTTCAAACAAATTTCAAGAAAGTTCACTGTTCAGGATAAACTAAATTTGCTTTAAATTAAAATATATTTATTTTACAGGTATATCTTCAAGAGTTACCTTTAGTTGCAGATGGTTCACCCTCTCTTCTTCTCCTTTTTATGAACCCCTTTGCAGTTTATCCTAAAACTCCCCAGACCTGTAGTGCCTGTTCTAAGAGAGAGGTTTTCTGTGAGTGTGTTAAAAATGGAGGATGAAACTGAGGGAAAGGTCCTCACTGAGAAGGAGATGCACTTCTCCAGAGAAACAATGGGGCACTTGCTTTTAGGAAGAGTGAAAACTGCCATAACCTGGGTGTACAGCAAGGTGCTGTACATCTATATCTATTTATCTATACCTATGTCTCAGACTAATAAATAAAGGCACATAATGGAATCTGTGACCCTAAGGTTGGATTTACTACCTCTGACAGGGCCATGATCCATTTTCCAAGTTCTTCTATTACATTATTTTCCATCTTTCTTTGAAAAGAGAAAGGCTTTTCATTTTGCCTTGAAAAATCTTAAAGAATGTTATCACATTATCATTACTTAAGTGGGCTTTTTGGGATGGAGGGGTTTTACTCCTGTGAGTGAAGGATTATGCACAGCCTACAGTGTTACTGTAGCTGAGGATCTTCATCCTCATCTTAAAGATCATATTTTCTGTGAAACCCATGAAGTGGGAAAGGTCCATACAGAAAAAGAAACCTGGGAAAATGTGTATAAGGAATGGGGTTTGGAATCACTGTTTAGAATAAAATATGAATTGTATTTTTATAAGGCATCAGTATTGGAGATGGGTAAAACTACTTAAGGCAGAACCTTCATCTTGAAAGTTTTATTTTACTTTTTCCTTTCCAATGCAAAATTCAAGCCAAGTTCACTAAAGTTTGTGAACCCTTCAGCAACACTTGGCTAAGTTGCAAACCTGAAATTGTATGTGGTTTGGGTGCAAATCAGGATGGGTTTGATCCCAAACCACTTGAAATGCAGCACTTCTGGCCCCATGTAGCACTGTATTTCAGCCTTCTTTGCAGCCCAGACCTAGGCTTGCCCAGAGGGAAGCTGTGGCTGAAAGCCCTGTAGACGGTGCCCACTGCACTTCTCACTGGTTTTTCACAGAAATGGGGAGAGCTAGGTTACTTCCCCTGTCACCTGTATGCAGTTGTCACTGGCTGCTCCCTTATGTATTGCATCCATTGTCCTTTGAGCAGTGGCCAAAAAAATGTGGGTATCCAGCCCTTTCTAGAGGCAGGTGCTACTGTCTAGCTGTAATTACTCATCTGTGAACACTTTTCAAGTGGCACAAGCCTGATAGTTTTTAATCTGTATGTAACAAGCATTCAGAAAAGAGCTGCCTGAATTTTTCCTTTTATGGTCTCTATCATAACTGGCAATAATGGAGGCAAACTTTGGATGTGGAATAAATTTTTAGAACTAGGATTGCACAGTTTAGAAATCTTTCAGTTTGCTGTTAAACTATCCAAGTGTGGTCTTGATGTATGCGCTTTGAAGCTGTTTTGTTCCATAGTCCAAAGTGAAATCCAGCATTCAAAGCAATTTGACATTGTTAAAGGCTATTTTTAGTGTATTTTGATACAGGTCAACTTCTATTACATCTTTTCATTCCAACAATTACTTCTATTCTAATTACCCAAACAAACCTAAGACTGTGATTTTGCAGCAGCATAGGTTAGCATATAGGTAGTACAAGGCAGAATTTACTACAACACTCTGTCCCTCCACCAACCTGTGTTCACCTTTGTTTGCTACCTCTGTCTGTGCTTTTCTTTCCAGACCAGTCTCAGCTTCCAGCCCTTGAATGCCTGCCTCACCTACTCACCTGGATGTTGCTTATCTTAAAGAATTTCCTTTTCCCAAATTCTTCTTTTCAGACACAAATATTTCTACACAGGGTGTGGATTACATATGCTCTGGTGGCAGATTCTGGACTTCTAAAAGCAAAGGTCTTGGCAGAAATGTTATATTCTGCCGGAATTAAATACATCCAAGGCAGTATTAGTAAATTCTTAAAAGATAAATAGAATTTTTTCTCAGAGAATGACTTGCACCAGGTACTGCCAAGCACTTTAAGCTGATCTGCTAAGAAATAAAGTGTTTAGGACTGGCTTATGATCTGACACTAGAGTTTTCTAATGCTCACAATTTAGGGAATGTACACCTGACTTACATCACTATGAAGTCAGAGCATGGTTGGCCATTTATATAAAGTTAGCCTCAGAGACCTTCCAAACAGAACTTTTTGTTTTAAAAAATTCTTTTGAATTCCCATCCAGAGTGAGGTTTTCATGTGGGAGCACCACATAACTTGATTATTATAACATATGTTTTAGAGGGTGCGTGATCTTAAAGAGAAACAGAGAGAATATTAAAGTACACATACTAACTGGGGTACTGGTGGGCAGGAATTCTGCTCCCAGTGTGTATAGATGGTTTCCTCTCCTCCCTCTTATACTGGGCTCCTCTCTAAGTAACTGCTTAGGTTAAGTTAGGTTTCCTTTCCTGTTGTAACTGTTAGCTTGTCCCTCTCTTCACTTAACCTACCCTCTCAGAAAGAGTCCTGAATACATAAAAAGCTTTTGCAGTGTGCCCTGAAGCATGTCTGCTGATGAAGCACATACAGTGTAATTATGGATAGCATGATGCAGCATCATGAAGTGCCTTTGTTTACAACTTCTCTATCAGGAGAGTATAATGAATGGATTCACTGAGGAAATGCAAAAGCAGATGCCTTTGGCTGGCTCCTGTTGTTTTCTTTTTGGCAAAGACAGAGGGACAAATCTGCTCTGGGACAACCCCACTGAAGTCAGATGAGTTACACCAGGCAGAAGCTGGAACTTTTTTCTTTTCTTCTTTTTTTCTTTTTCTTCTTTCCATTTTATTTTTTAATTTTTTGTTTGATTTTGTGTTGTGGTTTTTTGTGGTTTTTTTGTTTTGTTTTGTTTTGTTTTAAAGAACATAATTTCCAGTCTCTTTTCCCTGTCACAATTTCTCTTTCCACAGAAAGCCTGTGAGAAAAGACTGTCTGCTTCTAAAAAGGTAGGATATCCTCTTAGTCATTAATAACTAATTTCCTCAGCTGTATACGTTCTATATATATTGACCAATGGATGTAATAATAAAATTAATACTTAACTTAAGTATATATACTTAACTTAATATATATATATATATATATATTAAAAATACTAAAAAGCTAAAATCTTCATTACTGAATGGGACAGTAAGAACAGATTGTGCTGTGAGAGGGATGCAGTGCTAACACACAGCTGTGCTGCTTCAAGGGCATGAGGTGTGCTCAGAGCTGGCCTAGGCCCAATATGGAATCACCTTGAAATGTGTACTCGTACCTGGCATGTACTGAGGTGTAACACTGGACAAAGCTTCTGAGGGCAGGTCTGTGAAAGCACCCCTTTCACATGCCTGTGAAACCTTAAGGGAAGAGAAACCTGTGGCAACTCATGGTATCATGTATATTGGCTTATCTTAAAAGGGATGATCTTTAAAACAGGTTTATTCAGGTAAACCTGGAATTGCACAATGTAATAACAGAAGTTAGCAGGACTGCTGCTGCCTTCTGCCTGCCCGTGCAGTGACCACGCTTTTGGGTTTTTTTCTTCTACTGGGGGCCTGAATGGTGCCTCTCACATAAATCACATAAATTTGCATTTACAATTTGCCTTTTGCTGAGGCTCCCTTTGTGCTCACACGAGGCAGCTGGCAAGAGTGCTGACCTCCCCAGAGCTGAGCTTGCCAGCACTGGCTAATCAATATTCAGTAGCGCTGGCTGCTCATTGCAAAGCAATGGAAGGTTGCTCCTCCTGAGTGTCACTTTGGAGTCTCTTGCCTGTACTTCCCCTCCACCCCCACTTCAGGCTCTCAAGAGGACAGAGTGCTGGGATAGAAATGAAGTTCCCATTCAGGATTGGAATAATTTGTTGTCAGATGTCAAAACAGTCTTTCAAAAGAAGGTGATTTCCTCCCTGCCAGATTTTTGTTTATGCCAGTTTTGTACTTTTAATTTCTGGGATACTTTTAATGACAGCAAGCTGTGGCACTTGAAGCATTAGGTGTATTTGACTCAGGCAGGTTGCACTAAGCCTTGGTTTGCTGTGACCAAAGGAAAAAACCTACATCTTTTGCACAGCTGTAGGTGACCTGTCTGACCTCTTGTGTGGAAGGGGAGAGCCATGATTTCCTATACCATGCTATTCAAGAGTAAATGAACAGGGAGACTCATGGAAATGTAAAAACATGGCACACACCCCTATTTGTTGGTGTGCACAGCTCAAAGCACACCCAATGCCTCTTTTCTAACACAAGAAAGAAGGCCAGTGAGGTTTGTGTGGCACAGTACCTGACCATAACTCTAAAGTGAGTTTGGCAAAGATCATATCAAAGTCTCTCCTTTTAAATTTGAATTGTCCACTTAAGGCTGTGTTCAGTCATTAATACAGCAGTAGAGAACTGTGAAATAAATATGCAAGTCTAAACACTTGAATTCATTAGGAGTAATAGAGTACAGGTATATAGACTGATACGAAAGAGTTAATGAAGGAATAGTTTGATTTGGTTACTTTGATTATAAATATAACATTAACAATCACAGCAGAGATTACAGGGCAAAAAAGCAAGGTCAGAGGTCTCAAAGGAGGGGAGTGGATAGGTGTAGCTAAGAGGCAGAAGGGTAAAAGAAAAACCTTTGGCACAAAAGAATTGTACTCCTATGTCCATAACACTGCTCAGTTCAAATCAGTGCCCTTTCCAAAGAGCAGAAACTGCGCTGCGTTGTAAACTGTCTGCATTAGCAGAAGAATTGAGCTTGCGGCTGATTGGTAGTAATTCAGTGTCCAGCTTCCTGTTTGTAATAAGGAGATTGAAAGTCAATAGCTCTCAAGCTTTATCCTGCTTGTCTCTTCTCAGTTTGTATTTGAGGCATCACTAAATCCAACCCAGACACCTCTGTCTGCAAAGGAGTAGAGTCAGCAATGCAAGTCAAAGCACAGTGGGAGTTACTAAGTCAGGGAAGGTGAGCATCTGTTCTTCTTCTGCCCTTAGCACTGTGGGAGGAACAGTTGCTGCATGGGAGCAGGCTGCTCTCTGCTTCTGGCTTTGTACTGAATGCTCCTGTAGTGGCTGGCAGCGTTCACTGTTGATGGAACAACACCTAGGCCACACCTGGTCAGCACCTTGCACTGCTGTGTCTTGGTTCATCTCACAGAGCAGCTGTGGTTTGTCAGGTGCTGATGATTTAACCCATGTCTCCAAGGGCTTGTTCAGCAGCCAGCACTGTGACCATTGCCAGCAAGCTGGTCCTGTCCACTGATACAAACCAGAGAGATCATGACAGAGATGTGAAAAAATGGCAAGCTGGCATTAACTGGGGTTTGTTTAGCCAAGGGGGTTTCCTGTCATCTCCCCATCTTCCTGAACAAGGAATGTGACACAATGGACCTTCCTGACTGCCACAGAAAGTTTATTTAATCATAATTTAACGGGTTAAAGTGGACAAGGGAGAGACAGTTCTTCAGCTGACAGAGAGGGAGCTGTCCCTGGCACAGCAGAAGAGTGACTCCACGTGCCATCCTTTTCCTCAGGAAGTACTGTCGTTTTGGTGTTAGTTGTTAGCCCTCTGGCATTAGTTAGTGTTTTGGCTATTGTCAATAAAAAGACTGCTGCTACTAAAGGGAGAAGATCCCTGAGACATGGTTTTGCAGTAAGTTTGGAGGCAATGACGTTTACATCCAGTTTGTCTTTCAGCTGTCTTTAACACACCTGAGACATATGTAAAGGATGAGGTGAAGGGCTACTATTATGCCATCGTTAGAGAATATTATCAGTGTATTAGAAAGGAAATCCTAACAGAGCCTGCAGTTCCCATTCCTCTACTTGGCAGAACCTTTCTGTCCCATTTATATTTACATGACCCTGTAGCAATCACTGCAGTGCTGGAGGGAAATACTGAATGGATTGTGTTTCTAGCTATTGCTGCTGATGGAGCAAAGTAAGTCAGCATTTTGGGACCAAACTGTTCACAACAATCGCCAGCAAATCTATCTGATGTAGCAGGAATATCTGTCCTGTATCTCCTTTCCACTTGTACTTTAGGATGTAGTGGGTGTTTGGGGAACCAGAGTTCTCTTGGGGCTGCAGTGGCAGTCTGTGCGTTAAAGAGTAGTGACCTTCCATTTTGATGTTGTGCCAAGTATTTTCTCCTGAGTTGATGAAGTGTAGTCTTGGTTATTCTCTGTTTGGTGTCAGTACAAGCTCTGCAAACAAAGGGAGAATCTGGGTTCATCTGCAGTTAGAACTTGATTTCATTCTGGTACTTCAAAGACTGTTGTAGAAAGAGTGCAGAGGTGGTATGTGCATCTCAGTTCACAACAGGTGGAATTGTTGCCATGCAATGATTATACTTCTCAAGTATTTGTTCTGCAGTCAAGAGAATGAGTTTGTTTAACTGGTCAAATTTAATTTTAACATGACATTGGTATGTAATAAATTCACTTTTATCTTTTTGATAACTTGATTTAGCTTTCAAGGTAAAGCAGCACTTAGAAGATGATTAACCACATCCTTTGCAATGAAGGAAAAGAGAATGATAAAAAAATGTTATTTTGCAATTTTTTTTATGATAAAGAACAAAACCCAAAAGATAATGCTATCCTAATTCTCTATAAACTATGTGCTTTTCTCAAAGTTCAGGAAAGCACATAGTTTATATAGAGGTTTATAGAGGATCAGGACAGCATTATCTTTTCTTTAAATATGCCTGTACTTCTTTGTATAGAGTTGTGGGTTTTTTTGTATAGAATTTATCACTATGGTGTCTGAGTGCCTTCTCCAAGCATTCAGTTTTCCAGTATCTTTTTGTGAGGTAGCAAAAGGAGAGTGAGAAGTGAATACAGTGAATTATTTGCTCAAGGTCATTCAGCAAGTCTAAGGCAGAACAAGGAACTGAATACAGATAACCTATCACTAATATATTGTCTATCCTTTATTTTAGGAATGAATGGATCCCAAAGATTGAAAGAAAACCACAGTATTATTTCCTATAGCTATTCTCAGTCCAGATTGACTCAGACCCAGGCTTTTCCTTAGCATCCATTGGAAGCAGTAGATGTGTTCAACAGTGAGCCCCTGTTTACAGCATGACATTTGAGCTTGCATCACTGTTGCCTCCTTTTTTGTTAGAACTGTTCCTGTGCAGTGTCCTCTTTGCCTGCCTGGTGCAGAGAATCACTTTCTATAGAAACTGGCTTGTAAACTGCTGGGCTTATGGCCAGTGAGGACAAGGGGTTTGCCTGAGGGCAACACAGAACTGCTTCCTTCCCTCATTGCTGCTCTGGCTCCCTGCAGCCCTTGTCACCATGTATGCAAACAGGAGCTGCTGTTCAGGGTGCTCCTCCTGGAACCAAGGAGCTCCTCCTGGTTCAGAATATGAGTAGAATGCATTTCAATATCCCCTCTTCTCATCAGTGTTGACGTGTCTGTCTGTGGCTGTCGTAGTTGAGACAGACAATATAAAGCAACACACTCCATTTTCAGAGGGCTTCAAATTGGCATGCTTTTTCTATATTCTTACAAAGCTCATAAGTTTACTCATTGGTCATGAGAGATAAAGTGCTTACTGGGATAGACAGTTGCAGGTTTCTCTTTTTTATCCTTCTTTCTTTCTTGGTTTCTATGTCAACGACCTTGGTAGAGAATTCTTTCAGGGGTAAACACGGATCCTCTTATCAAACTTCTCTCTGGCTCACAGAAGTCACTGTAAAACCTCTTCCACATGTGGCTGTGCTAGGCATCGTATAAAGAGCCCTGGGATGCTCAGAAGGAGGATTTCATCCTGGGAGATGTCAGCTTACGGTGGTGGTTTTCTCACTCTCTAGAGTTTGTAGCAGAAGTGTGGAGGTGCAACTTACTCATCTTTCCATTGTGGTGTCCCTCAGTGGGGGCAAAGTGCATGGCTTAAAGATCCCTCATCCCCTCCTTAAAGATCCTACATCCCAGTGCTGTGCTAGCCTGGGACCCCTAAGTCTTTTTTTCCTCTTTGCTTGTACTCAGTTCCTGTCTTTCTTCAGGTGACAAAGTGAAAGATCCCTGGGGAAACTGTTCTCCCATCAGGTACTTTACGTGATCCAGTATGATTTCAAATCAGAATTTGTCCACTAGTTTTGAATTTAAGTGGCAAGTCAGGATGCTGAGCAATGTGACTGAACTGTACATGGATCCTACAATTTCTACCTGTTGACCCAGTGACACAAAAATATCAGCTTCAGTTTCCCTCTAAAATAAAACTAAAATTGGTCTATGGTTTGCATTCAGGGAAGAAGAATTGCATTCAGAACAGTGAGGAAACAAATACTAGAAATTTCTTGGTTAGGTGAAATTGATTAATAATTTCATACTCACTCTTAGTTGCCACTGGAGTGTCTCATGGCAAATTCAGAATCATAGTTAAGATGCATATTAAGATGATATATTGCTTTAAAAGTTGCATATATGAAGCTATCAAACTACTATTTTCACCAGGTTTTCCTGGAGAAGAAACATTTTCTGAGACTTTTTACTGTAGACAGCATGTAAAAATATATGAGGTACTTCAAATTATAATAAGGAAAACCTGAGCTCAACCTTTGGAGGATGAATTGCTAAAGCACACATTTCATATTATATTTGCTTGCTTGTTTGTAGCAGGAATGTTGGAGTTATCATCTCTGTAACTATTCACACTATATTGCAAAGAGAATGAGGAATCTGCTTTCCAAACACAGATTTACAGTCCATTAAAGACTTCTGGTTTAGTGTACAGCAGGAGAGACATCAGGAAACAAAGCTTAATCATCACCATCCAGATGAAAATATTTTTAAGTGTGGAAAGTAATTCAGAAGAGCCTTAGATCTATTTCATTGTTGAGACTTTGCATTACATTTGATGTCACCACTTCGCAGCACTGACCTGGAAGATTCTGTGCAATAAGCCTGTATCTAGTGAGCATACTCATACTTTTCAGACCTTTTTGATGTTTCTTCATTACATGCTGATGTCTGCAGCATATCTGTGTAAAAAATGAAATCTGACTGAGCTCTTGCAGTAGACACTGCAGAAAATATATGAAGGTGTATAAAGTTAACTCCCTCAATTATTTGGCAAAAAGAATCCCTAAGAATCCACTGGTCTCTTCCTCCAGCACCTAGATTAAAATATTATATATTGAAAATGGCCACTGCCCAGCCTTTCTAATTCATATACTAAGCACAGCACAGATACTTTACAGATCATTATACACCACTTTCTGTTCTGCCAATCTTTCCAATCATTTATTGATACTTATTGAAAGTGTTTGAGTGCTCGGAGTTCAGTAGGATTTTCTTTTCCCATGTGGGGTTGGAATACTTTTTATCAAAATCTTCATCCCAGGAGGGTATGGATATGTTTCTGTCCTTATGTGCATACCAATCCATGGAAACTTAACCTCTGCTGCCATCACATCTGTGAAAGGAATGGGTTATTGGGAGTCCTGACTATCCCAAAATGGGCAGTGGGGGAATGCAATTGTACCCAGTGTCAGAATTTGCACTCCAACTCCTGAAATGGCATTCCTGAAGAACTTCAAAAATCACTTTTAAGAAAGTTTATAGCTTAATTCCTAATGAAACGAGGCAGTTGAGAGGTCTACGTCTATCTGTTCCATTGCACCTACCTTTTGAGATATTGACAGTTTTTAACCAAATATAAAAGAGAGGTAGTAGACTATCAAAGATTTCTGCAAGTTTTATGAACACTAGCAATTAAGTAATCAAGGAATATTCAAATTAGTGGTTTTACCAAAGGAACTCTCCAAATGTGTGTTTTTAATGACAAGCCCCAACTGGTCAGTCAGCACTTATGGCTGGGAACAGAGCTAATGTGGTGAGAAAGGGTATATATATATCAGGGGGCAAAAATCTGTAGGAAACCAGGCTTCATCAGTTCTGTCTCTTGGGGAACAAGCTATTGTATAGCAAAGCACTGAGATACTGCATAGATGTGATAACCTCAGTTACAGTTTAGCTTTTGTCTTTTAGTAAAAGAGTGTAATGTGTAGAGGCTCTTTCAACATTTGGACAGTGGAGCTGAACAAAACAGAGACCATTATATGTAATTTCTGTCAAGACTTGTGAATGGTCTGTGTTAGCCTGCCAAATGCAAATGAGGATTATCTATTCATTTAGTCCAAGAGAGAAAATTATATAACTTCTTTAGTTCAATTACTTTACTGTAACAAATAAACAAGGAAGAGAGAACTCCAATATGGCAAATGGTCAAATTCAGATAGCTGTAAGGTCTGTAGAAGTCACACTGCTCTGATAGTAATCCTTATTTTACATTATTTGCTCAGACATAGTCCCTTAACATCTTCAAAGTGATTTATATGCTTCCCCCACAAGAAGAAAATCTTGTAGAAGACTTGAGACCCAAGTCTCACTTATTTTCCTTGGACTTTTGAGGCAAGAATATATTCATCTTGGTTGGAATGTGGGGTGTTCTCAAGCAGCCAGAGTGACCCTATTATCTCTTTGCTGTATTTTCAGGCAAAACACTGATGCAGTTTTGTACATCTCTGTCATGAAGTAGAGACATTCCACTATTACCAAATGCTGGTCATGGGTGGGAGTGAAAGGGATGTAGAGCTGAAAAGTGGTGGCTAGTTTCCAGCATGTCAGTCCCAAGCACTTTGCAGAAGGAGGCCACAAGGAAAGGGTTCAGCAGCTCCTCTGGGCCTCAGCCAAATGTGTGAGAGTCACCCGAGGAGTTGCTAAGGCTCTGGGAAAAAGGTGGGTGGGCTGAGGGGAAGCAGACATGCATTTGTGATTACTGATAAGGTTGACCCTCTCAGAGATGGGCATGGTGCAGAACAGCTGAGCACCCCCAAAGCAGCGGGTTGGATGCCAGGGTGGGGTACTCTCCTGGCCACTCTCTGTTGCCCAGAGAGGGCAGCCCATGTCACTGTGGGGACTGAGCTGACAGACTGTGCCTGTACACCTACAGGCAGTGGGTCCAGTTCAGCCCAGAGGTCAACAAACTGCTACAAAAGCAGGCTCTCACCTGAGTGACCTGCCCCTCAAGCTGGAGCTTTTTTGGCAAAGTATCTGTGCTTCCTGGCAAAGCATCTGTGCTCCCTGGCAAAGCCTCAGGTCCTCACCAGCACCACATTATGGCTGGTCACTCAACACAAAAACCTCTCATGCATCATACAGAGAGTACAGACCTCCAGTACCTGTAGCTTCAAGCAGGTTTCATCAGTATCCTTTCACTGCAAGACTTAGTTTAGAAAATAAAAAATAAAGTTTGTTACCTTTGTCCAACAAGAATGTTTTTTTGAAAGATAAGGGACTATTTCGGTTGAAATAGTTATTACAGAAGCCTGATTTGGAGAGGCACTTGGTTTGTGGTTCATCTTTCTTTCCCAACACTGGTGGGTTAGTGTCTTCCCCCAGACCTAGCTCCAAAAATGCTCAGATATTTTTGAAGGAAATGAAGTGGGGGCAGCTTGCCCTCTGCTGGCTGTTGGCACACAGGCGTTAGAAGGAACTCCAAAGAGGGACTTTGGGAGCTCAACTCGTCTAATTCTGCCTAATTCTGCTGGAATATAAACTGGTTATACCCAGATGGTTGTCAACATAAAAGCCCCTTCTTTAAAGTGACTGCCATGGGAAGTGGAGTTGTCTGTCAGCAGCCAGCATGAGCAGTAGCATAATCATCGTCTGACTTGAGCTTGAACCATCAGGTGTCAGCCTAGTTCTGCCTCAAGGATTTTCAGTGCTGAGTTACACCAGTTATCTCCTTTCTGGCAAGCTCCCTTTCTCTGCCCCACCATGCACACAAGAATGTGCTCCCAGTAAGTCAACAGCACCTTCATATTCCCCTGGAGAGAAAAAATGAAGGGATAGATGGGTAAGTCAGGAATGGCCAGCACTGCTTTCTCCATCTGGCTATCTTTTATGAGATGATACAATGCACACAAGCTGTGCTCTCCTCCTGCTCCCTTGACCAGTTGCAGGGAAGGTGACCAAGGGTAGCACAGTCCCTCCCAGGGCTCCACTGTGCACTCAGGATTATATACAGCTTGTCCTTACATACTCAAACTTGTCCACCCTACAGCTTCTCTGTCCTTGTGAACTGGTTCTTCAGCTGCCCCAAATTTGTTTTGCCATGACCTTCCATCAAAAAGAAAAACTGTTTCTATAACCCTTATATTTCCTGCTTTGATGTTAATCCTGACATTCTTTACCTAAATCCAAATATGTATTGCTTTCACAATTTTAAAGGAAAAATACTTATCTTGGATCTTAAATGCCTAATTACATCTGACTAAACAAGGCTGCCTTAAAATAGACCCCAGGAGGAAAAGATCCAATTGTGGACTTGTTAAATACCAAATTAAAACAAAACCCTGAAGAAATGAAGGGGTGGCAGTCAATGTTACAGTTGCATAGGGAGTGATAGTTAGAAAAGTGGCATACATCCAGAAGAGGCCCACAGCAAAAAAGAGGGAACCTGGCTCACATGGAGAGCGGGATAAGGTACTGCATGTACTGCATGTACTGCATGAAACTGATTTGTATTTGCAAAAGAAATTTAAGAGACAAGTGTGTATATATTCTCTAGTTGGAAGACTATTGATTAAATAATATGAAAGAAAGTGAAGGAGAAAGTAATTATGATGACAAGAAAGAACGCAAAACACTACTGTAATTTTTCTTTAGCTCCCTGAAGACTGCAGGCCATTGTGTTTCAATGCATGAGCTACTGTTTGGCATGTTTCCTGAACTACTTTTTTCTATTCACTTCTTGCTAATGTGAAAGTGCCCAGATTCCCTGGAAAGGCAGCTTTGTTGGAAACCTTTCATTATCAAGGATTAGCTGTTTGGTAAACCTGTGTCCCCTTTAACAGTTTGCGGGAAGTGGCGACTAATGAAGGGCTCATTGTGGTGGTGCTGTGAGTGTGGGACTGGAGGCTGTTTTATTGCTCAGCTTGCAAACCAGGGTCCTTTGTGCTCCCAAGGACTAAAGGGAAATTTAGTCATGCCCTTTGATTCTGCTGAAAACATGTGGTGAAAAATATGCTTTCCTTTCTTGGTGCTCTTGCCTTGCTTGTGATCTAAAGGCTTTACACATCTGGGAATTTTGTTGATATGTTACAGAATTATGTGTGTAGATTTAAAAATGCTTGTGTCAGTGCCTAGGTACAGCTTACCTGAAACCTCTCCATATAATACCATGAAAAACTGAAATAACATAAACCGCTAAATGTCTTTATCACCTCATAGTGTAGTTGAAATGCTTCTTAAAGAACCAAAATCTGACATCCTCATCCCACCTCTAGTCTGGTAGAAGGCATGGCAGCTAAATATAGAATTTCCATCTTCACTGATAAACTTCCACGTGTGTTTTACATCTCAAGAGAGATTTCTTGAAATCCTTTATAAAAGTAATGGACTAGAAATCATTCTCAATGAAAAATGTCCAAGTACAATTTAAATAATGAAGAAATACTACTTAAAATCATCATCAGAGTCTGTGATGTCAAATAAGATTCTTTTATCTCTACAATAAATCTTTTTCATTGAAACTCCCACACCACTCATAACCCCAAGGATGCCCAGTGTCTCCAAATGCAAAGGAGCAAAGAAAGGCAGCTCTGTCAACCACATGGGAAAGAAAACAAAGCCCTACCCACATCCCAACCAACATGTTTGGGGAGGTGAGTGTGGAAGCACCCAGAGAACTGTTAAAGGTCCAGAGACTATTAAGCACCAGTGCTGTTGGGTGGAGGGGCCAGGTCAGTGTGGAACTGCTTTGTTTTCAGTTGAGAGAAGGCCCCAGGAATATGGCTTGGAAATTGCTCTTCCCTTCTGTTAAAGCTAAGCAGGCCAAGTGCAGGAAGTGCCCCTGCTGATCCAGAGCACCGGTGACACAAGTGGTTCCTACCAGGGGAAGCGGCTCTGGGTGAGTGTTATTAGCTCTGTCTGTGCAGGAAGGACAGTCAGGTAACCCAGGGATGTGAGTGTGTCACTGGGGGAGTCATGGAAGAGATTGTGATCTAATGCTGATTTTTGAACTCATTATCTGTCCCGCACTCAAAGGCTGCAAGAACATTCATGCACATAACTTTGTGTGCTGGGAAGTGGCTGGAGGGTGACCAACAATACAGAGGATGCTGCAGCACGCATCTCACAGTCCCACTTCCCAAGCTGTGCCTGACCTCTCAGCTCCACATGGCTCCACCCATCCAGTTGTATAGAACTGTGGGAACACATAAGGACTGTGTTACTTTTTACTGGTGATCCTCAATAGTTTTCCACTGCAAGCATTTTATGTCTTGATGCCAAAGTGGCTCCATAGCATTCATAAAGAGAGGAGATGCAGTGCTCCTTTTATACATTTTTGATGTAGGTACCTAAGGGAGCTTTAGGACCCCGGTTCCCAGCACAGTTCAGGGCTTTGTGGTAGTGCAGGGGAACAGGGCACCACCAGGACACAGGACAGGAGCTGTGGCGCTGCTGCTGACTGATGACAGCAGTGCAAGCCAGGCTCTCCACCTTCAAAGTTAAACACTGACCTGCCTCTTTATTCTGGCAGTCTTTCTGTCCCCCAATAAACACATACTGCATAATGCCCCATTTTTAAGATGCAGCAATGATAAAAGACATACTAGAACCCTCCAACAACCTGTCCCTTGGCTAAGCAGGAGGAAGACAAGGAAGACTGGATATGAGATCATTTTGAGAGATGCAAATCTCATTCCTTGGGTAAAACTCTGGCCCCAAGCTTCTATCCCTGCTGCTGCAAAGCCACAGGCACTAAAACCTGGTCCAGGTCTTGACCCCAGCAGATTCTCCAGGAGCACAGCACCTCTGGCAGCATCATGGTAGGACCCTAAACTGACAGCTCCCCACTGAGCACCCCAAGACCATTCCCACACCCTTACCCCAGCTTACAATGTTCTCCCATCCAAAGCAGTTAAAGAACCAAGATGGAGCCACATCCTGAGACAGGCCAACAGTGTAACTTTTTTTTTTCCCTTTTGCTTTGCATAGCAAAAACAAGGCACCTAGTTCCCACCAATTTCTTGGGTGTTTCTCCAGGAAGTAGAGGAGCAGGGCACACCCTGCCAATGGGCTGCTCTGGCTGGGTCCACCCTGGGAGGGTGCACCAGGATTCATCCTGGTTCCACCAGGATGTGATGATAGGCAGGGGACTTGGAACAGGGGGGTCCCACAGAAGGATCCCTTCTCTGATTCCTCCTGCCATGCTGAGTTCCATTTGAGCTGCCCCCTCACTGCTGGGTCTTTTCCTCTGTCTTGCTTGGTCTTGTCTCTTTCTTTGGGGGTGGGGAAAAGGACGTGGTGTTGGTGTTTTTCTCTCATATTTTTGGTGGAGTGAAAATGTCTAGAATCATAAAATGAGGAGACAGGAAATGACTTCCTGCTGCACACAGCCCAGTCCCTCAAATGTTTGAATGCTAAGTTTGAGCCTATTCCTGTCCTTGCTGTCCTGAACATTCCCCTTCACCTTGTGTGGCTATGACTTTTTCCTGCAGACCTGGCATGGCCCTGGAAAGGGTTTCTATCCTGGTTTTTATAATTTCCTCAGGCATGGATTGAGCTTCTCTGGGCTTCCTGAGGCATGACCCCACAGCCATCACCTGTGTGCAGAAGTTGGGGATGGACTGGTGAGTGACTCGAGTGTAGGGCACCAAGCATGGATTAATAAGCCAAATTAAAGATTCCATTGGTCTCTCTGGAGATGAAATAGTACCAGCATGTAGCCAAACTCAGAGAGAAGGCAGTAAGAAAAAAATCTGTTTAATTATTATAGTAATTACAGCTAGAGAGCCCCTCTCTGATTAACATGGAGAACTTACTTTAAGGAATTGCAAACACGATCCTGGTCAGTTTTAGAAGTACTGGACATAAATACAAGTGCTGAATCACACTTGTTTGAAACCTGGTGACCATATAAAGAGAGATGCTGTGCTAAAGGGGTGTCAGCTACTCTAGCTCAGCCTCAAAAAGCTCTCCTGGGCAGAGGGCATCTGCTCCGGGTTTGTTGATCCTAATTTGGTTCTTCCCAGCTTAAGTCACAAGTTAATCATGCACAACCAGCACCAAGATTTTCCTGTTCGGGGGTGTTCCGCAGAACCTTCCACCAGAGGGCAGCTGGGAAAAGGAATGTGATGGGATTGCCTGGCTCAGGAT